>NW_024870837.1:47500-410000 GCF_019054845.1 Dipodomys spectabilis | reverse complement strand
GACCTTCTCTTTTTGATTTTTTTGTTGGCATCCCAGGGCTTAAACACAGGGCCCAATGCAATGAGCTGTTTTGCTCAAGGCTGAGGCTCTACCACCGCCAGAGTTCCACGTCCAGCCATCTGGTTGATAATTGGACATAAGCGCCACCCAGGCTTTCCTGCCTGCTCTGGACAGTATCTCCTGCTTGGCTTTCTCTCTCAAAGCTGGAGCTCTACCCTCTGGGCCACTGCTCCACTTCTGGTTTTCTGGTGGTTTATTGGAGATAAGAGGCTCACATACTTTCCTGCTCAGGCTGGCTTTGAATGGTTATCTCCTGAGGAGGATTTAAGCACCTTTCCTTAGGGATTCGCTGACATGCCACTCCACAAAAACTTTAGTCTAAATCTTGAGAGGAACTAGAGAAAAACAGAAACAAGAAGATGCTTCTAGTGTGTTCTAGATACTTAAGGGTGTAGACAAAAACATTCATAATTATTAGGTCATTTTATAGACAAAAGGAGCAATGCAGACAGTCTGAAAATCGCTCAAGGTTTCAGTCCTTTCGTCCTGAGACAGTAAATTCACTGCAGCTCAATGCTAAGTGACCGAACTGGCATGTCCTGTGGACATTTGCTCCAAAATCCTGGGACACTCATTTCTCATTTATGGCTTCAAACCTGTGGCCAGAGGGGAAGATAAGGAGAGAAAATCCTTCTCAGAGAAAGCAGCTATAAAGGACATTGGGTAGTTTACTTATAAATTCAAACCATTGGAATGACCCTGTTAAGAAGTCAGATGTACAGAGTAAAAATGAAGAAGAAAAGAAAGGCAGGTGCCAGTGGCTGCTGACTGTAATCCCAGCTCCTCAGAAGGCTAAGATGTATAGAATCTTATTTTGAATCCAGCCAGTGTAGGAAAGTTGACAATATTATATCTATGAGATCAGAGAAAAACCCAGAAATGGGGCTGTGACTCAATTTTAATGTGCTACCTCTGAGCAAAAGGAGTTCAGGGACAACAGCTAGGGTTAATGTCCAACCCCAGGAACTGCCGCCCACCAAAAAAAAAGACGGTGTAGCTCCATGTATTGTACATGGATGGATGTATCCCTATAGGTGAATCTCCAGAGTAGCTATAATGAATGGCACTGAACTAGGAAATTTGTTTTCAATACAATGATTTCATGGCACAGAAAGAGCTTTCTAGACATTGCATGTTCGGGGGCTCCCCTCACTGTTCCCAGTGTACCCTGAGGGTTTCTCTGCATCCCAGGCCTGTTGGAAGAAGTCTCTAATTGTCTGGACAGGCAGACAAAAGGCCTCGCTCCTGTACAGCGGTGAAACAAACAACTCCATCTGGGCCAAATAGTGAGGATGAGTGTGGGTAGGCGCTGAAGGTCAGGAGAAAAAGGCTTCTTTGTACCCCAAGCTATCTCTCTCACCAGTGCTCTGTTTTGACAAGAAGCCTTCATTTATGCCACCAGCCTTGGCAGGCCAAGTTCCCTGCACTTATCTTGCCTTTGTGAGACTATAGACTATAGTCCTTCTGGCAGACAACTAGGGCACTGAACCTAATGACATGTTTAATTGCTGTCGATGATGGGCCTATGATGCCTCTCCAAGGTTTCTGGAACCTTGGGAAATCCAAGCACATGTCAGATATCACAAAGCTTCCTGTCGTCTAAGGTTGGTGAAGCTCATCATGTTTTGAAACATTTGACCTCTCCTAGTTGGGCCCTGGGTGGGTAGGTTTTGGGGTTGAACACAGGGCCTGGGTGCTGAACATGAGTACAGTGCAGAAGCCCAGTGCTCTACCATTTGGTGTCACAGCTTCACTTCTAGTCTGTGTGTGTGTGTGTGTGTGTGTGTGTGTGTGTGTGTGTGTGTGTGTGTCCGTGTGCATGCATGCATACACCAGTCCTGGAGATTGAACATAGGACCTAAGCAGTGTACCTAGTTTCTCTTGTACAAGGATATCTCTCTCCTACTTGAGCCACAGAGACACTTCAGGCTTTTTTCTAGTAAGGTGGTCCTGAGAAATCATGCCCAGGGTTTCATATATGCAAAGCACTCAACCCCTAATGCCCATTCCCAGCCCTCTACTTCAGGTTTGTTAGTTTCTGTCTTTTTCTTGTTGTTGTTGGTTTCTGTTGTAGCAGTTAAAGTCTGGACCTGGGTGCTGTCCCTGAGTGCCTCAGCTCAATTCTAGTGCTCTACCACTTGAGCCACAGTACCACATCAGATTTCCTTGTGGTTCATTGGAGTTCAGTGTTTCAAGGACTTTCCTGCCCCAGACTAGCTTTGAACCATGATCCTCAGATCTCATCCTGCTGAGTAGCTAGTATGACAGGCATGAGCCACAAGCACCAAACTTCCACTTCAGGTTTCTTAGTGGTCAATTGCAGATAATAGTCTCATGGGACCTTTTGTGTCTGAGATATTTTGGAACCCAGATCCTCAGATCTCAACTTCCTGAGATGGCAGGATGACAGATCTCAGCTATAGACCCCTAGACTGTGGCACTCTGCTGCAAGGGGGTCCTTGGCTCCACGTGGTTGAGGGCTATCCATGAAAGAAAAAGTATTTGAATCCTTACGGTGTGGTTCATTTAACCTAAGAGCAACATATCTGACATTTTCTGCTTGTCTCAGGCCTATACTAGTTATTGCAAATAAGGAAAACCATGGGACCTATGTTTCTTTGAGCCTGTCTTACTTCAATTAATATAATTTTTTCCAAGTCTTTCCATTTTCTAACAAATGTGGCAATGTCATTTTTTCTTATGGAGGCATAGAATTCCATAATATATATATATACATATATATATATATATATATATGTGTGTGTGTGTGTGTGTGTGTGTGTGTGTGTATAATATGGAATTCTATATATATATGTATGTATATATATATATATATATATATATCACATTTTTTGTCTGCAAAATCATCTCAGTTGTGGAGCTCTTACAAGGACCAGATGAATGAATGAACCCTCTGAAAGACACAGCACGTGACACTCTTTGCATGACTCAGCACACAGCACCCTGTAAAGGACTCAGCACATAGCACCCTGTGCAAGACTCAGCACAGAACACCCTATGAAGGGCTCAGCACATAGCGCTATTCCACAAATTGTCATTAGAATTAGGGTGGTTTCATCAGTATTACCCTTCATTGAGGAACATTTCACCAACCACACAAGATCACATCTAATGGTTTAGAGGGGTGTTTTTTGTGAGGGGGGTTACCCATGAGGCTTGAACTCAAAGCATGTGCATACTGTTCTAATAACATTTGCTCAGGGTTAGAGCTCTGCCACTAGGAGCCACATTTTAAAGAGTGTCACAGACTTCCTGCCACGGCTGGATTTTAAAGCCCCCAAACAGCTAGGATGATGGGGTTAAGCCAGCCATCAGCGTCTGGTTCCGTGCAGCTGGGTTGCAGCGGTATACATATTGCTAAGTCAGGATAGGTGGCAGCTATCAGCGCCAGACTCATAGCTTGCTCTGTGATGATGTATTTGAAGTCCTGTCCTTATATCATTGCAGGTAGAACATTATACCTTTTTTTGGCGGCAGTCCTGGGGCTTGAGTAAGGGCTTAGAAAATGTCCCTAAGTGTTGGTGCTCTAGGCTAGCATTCAATTGATTGAAAAACAGCAGAATTCTGGATTTTCTGTTTATGTGGCATTGAGAAATGCAACCCAGGGCTTCTTGCTTACTAGGTGAGCACTCAACCATCAAGCCCCAGGAGTGAGTGAGGTATAAATAGATAGAGCTTCCTGTATATACGTATTATATACACAAAAGGAGAGATGTCTGTATATTACTGAATTATAGATAATATTACTACCAATTATTAGGTTTTAAATTATGTCTCCATTTAATGATGTGTCCCAGTTGAACAATTAATAAAGCATTAATTAATAATTACTCAATATCCTGTAATTATTTATCATATATGTACATACATCCATACATATAATTACATATTTCATAAATGAGACAAATTAAATTATGCATCATGTGTTACTATGAATTATTAAGTACTTAATTATGTCTCCATATAATTTTTATTCTCTTAATGCTCAATAAAATATTAATTAAACTTAATCCAAGTCCTATAATTATTGTGTCTAATTTTATCCCAGAATGATTCACTACTAATTCAATCTGTTTTTCTTCCACCTATGTCATTTCTTACATTTGTGACATCCTATTTCATAGCATATAGATTTGCAAAAAATTTATACATCCTACCTGTCACCTCACACTTTCAAAGAATAGGAAAACCTGTCTCACTCGGCTTCTCACTCCATGATTACATTTTTGTCAGTGCTGGAATCTAAACTCAGGGCCTAGAGGCTCAGTTCATGAATGGGTGACTGCCAGCACAGGAGCCTCTAGCCAATTCAGCTGCCAGGCAGTTCCCAGGCCCTGAGATCGAGCCCTGTATGTTGACTCCATATTGCACTTAGTGTAGTTATTCATTTTATTTTTTGTTTTATTCATTTATTTACCATTTATTTTATTGACTGTTATTACACATGAAACATTTACTACATTTATTACATAGGATATAGCTTTGCCTATGTATGAAACTTCATACCTAACACCCAGGAATTTCACAGAAAAGGAAAACATGTGTCACCTTAGGCTTCTTACTCCACCATTCAATTTTTGTGAGTGCTGGCATCTGAACTCATAGCCTGCAAGGCCCAATTCATGAATGGGTGAGTCGCAGCACACCAGCCTGTGGCATATAGAGCTTACAAGAAGTTCCCAGCACCTGAGATCGAGCCCCTGGGGTTGACAAAATAAGAAGAAATTGACATGCAGATGGTACTACACAAATAAATATAGATCTTTAAAGAGTGCCAGAGATGTCTATACATTCTTCAGTTATATGAACTACATTCCTAGCAATTCTTGGGTATTTATTATGCCTCCATGTAATTAATATTTTCGTTTTCATCCTTAATGAAATATTAATTAAATCAACTACAGTCTTGAAACTATTGCATCCATGTAATTAATAGTATTCTTTTAATGTGTCAAAAAATATCCATTAAAATCCATTGGCCTCCTAAAATCACTCTGTTTAGTTTTATAGTAGTATCATTCAGGAACAACTAATACAACCTTGACATTCATAACCTTCCATCGGTATTCCTATGCATAGGAACCAGGCTCTTAGGATCTCCCTGCATTGGTAGGGGTTAGGACCGGGCTTCGAACATAGGGCCTATGTGGCTGTGTTGGCCTAGGGCTTTCTTGGTAGCCTGCCAGCCTTCACCAATGCCAGGTTAGAAACAGTTTTCAGCCATGTCATTCAGACCCAGTATGGTCACCTTGCAAATAAAACAAATGTAAAACAGGCAGCCATCTGAAAGTTGCCGATTTGTTTTTTGTTTTTATTTTTGTTTTTTTTTTCTGTAAAAATACCATACAGAGGGGTTACAATTACAGGGGCAAGATAATGAGTACATTTCTTATCAAACATTGTTGCCTCCTCCTATGTTTCTCCTTCCCATCCCTTTCCATACCGTCCCTGCCCCTCCTACCAGATCCTCCCCCCCACCAATGTTGTAAAGTTCGTTTTTCAACATAATGACTTGTACATCTCGTTGTTGCAATAGGTCCACCTGTATCCCTATTTAAACGATTTGATTTTTCCCTTCCCCTCCACAAATTATACCACCATAAAATACAGTGAAAGCACGGGTTATACCATGGGGAAGGGACATATAAAGCAACATAGAAATCATCTTATAAATATGTTAGAAACAATTGAATGAAATAAAAAACCTTTTGAATACTTATCTTTGGGTTCATTTCCCTAACATCAACTTATCTGAACTCTTCTGCTTGACTCAGACATATTCTAGTTATTGCAAATAAGGCAAACTTTATCTGTGTCATTTTATTTATTTTTATTCCTGTCAGTCTTTGAGGCCCAGGAACCCAGGTTTGGCTGTGAGTCCAGTGGCTTCAACCCAGCCTGGAGTGATCAAAGCTGAGACAGAGTTGCCATTATCTGAGTTCAAGCTCTATGCTTGACAAAATAAAAATAAATAAATAAGTACATTAAAATATTTGAAAAATTATGAGGCCCCGTGGCTTGGAATTGACGCCATTTTTTCTGCCAGGCATGGGATTTGAACTCAGGGTCTGGGAAATCTGCAGCTTTGTGGGGGAAGGGGAAGCTTACTATGCTGGAAGACAGGAAAGTCAGGCCTGTTCCCAGGACCTGAATTCAAGTCCTAGCACTTGAAAACAATAATATTTGTATATATTTTAAATACATGATTTATATTTACAGGTTTACTGCATATTGCGGTTCATGTAGTTATTGATTTTATTTTGTATTTTACTTATTTCTTATGTATTTTAGTGAGTATGATTACACATATAATATTTTTACATCCTATTACATAGAACATAGATTTGCCTATGTATTATCCATCATTCCTGAGACCCAGGACTTTGCCTATAAGGAAAACAAGTGGGACAATTAGCTTCTTCCACCAGAATTAAGTTTTTGGCATTTCTGTGATTTGAACAAGACCCACTTCATAAATGGGTCAATGTTAGCACACTAGTATGATGCAAGTGAAGTTGGCAGGCAAATTTGAGGACCTGAGATCAAACCCTAGGAGTGGCGAATATATAAACAGATAGATGTGTAGATTGCAGTGTGTGTGTGTATTTACATATGTGTATGCATCGATAAATAAATGTATACAGAGACAGATAGACATTTGTGTAGATTCTATTGCATAACTCTATATGTAAAGTGATGTCTATATCTTATTCTTATATATTCTATTGCTACCAACTTTTTGGTCTAAAATTATGCATCCATTAATTAATCACGGTAGAAGACTTAATAAAGTATTAATTCAATTAATCAATGACCTATATTGATTGTGTACAATCTTATACTAGATTGACTAGTTAATTAGTAATTCAATTAGTATATGCCAAACATTCTATTAGTCTTCCTATAGATAGGAATAGATAGGAATGAGTTTCCTAGCATCTTCAGCCATGTGTAGGTGGCAGTCCCAGGATCAAACTCAGGGCCTAGGTGTCTGGGTTGGGCTCAAGCTTCACTGACAGCCCGCAGCCTTCGGCCATGCAAGGTCATGTACAATTTTCAAGCTGAGTCATTGAGACCTAGGATGGTCACAGTGCAAAGGAAACAAAGGTAAAATGGTTGTGTAAAACTTCCTGGTTTTTTCCTCCTCCATTTTTGTTGCTTTGATGGAATTTTGCCAGTGCTAGGAGTTGAACTCGGGTCCTAGGATCCCTGGATCATCTGTGGGTGTAAATGCTGCACCCCAGCCTAGGGTAACCATGGTTTAAG
Source organism: Dipodomys spectabilis (assembly GCF_019054845.1). NCBI lineage: Eukaryota > Metazoa > Chordata > Mammalia > Rodentia > Heteromyidae > Dipodomys > Dipodomys spectabilis. Next base: position 402,653 of record NW_024870837.1, on the reverse strand, counting down.
ACACAATAATGTGCTTCCTTCAGCAAAAGGACCTCAGGGACAATGTTTAGGCTCACAGTTCAAGCCTCAGGAGCGGCCACACAAAAAATGAGCCATTAAGTCTGTGTGTCTGTGTATGTATGCATGTATTTCTATCGGTGAACATCCAGAGTCGTTATGAAGAAAAGCACCCCAATAGGAAATTTGCTTTGAATAGAATGATTTCATAGCACAGAGAGTGCTTTCAAGACAGTGCATGTTCCTGGGATCCCTTCACTGTTTGCAATGTATCCTGAGGGTTTCTGCACACCCCAGGCTGTTGGGGGAAGTCTGCCTCATTGTTGGAACAGGCAAAAAAAAAAAAGCCTCAATCCTGTACAGCTGTGTAACAAACAATTCATGTGGGGCAATTAGTGAGGATGAGTGTGGGCAGGCTCTGAAGGCCAGGAGAAAAAGGCCTCTTTGTACCCAAGCTATCTCTCTCCCCAGTGCTCTGTTTTGACAAGAAGCCTTCATTTGTGCCATCTTCCATGGCAGGTCAAGTTTGCTGCACTCTTTCTGTCTTTGTTAGACTATGTTCCAGTGTTGAAAAAAACTACTACAATTAATTCAAGAGTCCTTCTGGCAGATAACTAGGGAGCTGAACCTAATAAGTTTCCTAATTGGCAAAGGTGCCTCCCTAGGTTTCCAGGAGCTTGTTAAATCTAAGCACTTGTGCAAAATCACAATGCTTCCTGCCATCTAGGGCTGGTGAAGCTCATCATGTATTGAAACCTTTGCCCTCTCCGAGTTGGGCCCTGGGTAGGTAGATTTCGGGTTAAACACAGGGCCAGGGTGCTGACCTTGAGCTCAGAGGAGAAGCTCTTTGCTTTACTATTGGGTGTCACTGCTTCATTTCATGTATCATTGTGTGTGTGTGTGTGTGTGTGTGTGTGTGTGTGTGTGTGTGCACGCGTGTGCGTGCGTGTGTGTGTGTGCATACACCAGCCCTGGAGCTTTTATTCAGGACCTGAGCACTGTACCTTAGTTTCTCCTGCACAAGGACAGCACTCTACCACTTGAGCCACACAGCCAATTCAGGCTTTTTTTCTAGGTATGTGGTACTGAGGATTCAAACCCAGGGTTTCATACATGCAAAGCACTCTACCCCTAAGACACATTCCCAGCACTCCACTTCAGGTTTCTTGATTTCTTTTCTTGTAAGTTGGAGGAGTTGAAGCCTGGGCCTGGGTGCTGTCTCTGAGCAATTCAGCTCAAGTCTAGCACTCTACCACTTGAGCTACAGTGCCCCTTCAGGCTTTCTGGTGTTTCTTTGGAGATAATCATCTCAAGGAATCTCCTGCCGAGGCTGGCTTTGGACCATGATACTCAGCTCTCAGGCTCCTGAATAGCTATGATGAGAAGTGCGACTCACTGGTGCCCAGCTTCCACTTTAAGTTTCTAAGTGGTGAATAGGAGATAATAGTCTCATGGGCCTTTTTGTTTCTGGGATAGTTTGGAACCCAAATCCTCAGCTTCCTGACCAGGCAGGATGATAGACCTCAGCTAAAAACACCTAAGCTGTGACACTTTCTGAGGGGGTCTTTGGCTCCGCGTGGTAGAGTACAAGCCATGAGCCCAAGAGGAAAGTCAAGCGCCTAGGCTCTGGGTTGAAGGTTCATGATGGAGGAAATGAAACCAAACCAATTGTCAGCAGGAGACAAGTCACTTGAGTTCAGTACATACATAAATTTGGCCCTGCCTTGGGGACATATCTGAGCCTCAACGTTTTCATCTGCACAATCGTCTTACTTGTGGAGCTCTAACAAGGACCAGATGAAAGAATACATCCCATGAAGGACTCAGCACATAACACCATAGCTCCCCGCACACCAGGAGGGACTCATCACATAGCTCTATCCCACAAGCTGTCATTAGAATTCGGGTGCTTTCATCAGTATCACCATTCTTTCAGAAAAACGTCACAAACCACAAATGTTCACATCTAATGGTTTAAAGGGGTGGTTAATGGAGGGGAAGGTCCTCAGCCTTGGGGATTGCACTCATAGGTTGTGGATACTCTCCTAAGACTTTTTCCTCAAGGCTAGAACTCTACCACTTTGAGCCTCAGCTCACAGTCTCGCAGATTTCTTGCCAGGCCTGAGTATCCAAACCACCAGTTTCAGAACTCATCCCCAAGCAGCTAGGGGTGAGCCAGCAGCGTCTGGTTCCATGTAGTTGGTTTGCAGCTGTTGACCTCTGGCTAAGTCAGGTTAGATGTCAGCCATCAGCTTCAGACTCCTGGCTTGCTCTGTCATGAGGTATTTGAAGCCCTGTCATTCTATAGTTGCAGTCATAACATTCTAACTTGTTTTTGGTGCTTTAGTGACAGCACCACTTTTGGCTTTTTCTCTGCATGTGATAGTGTGGAAATGAACCCAGAGCTTCATACATACTAGGCAAACACTCTACCACTGAGCGCCAGTAGTGACAAGTGTAGAAATAGATATGGTTTGTTTTATATATATACATATATATATATATACACATATAAAACAAGAGAGAGGTGTCTGTATATTATTAAGTTATATATACTATTTTACTACCAATTATCAATAATTAAATTATTTCATCCTTTATTTAGGTACCATGTTTGAATTTATAATAAAGTATTAATTGAAAATTAGGCAATGTACTATGATTACTGTGTATAATTTTATAATATAAACATACACTAAGTACTAATGTAATTGTTACTTTTACAACATTCCATTCATATGGCTGTCTATTGGAATGCATTTTTTAGGATCTCCTGACATTCGTAGGTGGCGGGGATTTGAACCCGGACCTAGTTTGCTGGTTTGGGCTATGGTTTCCCTGATAGCCCATCAAACTTCAGCAGTGCAAGGTCACATACACTTTCCAGACTCTGTCATTTAGACACAAGATGGTCACAATTCAAAGGAAAAAACTATGTAAAACCACTTTCTGGAACTCCCCAGTTTTATCCTTCTCCTTCCTTCACCCTCTTATTTTGTCGGTTGTCAGGCAGAAGTCTGAGTCTGTGCACTGTCCCTCAACTCTTCAGCTCAAGGCTATCATTCTACCACTTGAGCCATAGCAACACTTCCGGTTTTTTTCTGCTTATGTGGTGCTGAAGAATTGAACTCAGGACATTATGCATGCAAGGCAAGCACTCTACTACTGATCCACCTTCCCAACACTTCACCTTTTTTTGCCACTCCAAAGATTTGAACTCAGGTCCTAGGACCTCTGGATGGGCTGTGGGTCCAGAGGCTGCACCCCAGCCTAGAGTGATCAAGGCTGAGGCAGAGTTGCCACAAGCTGAGTTCATGGCCCGGGCCTGGCCAAAAAAATTAAGGCCCTGGCTTGGAATTTGCACCATTTTTCTGGAGGGCTGGGATTTGAACTCAGGGTCTGGGGAACTCTGTGGCACTGTAGGGGAGGGGAAGATCACCGTCTTTGAAGACAAGAATTTCAGACCAGTTTCAAGGGCCTGAATTCAAGCCCTATCACTGGAAAAATAATATTCATATATGAGATCTTTTTACATACGTGGGTTTACTCCATATGACATTTATTACCCTTCTTTTTTCATTGTTTATTTTATTTAGCATTATTACATATATAACTTTTTTCATTTATTATATGTTATCACATGAATATATTTGCATATGGATTATACATCATACTGAGACACAGGACTTTTACAGAGAAGGAAAAAAATATGTCAAAATTGGCTTCTTACTGCACATATAAACTGTTGGCAATGCTGGGATTTGAACTCAGAGGTCACAATGCATAATTTATGAGTGGGTCAATTGTAGAACAAAAGCCTTTGGCAAATTAAGCTGCCAGCCAGTTCTGAGGACCTGAGATTAAGCCATAGTAGTGGGCTATATATATATATAAATAAATAGATTGTTAGATATAGGCATAGATATAGACATAGAGAGATAGATAGATAGCTATAGATAGATAGATAGATAGATAGATAGATAGATAGATAGATAGATAGATAGATAGATAGATAGATAGATAGATAGATAGAGAGATAGATAGATAGATAGATAGAAAGATAGACAGATAGATAGATAGATAGATGTGTAGTTTGCTACATATATGAGAGAGACAATGTGAGGATATTAAATTATATATATATTATGAATTATTAGTTACTAAATTAGGTTTCCATTTAATGCAGTATCATGGTTGAATACTTACTAAAATATTAATGTAAAAGAAGACAGTGTTCTTTAATTAGCAGAACCAAACCAGGGAGTTAGAATGGAAGACATAATCCAATAATTTTTGTGTGGTATTCTATAAAAGAATCATGAACTAACTGTCAATTTAATTGTAACTTTTATAAATTCCATTAAGCATTCCCATGGATAGGAATGATTTGCTCAAGATTTCCCTCCATTTGTAGGTGGCGGTCCTGGCATTCCAACTCCAGGCCTGAGTAGTTTACTCGGAAATGCAAACCATTAGAATGACACTGTGAAGATTTCAGATTGTCATGAGAAATATAGAACAAGAAAAAAAGAAAGCTGAGTGTTAGTGGATCCTCCCTGTAATTCTAGCTCTTCAGGAGTCTGAGAGGTAGAGAATGACAATTTGAATTCAGTCCAGACAGGAAAGCCCAGGACAATCTTATTTCTAAGGGATCACAGGAATTAAAAAAAAAAAAAAAAAAACATGAGTGGGGCTGTGGCTCAAGGGCATAGCACTACCTTTGAGAAAAAGGAGCTCAGGGACAGTGCCTAGGCTCATAGTATAATCCCCAGACTTGCCAAAAACAAAAAACAGTAACTCCATGTCTACCCATGTATGTATGCATGTATTTCTATCTGTGAAGATCCAGAGTCCCTATGTTGAAAGGCATTCAGCTAGGAAATTTGCTTTGAATAAAATGCTTTCATAGCACAGAGAGCGCTTTCAAGACAGTGCATATTCCGGGGCTCCCCTCATTGTTCCCAGTGTAGCCTGAGTGTTTCTGCGAACCTCAGGCTGCTGGAAGAAGTCTGCCTCATTGTTGGAACAGGCAGACAAAAGGCCTCACTCCTGTACAGCTGTGTAATAAAAAACTCCATCTGGGCCAATTAGTGAGGATGAGTGTGGGCGGGCTCTGAAGGCCAGGAGAAAACGACCTCTTTGTATCCAAAGCTATCTCTTTCCCCAGTGCTCTGTTTGGACAAGAAGCCTTCATTTGTGCCACCTCCTCTGGCAGGCCAAGTTCCTTGTACTTATCCTGTCTTTGATAGACTATTTCCCAGTGTTGAAACAAACTGCTACAATTAATTCAAGGGTCGTTCTGGCAGACAACTAGAGAGCTGAACTGAATTAAAAGATTCCTAATTGGCAAAGTTGCCTCCTTAGGTTATCAGAAGCTCACTGAATCTAAGCACATGGGTAATATCACAATGCTTCCTGTCATCTAGGGCTGGTGAAGCTCATCAGGTTTTGAAATCTTTGACCCCTCCTAGTTGAGCCCTGGATGGCTAGCTTTTGGGGTTGAATACAGGGCCTAGGTGCTAACCATAAGCTTAGAAAACGAAGCTCAGTGCTTTACCACAATTTGGTGTAACAGCTTCAGTTCTGATACCTGTGTGTGTGTGTGTGTGTGTGTGTGTGTGTGTGTGTGTGTGTGTGTGTGTGTGTGTGTGCATACACTTGTCCCGGAACTTGAGGACCTCAGCAATGTACCTGAGATTCTCCTGTACAAGTATAGCACTCTACCACTTGAGCCACAGGGCCAATTCAGGCTTTTTTTTAGTGATGTGGTACTGAGGAATCAAACCCAGGGATTCATACATGCAAAGCAGTCTAATGCTTCCTCTTCAGGTTTCTTTCTTTCTCTTCTTGTATGTTGGAGAAGTTGAAGTCTAGGCCTGGGCGCTGTCCTTGAGTTCTTCAGCTAAAGCCAAGTGTGCTACCAATTGAGCTACAGCATTTCTTCAGGTTTTTGTTGGGTCACTGGAGAGTAGAGTCCATCTCAAGAATTTCCTGCCCAGGCTGGCTTTGGACACTGATCCTCAGCTCTCAGGCTCCTGAGTATCTAAGAGGACAGGCGTGAATTAGTAGTGCCCAGCTTCCACTTCAAGTTTCTAAGTGATGAATAGGAGATAATATTCTCATGGGACGCTTTGTGTCTGGGATAGTTTGGCACCCTGATCCTCAGATCTCAGCTTCTTGAGTAGGCAGGGTGACAGACCTCAGCTACAGACGCCTAGATCTAACTCTCTGTTGCAAGAGGGTCCTTGGCTCCACGTGGTAGGGCGTTAGCCATGAGCCAACAGGGAAGGGTCAGTGACTAGGCCCTGAGTCCAAGGTTCACGACTGAGAAAAATAAATAATTGTCTGCAGGAGACAACTCACTAGATTTCAGTACATACATAATTTTGGTTAGCCTCAAATTTCTCATCTGCACCATCATCTTACTTGTGGAGCTCTTACAAGGATCAGATGAAAGAATGAACCCCATAAAGGACTCAGCACACACCTCATGAAGGACTCATCACATAGCTGTAACCCACACGCAGTCATTAGAAGGAGGGTGCTTTCATCGGTATCACCATTCATTCAGAAACATATCACAAACCACACAAAATTCACATCTAATGATTTAGAGGGATGGGTCTTTTTGGGAGGGCTAGGTGTCAGCCACAGGAAATGCACTGGAAGTTTGGGGGTACTGTTATAAGATCTTTTGCTCAAGACTAGGGCTCTACCACTGTGAGCCACAGCTCAGAGTTTTGGAGACTTCCTTCAAGGGCTGGGTTTTAAACCCACCAGATTTCAGCCCCTGAGTATCTTGGATGACAGAGCTGAGTGAGCCAGCAGCATCTGGCTCCGTGGTGCTGGGTTGCAGTGGTTTACTTCTGGCTAAGTCAGGTTAGATGTCAACTTTCACCACCAGACTCCCGGTTTGCTCTGTGATGAGGTATTTGCAGTCCTATCCTTTTATCGTTGCAGTTAGAACATTCTATTTTCTTTTTTTGGGTGCCAGTCCTGGGTCTTGAGTAAGGGTCTAGACAAAGTCCCTAAGCTTTTATGCTCAAAGCTAGTGCTCAACTGCTTGATGGACAACATGACTACCAGATTTTTCTGTGTACGCGGTAGTGAGGAATCAAACCCAGGACTTTGCACGTACTAGGCAAGCACCTTACCACTGAGCCCCAGGAGTGACAAAAGTATGAACAGATAAATGTATAGATTGGTTGACAGATAAATGGATGTATATGTATACAACAAGAGAGAGATGTGTCTGTATACAATGTAAATGCATATAGAATATTACTACTGATTATTGGCAATTAAATTCCTTCCTTTTTAAAGTATCATGATTGAATACATAATAAAATATTAATTGAAAATTAGTCAATGTAGTATAATTGTTGTGTATAATTTTATAATAATATAATCGTACACTAACTACTAATTTAATTGTTACTTTTATAACATTCCATTCCTATGGATGCATATGGGAATGGGTTTCTTAGAATCTCCCACCATTCATTAGTGGCAGTCCTGGGATTCGACCTCCAGACCTAATTTGCCGGTTTTGGCTATGGCTTCCTTAATAGCCGCCAAACATGAGCAATGCAAGGTCATGTACACTTTCTGCGCCTTGGCATTTAGACCCAGGATGGTTACAATACAAAGGAAATAAAAATGTAAAACTACCTTCTTGAATTTCTCAGTATTATGCTTCTCCTTTTTATTTTTTATATTTTTGCCTGTCCCGAGATTTGAACTCAGGTCCTAGGATCCCAGTGCTGGCAGTGGCAGAGATGCCAAGACTTGACTTCAAGCCCCGTAGTTGGCAATAATAATAATAGTAGTATTAGTAGTATTAGTAGTAGTAATACCCAGGCTTGGATTTGCACAATTTTTCTGGCAGGTATGGGATTGGAACTCAGAGTCTGGGTAACTCTGTGACACTGTGGGTGAAGAGGAATGGCTCACTGTCCTTGAAGACAAGAAATTCAGACCAGTTCCTAGGGCCTGAATTGAAGCCCTAGCACTGGAAAAAATAATGTTCATATATGAGATCTATTTACATACATGGGTTTACTGTGTTGACATTTATTACCCTTATTTATTTAGCATTATTACACATATAACGTTACTTTTATTATATCATATAACATAGGATATATTTTATACATCATACTGAGACCAAGGACTTTCACAGAGAAGGAAAACAATGTGTCAAAATTGGCTTCTTACTACAAAGAATAAATTTTTGGCCATCGTGGGATTTCAAATCATGGACTAAAATGCCCAATCCATAAATGGTGTCACAGTCTTAGCAGACCGGACTCTTGCAAACTGAGCTGCCAGTAAGATCTGAGTCCTATATATATATATATATATATATATATATATATATATATATATATATATATATATGGGATTAGTGTGTGTGGCTTGATCATAGGAATAATGATATATGTATATTATATACAAATATACATATATATGTTGATAGATGTGTAGATTGAGATACATATGTATATATACATATATATATATATATGTACATATAGAGAGAGAGAGGGTCTGTGAGGATATTAAATTTTATATATATATATATATTATTACCAACTATTAGTTATTAGTGCTTCCATTTAATGAAGTATCCTGGTTGAATACTTATAAAAGCATTAATTAAAAATTAGTCAGTATCCTCAATCATACCATGATGATAGAACGGAAGATATAAATCCAATAATTATTCTGTGGCATTCTAAAATAGAATCATGAAGCAAATGCACATTTAATTATTACTTTTATAACATTCCCTTAGCATTCATATGAACAGGAATGAGTTTGTCAGGGTATCCCTCCATTTGTGGGTACCAGACCTAGCATTCAAACTCCAAGCCTGAGTAGTTTAATTTGAATGCAAACCACTGGAACGACACCATGAAGATTTCAGATTGTTATGATTTATAAAAAGAACAAGAAGAAAAGAAAGCAAGGTATCAGTGGCTCCTGCCTGTAATCCTAGCTCCTTAGGAGGCTGAGATGTAAAGAATGCCAATTTGAATTCAGCCGACGTGGGAAAGTCCATGATACCCTTCTTTCTAAGAGGTCACATGAAAAAGCAAAACCATGAATGGGTGTGTGGCTCAAGGGCAGAGTGCTACACTTGAGCAAAAGGAGCTTAGGGACAGAGCCTAGGCTCATAGTACAACCACAGACCTGCCAAAAACAAAAAGAGGAGGCAATAACTCCTTGTATCTTTGTATGGATGATGAGCATTCAGCAGGTTGCCCATACCCAGACATCCAACCTGGGCAAGCTGGGACAAGCCCTCAGAGAGTACTAAGTCTGAGCCGGCAACTTGAACAAAGCATCCTTCTCTGCCATTTAAAGAACTGAAGCATTATGTTCTGGCTGAGGTGTCCCATTGGGACACCTAGAAGCCAGACACTGCCTCCAGGGAGACCACAGTTCTAGGCTACAGAAGTTGTCAAAGGTTCTGACTTCATATTCTCTATCCCTCTGTATGATGTGAGCCTAGACCTCTGGGGCCTAGTGGCTATCACTCATTTATCATTTCTCATTTTCAAGTCACAGGCTGGTCCCAAATATTGGCAAAGGTATGAAATAGTCAGTGATTTCTACAACAAAAGGGGTAAGCTAATTAACCTCACCCTCATAACTCCCATTAGAAGTGAGACTTGTGTTGTGTATGTGGCTTAGTGGTAGAGTGCTTACATAACATGCATGCACGAAGCCTTGGGTTCTATTCCTCAGTACCACAGAAACAGAAAAAGCCAAAAGTGGCACTGGGGCTTCAGTGGTAGAGTGCTAGACTTGAGCAAAAGAAGCTCAGGAACATGCCCAGACCCTGAGTTCAAGCCCCAAGACTGGCAAAAAAAAAGTCAGCCTGGTGAGATATATTGTTCTGGGACTCAGAGGAGGGCCGAGGTTATAGATAAAGGTAGGGTAGAGTGCAGGTGCTGGTGGCTCTCCCCTGTAATCTTAGCTACTTAGGAGGCTGAGATCTGAGGATGACAATTGCAAGCAGGAAAGTCTATATGAGACACTTTTCTCCAAACACCCAAAAAGCCAGAAGTAGAGCTGTGGTTCAAGTAGTAGAGCGCTAGCCTTGAGCACAAAGGCTCAGGGATAGAATAGCATCAAGGCCATGAATTCAAACCCCAGGAATGGCATGCGCGCACACACACACACACACACACACACACACACACACACACACACACATATACAACCTCACACACATACACACACACACACATCAAGATAGAGCATTTGCCACTCAGCCTGCACAAGTTCCATCTCTAGAAACTTAATACTAAAATAAAGAGGGAGATTGGAAGGAAAGACTTGCTCCATGAGATGATATACCCAGTGCCAAAATTCCACAGGAGTTCTAAATTGTGAAAGAGGACAGAGAGCCTCAGGCAGAAGGTCCAGCATGGGCAACGGTCCTGAGGTGTGGTTTAGAGCAGGTGGTGTGGGTGGAATGAAGGTTCTGTGGCTTCAGACAAGTCTGGCAGAACATTCAAGGCTGGGTCAAGGTTTATACTTGAGTCACAGGTAGGGCAGAGGTTGGGGTCCCAGAATGGGGCCCAGGGGGAAGATTATCTTGTCTTTCACCATGGACCCCAGCCATTTCCTGTGGCTGGAAGCCTGTTTTGCATAGCTCCTGACCCTCAGGCCTCCTTTTCATGGAGGAGTCAGGGCAAATGCAGGGAGGAAAGCTTGCTTAAGAAAAGCTTCTAGGGGCTGGGAAGGTGGCTCAGTGGTAGAGCGCTTGCCTTGCATGCCTGAGGCCCTAGGTTCGATTCCTCAGCACCACATAAGCAAAAAAGAAAAAAGCTGGAAGTGGTGCTGTGGATCAATTGATAAAGCGCTCGCCTTGAGCTGAAGAGCTGAGGGACATCGCCCAGGTCCAGAGTTCAAGCCCCAGGACTGGACACCCCCCCCCCAAAAAAAGAAAAGCTTCTAGCCTAATGCCACCAGTGGCTCAACCCCTGTAAATCCTAGCTACTAAGGAGACTGAGATCAGAGGGATGAAATTACTGAGGCTCTTCTTGCCAATGAACTACCAAAAGCCAGAAATGGAGCTGTGGCTCAGGTGATAGAGTGCCAGCATTGAGGGAAAAAGTTGAGACCAAAGCCCAGATCCCTGAATTCAAGCCCAGTACTGGCTCCTAAAAAAATAAAAAAAGCTTTCAGGAGCTCCTAGTCCACTGTAGTGACACTCCAGATCAGCCCGGCACCGGTGGCTCACACCTGTCCTCCTAGCTCCTCAGGAGGCTGAGACCTGAGGATCATGGTTCAAAGCCAGCCCGGGCCAGAAAGTCTGGGAGACTCTGAACTCCAGAGAACCTCCAGAAAACTGGAAATGGCGCGGTGGCTCAAGTAGTAAGCTGAAGAGCTGGGGAACAGCAATTAGGCCCAGAGTTCAAGCCCCATGACCAACAACTGGCCTGCTTGGACCTCACTCTGTGGCAGAATATTTTCCAATGGGCCTCTGATGGACTCCCAATGTCTAGGTGTCCCACCAGTCTTCAGAGCAGCCTCTTTGGATATCTTTCCCTACAGAGTAGGCCACAGTATCAGAGAAGGGTCAAACCTTGGGGCATGGAGGTCATCGTTCGAGTCATCAGAATGGCATCTGTCATGGGTGCATTATGGATCTGAGCAGTAAATCTACGTCTCATACCAGGGTTCTGGGCCAGGAGGGGCAAGAGCTGCAAGATGATACAACAGGTAATGCCCACTCACAAAAGTGTGAATCTATCAGGCACACCTTTGACGGGTGTTGAGTTGGGCTCATGAAAGACTTGTAGGCTTAGGAATCCACGGGTGGCTGGTTGCTGCTTGTAGCAGTCACTACCCCTGGAGTCCCAGGGTTTGGAGCCTTGCTTTCCTCACCAGTGCTCAGGGGCAGATGAAGGTCTGAAATCGTGGGCCAACTACAAAGAGCATCCATAGTGTCCTTCTCTAGGTCCTGTGGCCCCGTGCATGAATGGAGGAGCAGGTTCCATGGAACTTACTGCCATGACCCAGACCCCTTAGCCCAAGAAGGACTTAGGGAGAAACAACTTGATCTGCCTTGAGAGTTTACTATGATTATGCCTCAAGACTGCCCACAGTTCTAACTGAGCTCATCATTAACACCTCTGTGTGTGTGTGTGTGTGTGTGTGTGTGTGTGTGTGTGCGCGCATGCATGTGTGAGTGCACATATTTGTACAGGGGTTTGAACTCAGGGCTCAGGCTCTGTCCCTGAGTTTTTTCATTGAGGGCTAGCACTCTACCACTTGAGCCACAGCTTTTCTTCCAGCTTTCTGTGGTTATTTGCAGAAAAGAGTCTCACTGACTTTTCTAGCTGGGCTGCCACTGAAAGGCAATCTTCAGATCTCAGCCTCTGAGGAGATAGGAATATGAGAGAATGAGCTATTAGTATCTAACTGGCCACACTTTCCTTCTTGGATAAAACAGAGTACCTCTCTGTCCCAGCTGAGCACCCATGTTCAGCTACTTCTCCAACCCAGGCTTCAGACAAAACATACCCTCCACTGAGGACAAAGAAATGGGATCAGGTTTGAGCTTTATGTTCTCCACACAGTCAGGGGCTGCTAGGAGCTGATATAGAGATCAGAAATCTAGGCCAGGGCAAGTAGACAGCTGTAGAACAGAAGAGTGTATGAAAAGACATCCTTGCCGCTGGGTGCCAGTGGCTCATGCCTGTAATCCTAGCTACTCAAAGCTGACACCTGAGGATCAATCAAGTTTCAAAGCTAGCCTGGGTAGACTCTTATCTCCAATGAATCATCAAAAAACTGGGAAGGAAAGTTATACTATTTCACACGGTACAGCACCAACCTTGTGCAAACAAGCTAAAGGATAGCACCTAGGCTCTGAGTTCAAGTCCCGGTAAACACACACACACACACACACACACACACACACTAACATCTTTAGCAGATGCCAATGTCTCAAACCAGCTATCCAGTACTCAATAGGCTGAACTCTTACGATGGCAGCTTGAAGCCAGCCCAGGCAAGTAAATCCGTGAGACTCTTCTCTCCACTAAACTACTAAAAAAGATGAAAGGTGAGCTGTGATTCAAGTGGTAGAGTGTTAGCTCAGGGACAGTGCCTAGGCCCAGAGTTCCAGTTCTGAGATTTTTTTTGGGGGTGGGGGTCCGGTCATGGGCCCTGAACTCTGGGTCTGGGCACTGTCCCTCAGCTCTTCAGCTCAAGGCTAGCATTCTACCACTTGAGCCACAGCGCCACTTCCGGCTTTTTCCTTTTTGCTTATGTGGTGCTGAGGAATCGAACCCAGGGCCTCAGGCATGCAAGACAAGCGCACTACCACTGAGCTACCTTCCAAGCCCTCTGAGATTTTTTTTAAAAATAACTACCCTTTGCCATCCCCAACCCCACAGGCCATAAATCCAGATTTTGGTCATCCTAGATCTCACTTCCGTTCCTGCTACTTCCACAGCACTGTCACAAGTAGCCTGTGTGTGGCTAGCACTGGGTTAAGAATGGAAGTTACACAAGGGGGACATAACCAGGTCAAGGCTCATGCCCCAGAACATTGAGGTACTGGCCATACCTGTCTCTCACCCCCTCTACCCTGACCCTGGAATCTAGTCTGTGCTTCTGTATTATGGTTATCCGGAATTGTTTAGAAGGAACTAAGAGGCCCAGCTGGGCAGCAGGGGGAGGGGAGATAGACTTTCCTGCGATAAGGTACGTTTACATTTCCTAGACAACAATGGGTACTTCGAAGACAACTTTGCCTCACTTTCCATGTAGCCCCAGATCCACTTGTTTGGGCGGCCTTCAGTCAGCTATCAGGCTGAAGTTGGCCAGAGGCATTGGCAACCACCCTTCCCCCACTCCATTGCCAGCCTGCTAGGATGGACATGCATCCAGAGGCCCAGTTGAGGAAAAGGAAAGGACATGCATGACTGAGCCCCTCTCCTCCATGGGCAGGGGAGAACCTATGTCAGCTGGCCCTGCTGACCCAGAATCCTCTGGAGGTGGCCAAAGTGATGGACAGCCAGAGTTAGGCCCCAACAAAAAGCTAGAATATACAGATCTCTGGCAATTTAGGACTCATTGTAGACCCAGATAAGGGGCTATAGGCAGGGTGCCATGCCATGGAGGAGGGGCTCCCTCTGAAGTCAGGAAGAAGCAGACAGGTGCCCAGGAAGGGGACAGAGAAAGATGAGGGAAAAATACACACACACACACACACACACACACACACACACACACACACACAGGAGTAGCCCAAGGCCTCAGCAGTCCCTGAGCACCATGAGAACTCTTATCTCTAATTAAAGACCCCCAAATATTGGAAGTGGAGCTATGGCTCAAATGGCAGTGTGCTAGCTTTGAGCATAACACAAGGGATGGGACCCAGGCCCTAGTTACAAACTTTTTCTAGCCTAGACCTACCCAAGAAAGGGAGGCAGGTAGGCACACGGGAGCTCAAAGCTCATACATAATACTCAAGACTCACAGAATAGACCCCATCCTGCTCTGATTCTCTAAATTCTATATCCTAGATTATGTCAGTCTTAGATGGGACAGACCATGCACCAAGTCAGGACGTTCAAGTACAATCTCATACTGAGGATCCCGTGACCTAATCAAGGCCTCAAGATCCCTCGACACTGGGCGGGCAGTCAGTTGAGGTCTAGTTATCCAGCCACAAGATATGGGATTGAAAGGATTTCTTGGTCAAGGGATGCAGACTGAAGGGCTGTAGGTCCCTCTCTCTCGGGAAGGAAAAAAGGCCTATCCATCCCAGGAATGTTCCTGGGTTGTGATTATCCTCAATGAAACAACCCTGCTCAGAGCTCAGTGCCTCTGGTTTTCCCACCACCCCCTACCCAGCCCTGCCCACCTTCAGTCGGCCCTCTCTGAATCCCAGATCTGCCATCTAGACTAAAGTTTGAGCCAGCAAAGGGACCCACCTCTATCTCTGAGAATGCAGTCACGGGGCTCTACAGTCCCCTAGAGGAAGTCTTGGGGCAACACGGGTCTGATTCCCCCCTCATTCTCTGGATGTCCTGTGCCAGTGGCAGGCTTACCTCTGTCTCTGGTCGAGGAATGAACACTGGAAGTGTCATCTTCAGATTGAGCCAGCAAAAGTCCCAGTCCCCAAGGATGTACCACACAGGCATCCAGCAGTGGATGACAGCCAGCTGGTCAATTGTAAACCCAAAGTGTCAGGACCTTTAACAGCCATGTGGCTGGGTCAAAGTCTCTATCACTGATGGTCTAAGTTGTTAGATGAGGTTATGGCTCCAATGGCCTGACACACCTGACCTGGGATCATCCTCTCTCTTCATCTTCTTGCTTAGCACTTGCCACCCCCCTCTTGACACTCCCTCAGCCCATACCTCCCTATACTTTGGACAATTTCTTCTTATCTGACTAGAAAATAAACTCGGTGGGCCAGGGGAGACTGAAATTTGGTGACACACCCTGAGCCCTAGGGTCCACCCAAGGCTGTTTCCCTCTGCAGTCGGCGACCACACAGCTCCTGGATGTTATGAAATTCCTGAGGGGTCCGTGGCTTCGTCCTACATACTGGCTTTAGGCTCTGAAACTGTCCCCACAGAGATTGTGAGTGGTTGGCTCCCTTGATCCAGGGACTCCAAACCAAGGCTTGCATGTTCCGTTCTTCTTTCCTTTCCTCCTTTTCTCCCTCCATCCTTCCCTCCTCTTTCTCTTTCCTTTCTTTGTGTCACTCCTGGGCCTTGAACTCAGAGCCTGGGAGCTGTCCCTAAGCCTTTTTACTCAAGGCCAGCAGTCTACAGCTTGAGCCACTCATCCACTTCTGGCGTTTTCTTTTTGGTAGTTTGTTGGAGATAAGAGTTTTACAGGCTTTTCTTCCTGGGACTTAAACCTCAGTCCTCCCATCCCAACCTCCTAAGTAGCTAGGATGACAGGTATGAAGCACCGGCATCTAGCTCAAACCAAGATTTCTTCATGTGCTGTGGAACCAGCACTAGAATATTTCATTGTCTATGATTCCTGGACCTGGCACTCACTTTAACTGTTTGTTGGATAAATAAATGAGCATCTCTCTATGACAATACTACAGAAAACTCCCATCCAACTCAGGTAAGCAACCTGGGGGTGGAGGGGTTAGTGGGGAAGTGTTAAAGCCTGAAGTAGCTCTTCCACACTTCTCCCTAGTCCCACTTCCTGCCCTCCTGGAGCCACCGCACTTAACTCTTTAGGCTCTGAGGATGTCAGCCACGATGTACTTGCTGGATTCTGAGGCTCTTCGATGCCTCTCTTCTCAAAAATCTTTGTCCAGAGGCTAACTCACAGTTTGGCACTCAATTCCACCCTCAGTTGTGAATGAGGCACGTGAGGTGAAAGCCTGGCTCAAGGGGCCTCCTCTCCTCCCCCTGGGGCCAGACATGATGGTCTACCACATCCGGCCCCCAAGTTTCATGTTGCAGAGGAAGAATCCTTGAGGGTTCCCAGTTCTCTGAATCTCCCAGATTCCAGGGCAGTGCTGGGAATTGTCTCGGCTCACAGCTGGCAACCTGGGAATTGCGAGGTCACCATCTCTGCTCCCCATGATGTCCTTGACTGTGGTGGTCACCCTAGAGAGAACCAGAGGAGAATCAGCAGCTGCTGGAGGAAGGGAGTCAAAGCAGGATGTTCCTGACAGGAGACGATCTGGCTTGGGAACTCTGCCTATGCCGCCTTGAACATCATTGTTTGGCAGCTGAAATGGTCCATCTAATTTGACCCATAATCCCAATCATTAGTAGTAATTGCCAGCTTAAAGAAAAAATCCTGGAAAAGCTGGCATTTCAGTTGTCCCAATCAAACTTAAAGGCTTCCAAAGTCAGTGGTCCCCTTTTCCTTCTAGACAGCCAACAGCAGGTTACAGAAACTGGCATTCAGCCAGCCCTAGCTAACTGCCATGGCCTGATACCGTGCAGGCTTCATTAGGGGGAACGCACTTGCCTACCATTGCCCAGCTGGAAACAGCCGAGGCAGGACACAGATTGGAGTCTACAGGACTCCAGGGAGGACTGCCCACCGGTGCACAGCCCCAGGAGGGAATCCAGGCCACCAGTGGGGGCCTGAAGCCCCCTGCACAGATGCCCATGGACACCGCCAAACCCTGGGTAAGGTTCCCCTCTCTTCCTTGTTTGTAGTGAACCATCTGTTATGTCACACCATTTGCCACCCACCAGACCCTCCTAGCTTCACATCTGCTGCCCTACTCCCCCCATCACATTCCCTAATTATGTTTAGCAGACACATTCCCAACCCTTGAATTAGCTCCAACTTTACACATCAGAGCAGGTTATCTGGCTGTATGAGTGTGGCTGTGGTCACACTTGCCTCACCAGCCTGAAGACAGAAGGACAGGTGTCCACTCTGGTCTGTGATTCACACAGACCTCCAAGTGGAGACCCACGCAGACCCAGAAGCTACTGTGAGCTACAGGAAAGGGGAAGAGAGAGGTGGAAAGCGGTGGAAAGGAACATCTACTAAAACCTTCCCCAAACTATTCATGTAACGGTGAAGGAGAAAATAAAAATTGTGGCTGGGAGCATACATGGCATTGATGACAAAAGAACAATACACATACACAAAAATAAAATGCTTTCGCTCTTTTTAGACATGGTGACTTAAATATGTTTCCATTGTTTTCATCTCCCTGCTCTCCCAACATGCACAACATGCATGCGCACACACACACACACAAACAAACACACACACACACACACACACACACACACACAAACACACAAAATCCAGACCAGTGACAGAAGACTGGTACATGCAGCACCTGAAATTTGCCAACTGATCGCTCACCTGAGCACAGTCATGCTGTACAAGTTGAAAGATGATCTCTCTCCCTCCCTCTCTCCCTCCATTTCTCTCTCTCTCTCTTTCTTTCTCTCTCATACACACACACACACACACACACACACACACACACACACACACAGACTCAGAACAGTGCCTCTCCTGAGTTTGTCAGTTCCTCATCTGGGACAATGTACAAGCTGGGGCATGGGGTTCCCTTGTCAGAACCAGGGGATCCCACCAAAGGGGAGCACCACTCTAATAAAAAAGAACCACCCTGCCTCTCCCTTTCTCCAGGATCAGAATCTTCCTCTTGAGAACAACAAACCTTAACTCCACATAAACCAAAACCCTAGGCCAGGATGCTGGATAGAGTGCTGAGACAGGTGGCTCCTCAGAGCCAGGACAGATAACAAGCAGGGGTTCATGGTTCCCCCAGAGGGGTGTCTGACCTGGGATGGGGGCGGTTTTGGGGAAATGGATGGGCTCCTAAATGTTACATACATGGATGGACTTCCTACTTCCAGCCTAGATGCTTCTGGGTGACTTGGTGCATTCTTGGGGAGGATGAGGAGACCAGATGGACCAGGAGCACCAGCAGATTCTGGCAGAGCTGGGAAATGTGATCACCCTGTGAGAACTGATGACAGCTGGGGTGGGGAGAATAGGCTGGGTGTGGGTGAGAGGGGGTGTGTTTCTCCCAGATATTCATCTTCTATCTGATCCCCAGTGTCCTCACCTCCCTAGTGGGCTTCTCTGGGACCCTCCTCAGGTGAAAGGGTGACCAAGCATAGAGGACAAGGGCTCACACAGCAAGGGGGTCTATCTTCTGCATCCAACACCCCCACCCCCAGAAATAAAGGAAAAGACCTGAGAAAGCAGGTTTGGAGATGCTGCTCCCCACCTCTGACGGAAGCCACCAGGTTCCCACCAAGGTGAGGAAGGGTGCAGATGGGTGGCTGTGTGGCTCCATTACTACAGGCCAGGATCTCTCTGGTGCCCCCTCCTCACCCAACCCTGCATCTTCCCGTTTCCTGGGACACTTTCCCCTAGGGACATGAGAGGGATCCTCGGGTTGCCACCCACCCCCACCCCCCACACCTGGGGTGCATTTGGGGCAGAGCCAGGGTGTACTATGGGATGCAGGGGAGGCACAGGTGGGACAGGAGAGGGGAGGGGGGAGGCACGGGTCGGATCCGGGTTCGCAGAATGGGGGAGACTGTGAGGGGGGGTCGAGGGGTTCACTGGGCAATGGGGTCCCAGGGTATGGGCCCACAGGGTGGCAACTCATGTGTGCTGCTGGGAGAAGCTGTAGGCAGTGGCTCCAGTTGTGGCAGGCCCAGAATCCAAGGACCAGCGACCTGGACCGGGTCACTGAAACAAGCCAGCCAGGGGCACGTTATCTCAGCTGGGCAACTGAGAGAGGCTCGCCGGGTCTAAGCTAGCAGTGCCATTTTTGAAACATGGCACCTTGGGGAGGGTCGGGGAGGGAGGGGCGGGATCTGAGGGCTCATGGTATGGCAAGCATGGCCTCTCTTCCCCCTCAGCTGCAGACAACTCAGCTCCCGCCTCATCCACAGCCAGACCTGTTTCCGCCGATGCCGCCATCACCCCTGCCACTGCTGCCCCCAAGGTTGCCTCTTTACCTACCTCCTCCTCAGTGGCCTCCTCCTCTGTGGCCACTGCCACCACCATGATAATTGGAACCTTGGACTTGGGACAGCCCATGGCCACCATGCCACCATGGGGCTGCTTGAGGTGATGTTTCTGCTGTGCTAGCTCCTCATGCTCTGCGCTCCCAGTCAGGAACTTCACTTCAATTGAGGCCTCAGCCAGCCACTGAAGCCACTTCCTCTCATGCATGTACTTACTCCTCTCTGCTCTCTCTCTCTCTCTGCTTCCACTCCTCTTGCGGGCCACTTCGACCCCTCCACGCATGCCTGCCTGCCACTGAGAGCCCCTGGCCACTGCTACCACCACAGTGAGCCCTCTGAGCCCTGCCTCCTCCTCCCCACTGCCCCACCCCCTCCTCTCCTCAACCCCCCCTACTCCCCTCATCCCCGCCCTCCACCCTTGCCTACAAGAGCAGCCCCGCCTGGGCCCTAAGGCTTCCAGGCCATGGGAATTGCAGCCTCACCTCAGCTCAGCACTCCCCGCCAACCCTAACACTTGCCCAGGGAATCAAATCTCCCCTCAGCCCCACCACTGGAGGAGACTCTCCTCTATTCCTCT
This sequence comes from Dipodomys spectabilis, assembly GCF_019054845.1. NCBI lineage: Eukaryota > Metazoa > Chordata > Mammalia > Rodentia > Heteromyidae > Dipodomys > Dipodomys spectabilis. The sequence continues at coordinate 382,583 of NW_024870837.1, read as the reverse complement.
CCACTCCACACATCAAGCAGGTACACGGTGACCCCTGTGTGTGTGTATGTAGGTGTCTTTGTGTGTGTGTGTTTGTGTGTGTGTGTGTGTGTGAGAGCGAGCGAGAGAGAGAGAGAGAGAGAGAGATTGTTGGGGATAACTACCTCAGAACAAAGCACCCTTTGGGATGACTCAGCACACAGAACACTTCAAAAAACAGCACAAAGCACCCTGTGTAAAAGACTCAGCACAGTGTGCCCTTTGAAGCACTTAGCATATAGTAACCTTTGGGATAACTCAACATACAGCTCCCCTTAAAGGAGGAAGTCCATAGCATGCAGTGTATAGGACTCAGTTCATGGCAAGCTTTGAAAAACTCAGCACGTAGAACACTTTTCCAGGACTCAGCACATAGCACCCTGTGTTAAGGCTCCACACACACCACTCTTTGAAGGGCTGAGTATGTAGCACCCTGTGTAAAACATTCAGTGCACAGTACCCTTTACAAAACTCAGCACATAGCAGAGTTTTGAAGGACTAAGCATATACCACCCTGTGGAAGGGCTCAGCACACAGCACCATTTGAAGGACAGTACAGAGCACCCCGTATAAAGGACTCAGCACATAGCACTTGAAAAACTCACCTCATCCGACTCTTCTCAAGGATGCAGCACATTGCATCCATTGGGATGACTCAGCATACAACCCCCTTTGAAGTACTCTGTGTAAAGGACTCGGCCCACAGCACCCATTGAAAAATTCACCTGTCCCTCCCTTCTCAAGGGCTCAACACATAGCACCCTTTGGGATGAATTAGCACACTGCACCTTTTGAAGGACTCAGCATAAAGTACATTCTTTAATGGACTCAGCACACAGCACCCTTTGAAAAACCCAGTAAGGCCCACTCTTCTCAAGGACTCATAATATAGCACCCTTTGTGATGACTCAGCACACAAATGCTTTTGGAGGACTCAGCACAAAACCCCCATGTGGGAAGGACCCAGAAAATAGCACTCTGTGAAGGACTCAGCACATAGCTGTATGTCACAAGTTCAGCTGTCATTAGAATTAGGGTGCTTTCTTCTGTATCACCATTCTTCAGAAACACTTCACAAATCCTACTAGTTCACATTTAGTTAACCTGTTTTATGGGGGAGGGTCAGCTGGGGGTCTTGAACTCACAGCGTGAGGGCCCTGTCTCTGAGCTCTTTGATTCAATGTTAGAGCTCAACCACTCTGAGATACAGCTCCAATTTTGTTTTTTTGGGGGGTGGGGGTTGTTCTTTGACAGGCCTTACAGTGATCAGGAAGGCCAAGTTGTGGTGTCCATGGACAAAGGCTCTTAGCTTGGCCTGGAGCTGACCTCTCCCTTCCTTGTGTCCCTGGAAGCTGGGCCTCCTGGAGCTCTCTTGGCATAGGATGGAACAGATCTGCTCTGGAATCAGCATTTAGGGTGGGCAAAAGTCAGCTTGGACCTGGTCACTTCCCCCAATTGAACTCTACATGACGATAGTCCCCCAAGATGACACGGGGCCACATGTCCCGCATTTGGCTACAAGGGGGCAGGAGTCACCCACCATAGGGATTGTACCTGGGAGTTGTGTTTACTCTTGCTTCCCTGGGCCCCTATCATGCTTCAAAGCCACCCTGGACAGGAATGTACTTGAGAGTCTTACCTACAATTAACCATCAAAAAGCAAGTGGGGCTGTGGCTCAAGTAGAAGAGCACTAGCCTTGAGCAAGAAAACTCTGGAATAGAGCCTAGGCCCTGAGTTCACACACACACACACACACACACACACACACACACACACACCACATGCATGCAAAATGAGAGATTTCTACACTGCAATCTTTGGGTATTCTCTACCTTTTCCCCACTAAGCCTGGTGGCTGTTGACCTAGGTATTTGATGCATTCAACACCAGCTGGCATCTTTTATTTTGGGGAACAGAATTGCTAGAATATCAGCCTTCCCACATCCCAGCTCCTTGACTGGGTCAAGGTCTATCCAGGCCCTTTGGGGCTCCTTTTACAGAATAGCCAAGATGCCTTCAAAAGGCATCACATGCTGGGCACTGGTGGCACATGCCTGTCATCCTAGCTACTCTGGAAGTTGAGATCTAGAGGACCTCGGTTCAAAGCCATCTTGGGCAGGAAAGTATGTGAGACTCTTATCCTCGATGAACCATCAGAAAACAAGAAGTGGCACTGTGGCTCAAGTGGTGGAGTGCTAGCCATGAGAAAAAGATCTCAAGGACAGTGGCCAGGCACTGAGTTCAAGCCCCAGGAAGGGAAGAACAAATCTATCTTTGTTGGAGGCTTGTTTGCCCTTTGAAAACTCTTCATTCTTTGTGATAAGCTTAACATGGGCCTCTTCCCTGGCCACGAATGGTCAATTAGATGTCCCTTGAATATGGGCCACCTCCCGGAAGCCTCTGCCCTACCTGACCCTCAGTTTCCCTTCCCATCACCTGGAGATGGAGGCCTGAGAGAAGGCCACCTGGCCACCTACTTGTGGTGGCTGCTGAGGCTTTTAAGAGTCAGTATGTCACATAGAGATTCATCATCTGCATCAGTCTACAGAAGAAAGGGAGGGAATACTCCTTGCCTGAGCCTGTGAGCTGTGGGTGATCTGCATCTGTGGCTTCTGCGGCAAGATGTGCTCCATGGGGGAGTCCTCTATGGGGTAGGGTACCCCGACCTGTCCTTTGGCAGTTTCCACACTGCTTTGAAGTGGCAATTCTTCCAAACCTTTCTGCTCCTCCCTCATTTTGACCACCGTGGAGTCTGAGGTGTCTGAAGCGGTGGTGGTGGCGGGGGACTCAGCCTGTGCTGGCATCTGGTGCCTGCTGTCCATGCCTTCCCCTGAGAGGAATCACAGGAGCTCCCACAGCTCTCTCCTCTTCATCTTCTCCTGGGACAGCCAGCACATGTGCTCAGCTTTCTCCTGGCACAGCTCACAGGACGAACATCTGCTCTTTACATGCCACGAGGGAGTCCTCGATGGTGCAGATGTGTGCCAACAGATGGCTGCATCCATGGTGGTGCCCATCCACTGGATTCCAGAAGTCCACATCAATAGGCAGGTCGTGGACAAAGCAGATTTTCTTCTCGGATGCCCACGTGTCCTGCTTCCCATCCTCACATATGCTGTGGTGCCAGCTCGCAGGGTGGGGGGCCAGTGGCTCCAGTTTCTCTGGCACTGAGCTGCCAAGTGGACTTGGCACCCGCAGTGGGCCTGCAACACTTGGTGCAGGAATTTCTCCCTGTGGATTTCAGCCATGGAGAGCGCCCCCAGATCCACGTCCCTCTCGGTTTGGGGGATGTCTCCATCCTCTGCGATGGTCATGTCTGGGGGTGTTGCCTCCTCACCTTTTGCTTCTCCAGGGCTCTCAACTTTCCCTTCCCCATGGAAAGCCAGGAAGCTCAGCTGGGCCTGCAGGCTCTCCTCTTGTGGTCTGGTCACTTCCAGGCATTTGAGGGTGTCCTGCCACTTTGGGGGCACCACCTGGTCCCGAGAGTTGGTGGGGCCTGCACTTGTTTCAGCTGCTCCAGCAGCTGGTCTGCCTCTCTAGGTGCTGCTGCAGGGCCTCCTTCTCAGAGCTCAGCTGCTCATTGGAGGTGATGTGCAGCTCACAGGTGGCTCTGAGCTCCTGCATCTGGGCCAGGGACTGCTCCTGCCGCTCCTGCAGCTCCCAAGCTGCTTGACTCTCTCTCTCTCAGCCACCTCTTTCCATTCCTCTATCTTCTTCACTGTGTGGTCCAGCTGTTCTCACAGATGTTTCTTCACCTGCTGCTCTGAGTCTAAGATGCTGGCCAGATTCTCCTTCTCACTGCTCATCATGGGGAGAGAGGCCCTCAGCAGGGCCAGCTGTTCTTCCATCTGTCCGTTGCACACATGCGCATCGTGGGATCTTGCAGATCTCCTGCTGATCCTTGGCCTTCTCCAGTCTCCACAGTTGCTTCTCCTGCTCCGTGTTCTGGAAATGGAGCCTTTGGTTTTCCTGGACCTGGATGTGAAGTTGTTCCTCCAGGTTTTTCAACTCCATCTGCGTGCAATAGGCCTGGGCTTTCATCTGCTGCTTGACCAGAGATGGTCCCGAAGGGGGCCATGTCTCTGCCAGCTTCCTTCTCATTTCTCCCAGCTCCTTCTCTAGGTTAAACACCTGCCTTGCCCCTCGATTCTTCTCCTCTGGCAGTTGGTTCACCCAGTGGGTCAGCCGCCGGGCCTCCTCCTTATGCACAGACCTCTCAATGCTCAGGTCTTCTGTGAAGATGTCTCTCTCTAGATTCGCTGCAGTCACCATCCAGCTCAGGTTGTCCAGTAGTCTCTTTAGTACCTCACGCCCTGCCAGCACTTGTTGGAACTTGTCGATTCTGCTCTTCATGTTGCTCCACTGTGTCCAGAGTGCTTCCAGCTTCTCTTGCAACTCAGTGTTCACTTGCTCCAAGTCATTGAAGCTTCTGATCTTTTCCTTGAGCTGAAGGGTCGCATCATTCAGCTGTTCAAAGAACATTTCGGTCTCATTCTGTGAGCAGTGACCACAGAAGCCGCCATCTCCAGCTCTGCCATGTGCCACTCTGCGGTCTGCAGGCAGCTGGTGAGAGCTTCATTGTCCCTTTCTCTATCATTGGTCGCCTGCTGCACGCGGGCTGGTGAACATTGTAAATCACTTTCTTCCCAAACCAACCTCTCTATGGGTGCCTTGTGGATCTCTAGCTACCTTTTCATTGCTGTGTGCAGTTGGGCTATCTTCTCCTCTCTTACTCCAGTTCATCCTGCAAGTCTGTCTTTTCCTGCTTCAGTGGTTGGATCTTGGCACAGAGCCCCTCTTTTCTTCTTTTGCTGGGATCCAGGGTGGGCACCACATGTCAGTACACCTCTGCAGATCCTTGGTGTTATCGGGACCATTGACACTCTGGACCCTGGTGGCTGTGGCTGTGTCCAAAGGCAGGGGAGGCCCATGGTCAGCATCATATTTGGCTGGACTCTCCTTTGAGTCACACTCCCCAGTGGTGTTTGTCTTGGGGATCCTTCACTTTTTGATGTTCTTAGTTTTCTTGAATGTTGCAGATCTGTTGGGAGGATTCTTCTGCCAGTGTTCTTATGGCAATTTCTTGCCCGCAGCTCTCTCATGGAATCCTGTTGTTTCAGACATCTGAGCGCTGGGAAAGATGGGCTGGCCACTTTCCCAAGGTCTGGAAAATGCTCTATTCACCCACTCACTGTCTAGGACCTCAATTTCCTACTCTACTCCAATGTGGCCTCGAGTATCTTGCTCACCACTCAGCCACCTCTATCTTCCTCAACTGCTAGTAGTGGTGTCAACCAACTGAGGGAATCCAGGTGCTACTGGGCAGCATGGAATTTGGGCGTGTCCACCATTCTTGTTTCCCATTGGTCAGAGAGAAACATAAAAGAATGGGGGTGTGGACGGATTCCTGTGATACAGGCAGAATGGGCAGAGTCAAGATGACAGCACCCCTTTCATATGAAACTCTGTCCAGTCCAGTTGAGGACAAGAGGGTGACCTGCTTTAGCTGGATGGCTGCACAGATTGTTGTGTATGTCTGTTTGTTGCCAGTCCCTGACCTTGAACTCAGGATCTGGGCACAGCCCTTGAGCTGCTTTTGCTCAAGGCTAGCCCTCAACTAGTGAAGCCACATGGCTCTACTTCTGGCTTTGTTGGCGCTGAGGTTGGACAGGGGACTCAAGGACTTTCCTGTCTAGGGTGACTTTGACCATGATCCTCCTATCACAGCCTTGTATCAAGGAGGACTGCTGAGAGCCATTGGTGCCTGCCTAATCATTGATGTTGCTGATGTTCTTGGACAGACCAGTGATTTCCTTATCCTCAGGTTTAAGTGGTGAGGGTTGGAGCCCACATCCTGGTCCTGCCACCTCCAAATTGCAGGTGATCCTAAAAAACTCAATCCTATCCATATAAATACCAATGGCATGTGATATATGTGATTGAATGGGCAGTTCTTGAATGATTCTAGGATAAAATTATACACAATTATATTATAGGACACTGATCAATTTTAATTAATACTTTATCAAGCATTTAAACAATCACATTCATTAAATGGAGGCAGAATGAAATACCTAAGAATTGGACATCACATAGAACAGTTGCCATTTTTTCTGTCAGGACTGGGATTGGAAAGCATGGTCTGGGTCACTCTTTTGCACTGTGTGGAAAGGGGAAGCTCACCTCCTTGAAGTCATGAAATTCAAGTCTGTTCCTGAGACCTGAAATCAATCCCCAGCACTAGAAAATATCCTATTCATGCACATTTTAAATATTTGATTTATATTTATATACATAGGTTGACTCCATATAGCTTTCAGTGTTTTCGTTTTTATTTTTTGTTTTATTCATGTATTGGCCATTTATTTTATTGACTATTATGGCACATAGAACATTAATTCCATAGGATATAGGTCTGCATATATGTTCCACTTCATACCTGACTCCTAGGACTTTCACAAAAAAAGAAAACGTTTGTCACCATCAGTTTCTTACTCCACGATTCATTTATTGGAAGTGCTGGCATCTGAACTATGGCCTACAAGGCCCAATTCATGAATGGGTGAGTGTCAACACGCCATCCTGGGGTAAATCGAGCTGACAGGCAATTCCAAGGACCTTAGATCGAGACCCAGGGTTTTACAAAATAAGAACAGAGTGACACCCAGAGGTAGTATGCTAATAAATATATATCTTAATAGAGTGCCAGATATGTCTACACAATATTCAGTTATGTAGACTACATTTCTACCAAATTCTTGTGTAATTATTATGCCTCTATGTAATTAATGTTATTGTTTTCATCCTTAATAAACTATTAAGTAAATTAGTGTCCTGAAATTATTGCATCCCTGTGAGAAATAGTATTCTTTTAATGCTTCATAAGATAATTAAATAGAATCGATCAGCTGACTGAAATCATGAAGTCTAATTTTATTCAAGTATCATTCATGAACAACCTATTCAACCATGATATTGATAACATTCCATCATTATTCCTGTGAATATGAATGAGTCTCTTAGGATCTCCCACCATCCAGAAGTGGCATGACTGGGATTCGAACTGTAGGCCTATGTTGCCATGCGGGACTATGGCTTCCTCAAAAGCCCACAATTAAAAAAAAAATATTTAGCTCCCTGGTTCGCAATTCGAGCCATTTTTTCTGCCAGGCCAAGGATTTGTACTCAGGTCTGGGTTACCCGATAGTCTGCTAGCCACGGCCAATGCAAAGTGAGGTACCATTTGTAGCCGTGTAATTTGGACCCAGGTTGGTCACCATAAAAAGGAAGAAAATGTAAAAAATCCATCCTGTGGCTATTTTTCTGTGTGGGTTTTTTTTTTACTCCTGCAAGGATTCAGGGCCTAGGATCACAGGGTCGACTATGGGCCTATGGCAGCCCACCTGCCTAAAGTGATCGAAGCTGAGGCAGGGTTGCCATGAAGTGCGTTCAAATCCATTGGTTAGCAAAAAAAAAAAAAAAAAAAAAAAAACCAAAAAACAAAAAAAACCCTAAAAACTAATAAAGCACTCTAGTTCAGAATTCACACCATTTTTCTGCCACAGCTCAGATTCCAACTCAGGTCTAGGTAACACTATAGCACTGTGGGGGAAGGGGAAGCTTACCATCCTTGAAGACTACAAGGTCAGGCCTGCTCCCAGGGCCTAAACTGAACCCCCAGCACTGGCAAAAATCATATGCCCATCTATTTTAAACATAGGATCTCTATTCACATTCATTCATTCAGTACAATTATTCTTTTTATTGTGTGTCTTAGTCATGGATGCATTTTGTTTATTGAGCATGATGACAGATATAACTGTGCTAGCATGGATGACAATCTATTCCCATGTCTATAGAGTTGCTTAAGTCTTCTCCATACTAGCTGAGACCCTGAACTTTCACAGGACAGGAAACAGGTGGATAGATCGGATTCTCATACGTGCATTCCTCTTTTGGCAGTGTTGGGATTTGAACTCAGAGCCTAGCAGGCCCAATTGGAGAAAGGTTCAAGGTCAGGACACCATGATGTGAGCATCTAAGGAACTAGGCTGTTCCCAGGACCTGAGATTGAGCCCTGAGGATAGGGCAGGTGGAGAGCACAATAGTCATCCATTCATAAGCTGAAGATAGTATGCATATTTGTTTAGAGTAGGAGAGATGCCGACCTGTGATGGAATCCAATCTACCTTGTGACTGCTGATTCTTGGATCTTTCCCGATGCCTTCATTTCATGACTGTGATGATTATGGTCATGCTTCATCAATTCTTCATTAAAAATAATCGATACCCCAGGAATCTTGCCTATCATTTAATACTCACATCAAGCAGGTACTACTCATTCAAGGATGAGATTGATCACATTCCACGGCTCTTCCTAGGCCCGGAAACAAGTATCTCAGGATCTCACGCCAATCCTTCAATGTAGGGGGCTGACTGGGATTCGACCTCTGGGGCTCTTTGCCTGGATGGCCTGGGGCTTCCCCAACAGCTGCAGGCCTTCAGCCATTCCAGGTAAACTTCACTCTGTAGGTCGCCGGGTTCAGACCCACCATGGTCACGGTACAAAGGAAAATGAATGTAAAAGCACCAGGTGGAACTTCCCACTGCTTTTTTTCCCTCGCAGCTTTCTTTTTTTCCTGCAAGCCCTGGGGTCCTAGGATTTGAGGATGGGCTATAGGCCCAGAGGCGACAGCATAGGATGATCAAAGCTGAGGCAGAGTTGCCACTACTTGAGTTCGAGCACCGGGTCTGGTAAAAAAAATAATATATATATATATGAAGGAAGGAAGCACCCTAGTGCAGAATTCGCGCCATTATCCTGCCAGAGCTGAGATTTCAGCTCTGTTGCACTGTTGGGGAAGGGTAAGCTAAACATCTTTGAAGACTACAAGGTCAGGACTGGTCCCAGGGCCTGAATTGAAGCCCCAGCACTGCCAAAAATCATATGTCCAACTATATTACACATAGGTTCTCTATTTACATACATATGTGGAATGCATCATGCTTTCAGTGTAGTTATTCTTTTTATTGTGTGTCTTAGCCAGGGATGCATTTTGTATTTTAGTGAGTATGATGACAGATATAACTGTGCTGACATGGATGACAACCTATTCCCATGTCCATGGAGTTGCCTATGTCTTCTCCACTCTAGCTGAGACCAAGGACATTCACAGGACAGGCAAACAGGTCGACCTATGGGTTCTCACATCAGGATTCTGCTTTTGGCAATGTTGGGATTTGAACTGAGATCCTAGCAGGCCCAATTGGTGAAAGAGTCAAGGTGAGGAAACAAGCATGTGAACAACTGAGGAGCTAGGCCATTCCCAGGACCTGACAATGAGCCCCAGGGAGGGCCAGGACAGGCATAAATTCATACTTGAAACATAGTATCTGTATTGACATATATGTGTGGGCAGCATCTTGTGTTCGGTGCATTTCTTCTCCTTAATTTATGTCTAATTCATGGTGGTATTGTGAACTTTACTGAGTATGGTGACAGATATAACTGTACTGACATGGATGATGACCTGTTCCCATGGTTATAAGGTTGCCTATGCATTCATTCTCCATCCTAGCTGAGAACCAGGACTTCCACATTCGAGGAAATCAGGCGCAATGACTGGCTTCTGACATCAGGATGAATCTTTTGTCAGGCCTGGGATTTGAACTCAGGTCTGGGTAACCCCGTTGCACTGGGGGAAGGGGAAGCTCATCATCCCTGAAGACTAGAATGTCAGGCCTGGTCCAGGGCCTTATTCGAAGACCCAGCAGTGGACAAAATAACAAGCTTACCTTTTTTAAACATAGGATCTCTATTTACATACAGTGTGGTATGCATCTTGCTTTCAATGTAATTATTTTTTAAATTTTGAGTCTTATTCATGGATGTATTGTGTATTTTATTGAGTATGGTGACAGGTATATCTGTGCTGCTCTGGATGACAACCTATTCCCATGCCTATAGATTAGCCTATATAGCATTCTCCATCCTCAATGAGGCCCAGGACCTTCACAGGACAGGAAATCATGTGGATCCATTGGTTTCTCACATCAGGATGAATCTTTTGGCTGTCCTGGCGATTGAACTCAGAGCTTAGCAGGCAGAATTGGGGAATGGGTCAAGGTGAGCACACCAGCATGTGAGCCACTAAGGTGCTAGGCCGTTCACAGGACCTGAGCTCATGCCCTGCGGGGGTCAATATACTCATGAAATCATAATTTAAGGAAAGGAGCTATATTTCCATATATGGGTCGGTGGCATCTTGCGTTCAGTGTACTCATTCTCTTGATTTCGTGTCTTATTCATAGATGCAATATGTATTTTACTGAGTGTGATAACAGTTAGAACTATGCTGACATTGCTGGCAAACAATTCCCATGAGTATAGAGTTGCCTATATAGCATATTCCATTCTAGCTGAGACCCAGGACTTTCACATCATAGGAAAACTGGTGCAACTATTGGCTTCTCATATCAGGATGAATCTTTTGGTAGTGCTGGGATTTGAACTCAAGGCCTAGCAGGCTCAAGTGGTGGATGAGGCATGGTGAGCACACCAGCACGTGAGACACTAAGCATCTAGGTCTTTCCTGGAACCTGAGATCAAGGCCCGGTGGACGCTATAGTAGTCATAAATTCAGAATTTAAACAGACGATCTCTATTTCCATACATGGGTGGGTGGCATCTTGGGTTCAGTGTAGTTATTGTCTTTATCTGGTGTCTTACTCATTGATGTATTGTGTATTTTCTTGAGCATAGGATGACAGATATAACTGTGGTGACCTGGATGACAAGCTATTCCCATGAGTATAGTTGCCTGTACATTTTGCATCCTAATTGCGACCCAGAACTTGCACAGCACAGAACAGGTACAACGAATGGTTTCTCACATCAGGGTGAATTTTTGGAAGTGCTGTGATTCGAACTAGGGGCCTAGGAGGCCCATCTGTCCAATGGGTCCACATAAGCAAACCAGCCTGTGAGCCACTAAGGAGCTGGGCTGTTCCCAGGAGCTGAGATCAAGCCCCAGGGAGGCCACAATAGTCCTCAATCCATCATTGAAACATGGGATGTATATTCACTTCAGTGTGTGGACTTCCTCATGCATTGAGTGTAGTTATCTTCTCTATTTTGTATGCTATTCATGGATGTATTATGTATGTTCTTGAGTATATATGACAGGTGTAACTGGGCTGACATGGATGACAACCTTTTCCCATGGCCACAGGGTGGGCCATGCATTCTCCATCCTAGCTGAAACCCAGGACTCACACAGGAAAACAGGTGAAATGTCTGGCTTCTGACAGGATGAATATTTTGGCACTGTTGGGATCTGAACTCAGCACCTAGCAGGCCCAATAGGCGAATGGGTTCACATAAGCACACCAGCCTGTGAGCCACTAAGGAGCTCAGCCGTTCCCAGGACCTGAGATTGAGTCCCAGGGGAAAGGCAGGGGGAGCACAATAGTCATCTATTCATAAGCTGAAGGTAGTAAGCAAATAAGTAGATATCTGTATAGAGTAGGAGATATGGAGACCTGTGTTTGAATCCAATCTACCCTGTGACTACCGATTCTTGGATCTTCCCTAATGCCTCCATTTAATGAGTGTGATGATTATGGTCATGCTTCATCAACTCTTCACTAAAAATAATCGATATCCTATGAGTCTTGACTATCATTTCCTACTCGAATCCTCAGGAACTACTCATTCAAGGAAGAGATTTATCGTATTTCATGGCTCTTCTTAGGTCCAGAATTGAGTATCTCAGGAACTCCTGCCATTCCCTCAATGTAGGATGGCTGACCAGGATTCGACCTCGGGGCCTCCATTGCCCGGTCATCCTGTGGCTCCCCCGACAGCCAGCAGGCCTTCAGCCACACCAGGTCACCTTCAATCTGCAGTCCACCGGGTTTGGTCTCACCATGGTCAACATTCAAATGAAAATAAACCTAAAAGCACCAGTTGGAACTTCCCGCCACTTTTTCTCCTCCGGCTTCTTATTTTTTCCTACAAACACTGGGGTCCTAGGATCCGAGGATGGGCTGTGGTTCCAGAGGCTGCAGCCTAGGATGATCGGACCTGAGGCAGAGTTGCCACAACTTGAGTTCAAGCCCCAGGTCTGGCAAAAAATATTAAAAAATTGAAAAATTATGAATGAAGCACCCTAGCTCAGAATTCGTGCCATTTTACTGCCAGAGCTGGGATGTGAAATCAGGTCTAGGTAACTCTTTTGCACTGTGGGGGAAGGAGAAGCTCACTATCATTGAAGACTGCAAGGTCAGGCCTGGTCCCAGGGTCTGAATTGCAGCCCAAGCTCAGGCAAAAATCATATGCCCACCTATGTTACACATAGGATCTCTATTTACATACATGTGTGGAATGCATAATGTTTTCAGTGTAGTTGTTCTTTTTATTGCGTGTCTTAGTCAAGGATGCATTTTATATTTTATTGCATATGATGACAGATATAACTGTGCTGACTTGGATGGCAACCTATGCCCATTTCTATAGAGTTTCCTACTCCTTCTCCATCCTAGCTGAGACTCAGGACATTCTCGGGACAGGAAACCAGGTGGATCAATGGGCTTCTCACATCAGGATCCATGTTTGGCAGAGTTGGGATTTGAACTGAGAGCCTAGCAGGCCCAATTGGCAAAAGAGTCAAGGTGAGGACACCAGCCTGTGAGCATCTAAGGAGCTAAGTCATTCTCAGGACCTGAGGTTGTGCCCCAGTGAAGGCCAGGATAGGCATAAATTCATAATAGAAACAGGATATGTATTGACATATATGTGTGTATAGCATCTTGCATTCAGTGCATTCCTCCTTATTTTGTGTCTAATATATGGAGGTATTGTGTATTTTACTGAGTATGGTGACAGGTATAACTCTGCTGACATGGATGATGACCTGTTCCCATTGTTATGAGGTTGCCTATGCATTCATTCTCCATCCTAGCTGAGACCCAGGACTTCCATAGGAGAGGAAAACAGGTGTAAAGACTGGCTTCTAACATCAGGATGAATCTTTTGTCAGGCCTGGGATTTGAACTCAGATCTGGGAAACCCTGTTGCACTGTGGGGAAAGGGGAAGCTCATCATCCCTGAAGACTAGACTGTCAGGCCTGGTCCAGTGCCTGATTTGAAGTCCCAGCAGTGGACAAAATAACAAGCTTACCTTTTTTAAACATAGGATCTCTATTTACATACAGGTGTGTTATGCATCTTGCTTTCAATGTAGTTATTTTTAAATTTTGAGTCTTATTCATGGATGTATTTGTATTTTATTGAGTATGGTGGCAGGTATATCTGTGTTGCCATGGATAACAACCTATTCCCATGGCTATAGAGTTGCCTATATTGCATTCTCCATCCTCGATGAAGCCCAGGACTTGCACAAGACAGGAAAACAGCTGTAAGGATTGGTTTCTCACATCAGGATGAAACTTTTGGCATTGCTGGGAGTTGAACTGTGGGCCTATCAGGCCCAACTTTCTAATGGGTCCATATGAGCACAAAAGCTTTTGAGTTCCTAAGGATCTAGGCCCTACCCAGGACCTGAGATTGAGCTCCGGGGTGGGGTTTGTGCACCATATTCATCCATTCATAAGCTGAAGCTAGTATGCTAATAAATACCTATTTGTATAGAGAAGATGTGGCAAGCTGTGTTGGAAACCTATCTACCATGTGACTACCAATTCTTGGATCTTTCCCAATTCCTCGATTTCCTGAATGTAATTATTATGGTCACATTTCGTGAAGTCTTAATTAAAAATAATTGTTGTGCCAGAGGTCTTGCCTAACATTTCCTATGTGAATCATGCATGAACTTCTCAACTCTTCCCTAGGCCTGAATTCAAGTACCAGCCCGAAAAATGTAACATTTATAGGCATTTTAAATATGTGATTTATATTTACATTTATATATTCAGGCTGTATCGTGTTTGTTCGAGTGATTCATTATATATTATTATTGATTGACTGAATTAACATTTATTTTATGGACTGTGAGTGCACCTATATCATTTATTACATTTATTCCAATCTATTCAGTAGCATGTAGCTTTGCACACATATTATGTACATCATACCTGACACCCAGCACTTGCACAGAAATGGAAAACAGGTGTCTCACTTGGAATCTTACTCCAAGATGAAATTTTTGGCAATGCTGATACCTGAACTGAGGGCCTAGAAGTCCCAGTTCATGAATGGGTGAGTGTCAGCATGGCAGCCTCTAGCCCATTCAGCTACCAAGTGGATCCCAGGACCTAGGATGGAGCCACAGGTTTGGCCAAAATAGCAGTACCTTTCTATCTGGTATATATAACAGATATATATATATATATATATATATATATATATATATATATATATATGTATTTATCTGGTATACAGATAAATATATATTTAGATATTTTGATACTGCCAGTGATGTCTATGTGGAATTAAATGACACATACTACGTTCTTACAGATTCTCAGGTCTTTAGTGAGGACTCCATTTAATGAATAGTATTCTTTTAATGCATAATAAACTATGAATTAAAGTCAATCTGCGTTCTGTGATTATTGGGTCTAAATTTATACTAGACTGATTGATGAACTACTCATCCAACCATGACATTGATCATATTTCTCTGGCGTTCCTATGGACAAGCAATAGATTCTTAGGCTCTCCAGCCCTTTGTAAGTAGCATAACTGGGATTCAAACTCAGGACCTAGGTGTCCTGGTTGGCCTATGGCTTGGCTGACAGCCTGTCAGCCTTCAGCAATGCCAGGTGACCTACAGGTTGCAACAGTGTTATTTGGACACGGGATGATCACCATGCAAGGATGGAAAACCAAGAAACTGCCATCCATAGGTGGTTCCTGGCTTTTTTTTTTGGTGCTGTTTTCATTTTTGTTTTCCTGTCAGCCCCCGAGGCCTAGTATCCCAGGATGGTCTGTGGGTCCAGAGGCTGCACCATCCCCGCCTAGGTTGATGTTAGCTGAGGCAGAGTTGCCACGATATGAGTTCAAGCCCTGTGCTGGGCAAGAAATAAAAAATAAAAATAAATAAATATTTTAAAAAATATTAAAAATAGCCTGGTGGCAGTTATGGTTCATGCCTGTAATCTTAGCTACTCAGGATGCTGAGATCTGAACATCACGGTTAAAAGTCAGCCAGGTCAGGAAGTCTGTGAGACACTTATCTCCAATAAACCACTAGAAAACCAGAAGTGGTGCTGTGTCTCAAGTATTATAGCACTTGCCTTGATCTGAAGAGCACAAGGACAGCTCCCAAGGACAGAGTTCAAGTCCCATGATATAGATACATATATATATATGCATGTATGAATGTATGTATATATATACATACATTCATACATACATATATACAAACATACAATACTAATGAAGCTCCCTGGCTTGGAATTCATGTCCTTTTTTTCTGCCAGGCCTGGGAATTGAACTCAGAGTCTGGATAACTCTAATTCACTGGGGGGATGGGGAAACTCACCCTATTGGAAGACAAGCAATTCAGGCCTGTTCCCTCGGCCGGAATTCAATCCCCAGGCCTGTTAATGTAATATTCATCCACATTTGAAATAATGATTAATATCTATATACTTATGTTTATTGCAATTTTCTTTGAGTGTATTTATTTTATGTTTTGTATTATTCATTCATTATTTTATTGACTATTATTACACTTATAACATGTATTAAATTGATTACATCTTTTGAGAAATATACAGATTTGCATATGTATTATATATCTTATTTCAGACCCAGGACATTCATTGAAATTTTAGAGTAGATCATCCCATGCTTAGAAAAACAGAAAGAATACATCAACCAAATTAATTTATCCCTAGGCACCCCAGTGGCTCACATCTGTAATCCCAGCTACTCAGGAGGTGAGAACTGGAAGATGAAGTTTCAAAGCAAATCCAGGCAGCAAAGCCTGAGAGATATCATCTCCAATTAACTAGCAAAAAGCCAGTCTATAGGTATGGCTGAAGTGGTAGAAAATCAGCTATGAACAACCAAGCCAAGAAAGAGCAAGCTGAGTTCAAGTGCGGGGAGAGGGGGGTAGGGGGATAAAGGGGAGAGAAATCCTCCAAAAACAGAGAACAAAAAAACAGTACACAAATCCCACTTAATTTATGGTACCAACAAACTGAAAGAAAATCAATCTTGTGCATTTGTATAATTTTAAATGAGCCCATATGTTCTTAGGTACACTTCAAAGCTATGTTTTTAATAATATTTGTATATATAAATTAATAATGTATATATATATATATATAAATAAACTAAGAAACCAGCCAATGAAAAAATACTTCTAAATTAGTGTCTTAACCATGGCATTATAAATTATTTGTACAAAAAGTATGTTCGAAGTTTCTTTCTTTAGAATCAATCTTAAAATGTTTGTTCACGTATCAGGCATCAGTGGCTCACACCTATAATCCTAGTTACTCAGGAGGCTGAGAGCTGAGGATGGCAGTTCAAGGCAAGCCCCGGGAGACTCTTTCCTCCAATAAACCAGTAGAAAACAGGAAGTGGCAATGTGGCTAAAGCTGTAGAGTGCTTGCAAAGAGCTGAAGAGCACAGGGATAATGCCCAATCCTTGAGTTCAAGCCCCACCACCGACAAAGAAAAAAAAGGAAAGAAGTTTGTTCATACAAAATCCTAACATTCTGAGCCTTAGGAAACTTTTCTTCCAGGATCTTATGCTCTTTAGGCAACTATTCCACTATTGAGCTACATCTTAGTACCAATGTTTTTGTTTTTCATTTTAGAATCCATTCATTCCCAAAATGCTTACAAGTAACTACTGCCCTCACAGAAGTGAGTGTTTATTCAGAAACTCAACCTTTGGTGGTATGAGGACTCCCCTAGTCTATTTCGTGGTAGGCACTGAGGAAAACTCACAGGACACAATTGCAGACATTTTATAATTACAAAAATTACTCTAAATAGAAATAACATCAACTGCCGGGCACAGGTGGCTTATGCCTATAATCCTAGCTACTCAGGAGGTTGAGATTTGAGGAAGGCGACTCAAGGCTAGCCAGGGAGAAAAGACTGTGAGACTCTTATCTCCAATAAACCTCTAGAAAACTGGAAGTGGTGCTGTGGCTCAAGTGCTTGAGCGTTTGCCTTGAGCACAGGGACAGCAACCAAGCCCAGAGTTCAAGCCCCACAACCGACAAATTAAAAAAAAAAATAGAAAAAATAAGAAATAACATCAACTGTCCCGAACTTCTAGGGAGAAATGATATCCTCATTTTCATTCTCACTCTTCATGGCAGATGGTCAAAAACACCAATGTATATGCTGAAATGTAAAAATTTCAACACGTTTTTTGAAAAAATCTCATGTTATAAAATCAAAATGTTTCAAATAAAGGCAAAGTGAACTTTAAAAAAATATTAAAAATGCTAATGAAACTCCTTGGCTTGGAATGTGTGATTTTTATCTGCAAGGCCTGGGATTTGAACTTAGGGACTGGGTAACTATGTTGCACTGTAGGGGAAGGGGAAGCTCACTGTGATTGAAGACCAGAAATTCAGGCCTGTTCCATAGGCCTGAATTCATGCCCCAGTCATACTCGTTATATATGTTGTAAAGTTAGGATTGAACTTCCATATACATGTTCAGTCTATATCATGTTTGGTGTGGTTATTCATTGTATTTGTTGTTTTATTCATTTACTTACCATTTATCTTACCAATTGTAAGAACACATAAACATATGTGACATTGTTTACATACTATCAAATTGCATCTAAATTTGTAAACTTGTTCTCCATCATGCCTGACACCCAGCACTCTCCCAGAAAAGGAAAACAGGTGTCACACTTGATTTCTTACTCGAGGATGAAATTCTTGGCAGGCACTGAGATCAAGCCCTAGAGGTGGCCAAAATAGCCATACATGGATAGGCAGGTGGTACTATGCTAATAAATGCATATTAGTAGAGAGTGCCAAAGCCGTGTATCTTAGTATTCAATGGTATCTACTATGTTCCTACGAAGTCTTAGGCATTTAGACAGCCAAGATATTATGGAGAAAGAACATATAACCGTCCAAGAAAAGTCCAAGAAATATGATAGATCTTTTCAACAGTTGGAAAACACCATCAGAAGGCTTAATCAGAGGATAATGTGTGTAGAGAAGCACCTAGAAACAGAAGTTAATGGTCTAGGAAATTTGTTTATCAGGATCCTAGCAGAGAACTTCCCAAACATGCAAAAAGATAGGCCTATTCAGATACAAGAAGCCTTTAGAACCCCAAATAGACCAGACCAGAATATGACAACCCAGCATCACATTATAATCTTCACAGGATCAAATCAGACCAAGGAAAAGAACCATAAAGCTGTCAAGGAGAAAAGATCAATCACCTATAAAGGGAAACCAGTTAGGATCACCTCAGATTTCTCAGCAGTGACAATCAAAGCAAGAAGTGCCTGGAATGATGTATGCGATACCGTAAAGACAAACAACAATCAACCAAGAAAACTGTACTCAGCTAAACTCTCCTTCATAAACGAAGGTCAAATAAAAACCTTCCATAGCAAAGAAAAAATGAAACAATATATCTCCACAAAACCAGCCCTACCAAAGATTCTTAAAGATGTCCTACACATAGAAAACCAACAAGACCACAAAAAGGCCAAGAAACCGCAGCCAAACTGAGAATCCAAGAACAACAGAACGAACCCAGTTGCCACAGCCCCCAAGAAGGTGGATAAAATGGCAGAAACTTCCAAACACTTCTCAGTTCTATCTCTCAACATTAACGGATTTAACTCTCCAATTAAGAGACAGACTGTCTAGTTGGATTAAAAAGCAAGAACCTTCTATCTGCTGCCTTCAGGAGTCACATCTTGCCCATAAAAACAAACACATTTTCAATGTTAAAGGCTGGACCAATTTCTACCAAGCAAACGGCCTCCATAAAAAGGCATGAGTTGCAATCCTAATATCAGATAAAATAGAATTCAATTTAAAATAAGTGAGAAGAGTTAAAGAAGGTTGCTACATACTAATTAATGTATCTCTCCTTCAGGAGGATATTACAATTCTAAATATCTATTCACCAAATGGAGCTCCCAAATTTATCCAAGAAACCCAACTTTCCCTCAAATCCCACATAGCTCCAAAGACATTAATTGTTTGGGACTTTAACACACCACTATCCCCACTAGATAGATCAACTTGGCAAAAATTCAACAAAGAACGTGCATATCTAAACAACTGCACAGATCAACTAGATTTAACAGACATCTTCCGAAGATTTCACCCAGCAGCACCAGAATACCCGTTTTTCTCAGCAGCATATGGAACATTTTCCAAAATAGACCACATTTTAGGCCACAAAGCAAACTTGTCCAAATTCAGAAACATTGAAGTTATACCTTGCATTCTCTCAGACCACAAGGGATTAAAAGTAGGACTCCACACCAAAAGCCACTAAAGAAAGTCCTGTAACACATGGAGGCTGAACAACACTCTGCTGATAATCATGAGTGCATCATGGAAGATATTAGAAATGAAATTCAAATATTCATGATATTCAACAAAAATGAGCACACAAATTACCAACTCCTCTGGGACACAGCACAGGTAGTACTCTGAGGCAAGTTTATAGCTCTGAGTTCCTACATCAACATATTGGAGAGATCTGAAACCAACAATTTAATGAGACATCTGAGCCTCCTTCAGAAAGAGCAGCAGAATAAACCCCAACCCAATGGACAGAGAGAAATAATTGAAATTAAATCAGAATTGAATGAATTAGAATTCAAAAGAGCCATATAAAGAATCAACAAAACAAACAGTTGGTTCTTCGAAAAAATTAACAAAATTGACAGACCCTTAGCAAATCTTATCAGAAAAAGAAAAGAACATACCCAAATAAATGAACTCAGAGATGAGAATAGAAACATCACCAGAGAAACCACCAAGATTCAGAACATTATAAGGAAATACTTCTCAAAACTTTATGCTAATAAGTTTGATAACTTGGCAGAAATGGACCTTTTCCTAGCAAATACTGACATGCCAAAACTAAACCAAGATGAGTTAAATCTCCTTAACAGGCCCATATCAAGCACTGAAATATAACCAGTAATAAGAGATCTCTCATCTTAGAAAAGTCCAGGTCCAGATGGTTTCACACCGGAATTCTACAAGGTCTTCAAAGCAGAGCTCACATTAATACCCCTCGAAATCTTCAATGAAAGTGAAAGACGAAGTTCACTACGGAACTCATTCTATGAAGCCCTCATAACCCTCATCAAATCCAGGCAGGGTCTTATCAAAGAAAGGGAACCATAGACCAATTTCTAGGATGAACATTCATGAAAAACTTCTCAACAGAATTCTGGCCAATCGACTTCAACAATTCATCCGAAAAATCATACACCAAGATCAAACAGGATTCATTTCAGGGATGCAAAGCTGGTTCAATATACGCAAATCAATTAGTATAATTCATCACATCAACAGGAGCAGGGATAAGAACCACATGGTTATATCATTAGATGCAGAAAAAGCATTTGACAAGGTCCAACACCCCTTTATGATGAAGGTTCTGGAAAAATTAGGAATCCATGGAACATTCCTCAATACAATAAAGGCTGTATATGACAAACTTACAGCCAGCATTACAGTTAATGGTGAAAAACTAAAGCTATTTCCTCTTACCTCAGGAAAGAGACAAGGATGTCCACTCTCTCCACTTCTCTTCAATCTAGTATTAGAATGCCTAGCTACAAATAAGACGAGATGCAAACATAAAGGGGATCCAAATAGGGAAAGAAGAAGTAAAACTCTCCTTCTTTGCAGATGACATGATCTTGTGTTTAAAGAATCCCACAGACCCCACTCCCAAATTACTCAAGCTGTTTCAAAACTTTGGCAAAGTAGCAGGGTATAAAATTAACCCTCAAAAATTAACCCTCAAAAAAAGCAGGCCTGCCTGCTTTTTCTCAGCAACAAGGCAGCCCTGTCTGCTTTCCTTAGCAACACAACAGCCCTGCCTGTGTTCTCTCATTTAAGCCAGAGTCAAAGGGGTCAATAGACCATGACTAAGAGAGGAAATTAGAGCTGTCATTGAAAGATCAAAAAGAACAAGCCCTGGATATGTCTGGAAACCTATAAAGCATCTGGAGCCTTAAACACTTAGGCCTTTCAGAGAGAAAGCCAATATGTGCTCTGAAGTCTGTAGATTCCCTTACTCAGAGAACACACAGACCTCCCAATGACAGAATCATCCCTGCCAACAATAGAAACTTCCTAGTGAGGCTCAGGGAAGAAAAGACACATTAAACTTTTCTCACTGCCAGAAACCATCACACACTCAGAGGGCACCAGGACAATACAAGAGGGAGGGCTCAGCCCTATTACAAACAATGGATGAAGCTCAGATGCCCACACATAATCTCATGATGTACTCAGACCTCCTAAAGGTTCAACAGCTTCCAGATGATGTCCGCATCCCTTCAGAAAGATCAATCTGTGATGCCCAGCTCTAAAGCCCACCCTGTGTTTAGGGGCCCCCTGAGCTCAGCTTCTGCTCCTGAACCTGCCCATGTATTCTGTAAAGAGCCCAGAGGAACCCTTGGCATTTGTTGTGCCTCAGAATTCAGGCCACAGTGAGGCTTCTGCAGTCCCCACCCTTGCTCCAAGCATAACCACCAACAAGGGAACACCCCCAGGTTCCACCGCAGACCTCTAATTTGTAATAAAAAGAGGCTGTGCTTGTGCTGACACAGTCACCAGTCAGCAGTCCAGGCAAAGGGGCATCTGCTAAGGCCATCTCAAATAGCTGTGGAGTTCTGACATCAAGAGAGAGGCAGGCAGGTGCACCCATAGAGGCTGCCTTTGAGAAGCTCCTCTTCCAAGTGCAGGCCTGCCTGGTGGCCTTTGAAGCAGAGTATGACACTGCAAAATTTCACAGCACAATAGAAGGACCAGACAAGCAATGGCCCTGTGCTCAGGGACCTAACCAAGGCAGGAAATGAGAGAGAGAGAGAGAAAGAGAGAGAGAGAGAGAGAGAGAGAGAGAGAGAGAGAGAGAGAGAGGCTATCTGTGCTTAATACCTATTTCAATATCCTTGGCGAGTAATGCATATTTTTATCAAGAAATAAAGAGGAAAACTTCAAACTCTAACTGATGTAGTAGCTAGGATCAGTCTAAACTTCCTACCATAAACAATCACAAAAGTGGAAGCTATATAAAACTATATATGTATATAAATGTATATATAATATAAACATGTAGGCATATATATGTATATTCACATATACAATGTGAATATATAATGTATAATATATATATATATATATGTATACAGAGGGAAAAATAGAAATACATAGTATTTGAAGGAATAAAAACAAATAACTTCCAATTTTGATTGAAAGCATGAACCCTTCCATGCAGGAATCTATCAGCTCAAAAATGTCAATTAACATAATAACACAAGTCCACATTAAGACACATTCTAATTAAACCAAAACAGAAAACTTCCCAAAGCACAAAGACAAAATTCATCATACACAAATAATCTTCAATGATATTAAGACTAATTTCTCATCAGAAACTAGATACACTATTAGACAGCAAGGGCAACAAATTTAAAGTGTTAAAAGTACACATCTAAAAACCACCTTTCTAACAAATATACTTCCTCCAAATGTAAGAGATGAGCTAAGTACCTACCGATGGCTCAGGCACATAATCCTAACTACTCAGGAAGGTGAATTCTGAGGGTGGTGGCTCAAAGCCACTCTGGAACTTGTCCCCTCAGGAGGAAGTTGTAAGACACAGCTGTCCTTGAGAAGGACGGAGGCCTTTGTGCAGTGCTATTGCTGGAAAAAGACATTGGATAAGGTGGCCATCAAGAATGGAGGCTATTAACTAGTGTCTACAGAGAAGCAATTTATAAGATTCAGTAGTCCTCTAGAAAATCAGAGGATTTTGACCACTGTCCTAGTAGTTCCAGAAATGCCACGAGAATGACCAAAGCAACCTTAAGCCACATGGATTCCTTAGCAACAGTCTTTGAGGTCCAAGAGCTAGAGTGTCAACGCTGGAAGGCTGTGATTGGTCCGCTATTTCTCTGACCTCACTGGGCCAGACTCTGATTGGTCCATTTCTTCTATGACATCACTATGCCTGGTTGTGATTTCTCCATTGTGTGAGGTCATGAAGGATATATAGGAAACCAGTGTGCTCCAACCTATGTTAGTTAACAGAGCTTGGAGCTCTTGCTTAATGACCCACTGGACTGAATCAAATTTAAATGATTTTTTTGGTAGTGGGGACGGGCTGTTATTTGGATTTTGGTATTTCTTTTTACTCTTTCTGGGTTTTCCTTTATTTTATTTAATTTATTTAGGTAGACTAGCTACTTGCTATTGTAGCAGAAGGATGGAAGTACAGAATCAATCAATCTCAAGCACCTTGAAGGAGGAGATCATCAAACAATACCAGAAGAAAGAGCTCTTCCACACAGGTACCATGGAAAAGTGAAGCTGGCTCATTCCCTCCTCACAGACAAGGACGTGGAATTTAAAATACTCTGGAAGTGAGAGTCCTCATCATTGGATAAAGAATGAGATGGACATTTTTAAGAATATATGGCACAAACACATCATCAGGTTGTACCAGGTAATGGAGAAGGAAGAGTATGTGTATCTCATCATGGAACTGGCCACTAGGGGATACCACCTGGGGTGGATCTGAAAATTCGGCCGCCTATATGAGGATGAAGCCAGGAGGCTTGTCACACATGTAAGTGCAGTTCACTACTTACACCAAACAAAATCATACACGAAAACCTTAAGACCAACAATATCCTTTTGGACACCAAAGACAGTATCAAGGTCAGTGGATTTGGTCTAAGCTTCTGGCTCACCCTGGGGCAGTTGCTAATGAATGTATGTAGTACTTCTATTCCATCCCCCTGACATGTTCTTGGAAGAAATGATGGCCTGGTGCAGGTGTCTCACACCTGTAATCCTAGCTATTCAGGAGACTGAGATCTGAGGATCATGGTTCAAAGCCAACCCGTATGACTCTACCCTCTGAGCAGACTCAAACTGATTCCAAAGACTAATTTGAGTAGGAATGGCAGAGGATAGAGGTGGCTAGCAAAATAGCTACCATTCTTCTCAGAACAAGCTGCTGAATGTGGGCCCAGATGAATTGGTTTATAAAATGTGAGGTGTGCATAAATTATGACTCATCCACAAAAGGCTGCAATTAATATATGTCGGTCATGGATGGACACAAAATAATCTATTTATGTGAAATATATTGACTAAAGTTCATAAGGGAAAAAAGAAGATTAAAAGTTTCTGGGGCTGGGGGACAGTGGCTGACACCTGTAATCCTAACTACTCAGGAGACTGAGATCTGAGGATCACAGTTGAAAGCCAGCCCGGTCAGGAAAGTATGTGAGACTATTATCTCCAATAAAACACTAGAAAACCGGAAGTGGTGCTGTAGCTCAAGCGGTGGAGAACTCGCCTGGAGCTGAAGAGCACAGAGACAGTGCCCAACCCAGAGGTCAAGCCCCATGACAGACCAAAAACCAAACCAAACAAAACAAAAGTTTCTGGTGCAGGTCATTGTGTGGTCTCCATCAGTATTGAAAAGAAAGTTCACAAGCAGAGGTAATGGTTAAAAAGTAGTGTGGATATAATTAATGTCACTGAATTTTATACTTAGCAAGCATGAGACCCTGTGTTCAAACCCCTGCACTTCAAAAAAATGCTAAATCTTCCTTCTGTTACCTATCTTAAGTGGTAGGTGCTCTTCTACTGTTATGATTGTATTGCTCAGAGCTTCTCTGGTGGATGTTTATTCATGCTTTTACATATAATCCATTATGTGAATATTGATAGTGAGTTTCAAAGTTTGAATATGGATGTTGAGTTTCAAATACAGGCAAAGCCTGTATTTCTAACTCAAGAGGCAGGAAGATGCCTATTCAGTCAAGGCTGCATAGAGAGTTCTTCCTAAATTCTGGTGCTAGAGTTGAAACTGGAGGGACAATTGTTTGTAAGCAATTACAAGTGAGAGATAAGTTTCTGATCATATTAGGTTTTGGTCATGTCAGTTTGGATATAATATTTACATGAATTTTAAAAATTTTCACTTTCCCCTTACTCTCAGTATGTCATTTTGAAACTTTGTAGTACGTTTTTGTTTGCTGCACTTAAAAAAAAAAAACAGTTTTCCTTTGTATCATATTAAACATGATTTTTTCTGTATTACAATTTATTATTTATTTTTGAAATTTTTTATGTTTTTTTTTCTCCATCTAGGGACTGGCCACTGTCTCAGAGATTTTGCTCAGTTCTGCCAATTGAGCCACAGCTCAACTTCCGGCTTCTTTCTTTTTGAAGAGTCTAATATGAACCCCAGCACTACTAAGGAGGCTGAAATCTGAGGATCTTGGTTTGAAGCCAGTCTGAGCAGCAAAGTCTGAGGGTTTTTTATTATTATTATTTTGCCATTGGTTATGGGCCTGAAAACTAGGCTTTGGCACTGTCCATCAGCGTTCCAGCTTAAGGTTAGTGCCCTATCAACTGAGCTGCAGCAACATTTTCGGCTTTTCCTGCTTATGTGGTTCTGAGGAATCAAACCCAGGTCCTCATGCATGCAAAGCTAGCACCCTACCACTGAGCCAACTTCCCAGATGAAGTCTGAGATTCTTTTTCTTTTTTTATTTTATTTTATTTTTTATTTTTTTTTTAATTTAATTTTATTTTATTTGTGAACATACTGTACAGAGGGGTTAAAATTACATGGGCAGGATATTGCATACATTTCTTATCAAGCATTGCAGCCTCCTTTGTTTACCCTTCACATCCCTTCCCAGCCTCCCCCCTCCCCTGCCCAATCCCAATCCTTCTCCTTCCCCCCCTTCCCACCCCCCCCCCCCCCGCACCGATGTTGTAAAGCTCGTTTTGGACATGACAACTTGTACTTCTCATTGTTGCAACAGGCCCACCTGTATCCTTAAACAACTGGTTTTTCCCCATCTCCTCCACAAGTTATACTGACATCAAATATAGTGAAAGCAGGGGTTATACTGTGGGGGAGGGACATACAAAGCAACAAAGAGATAATCTTATAAATGCGTTAGAAACACATGCATGAAAGAAAAAAACATTAAAATACATATCTAAGGGTTCATTTTCTTAACATCACATTATCTGACCTTTTCCGCTTGACTCATACATATACTAGATATTGCAAATAAGGGAAACCATGGGGCCTATGTTTTAGCCTCTTGAGGAAACAGAATTACAGTTATGAGCCACCAGTAATGGGCTGACTGGCTCATTGCAGCCTCAGTTATTGGTTCTTCTTTTTCTTCTAGTCTTCTTTGCATTTCATTCTTTGTGAATGTGCTAGTGCTGGAGCCAGAACTCATGCAAGGCCTGGCCTGTTTCAGGATGCTGAAATCTGACCATCATGGTTCAAAGCCAGGCTGAGCAGGAAAGTGTCAGATCCTTACCTCCAATTAACTGCCAAAAATCTGGGAGTACTACAGTTCTAGCCCCAGGATGGCCCACAAGCAACTGTCTTGTGGACTTTCCTGCTAGAATTGGCCTTTACACTGGATACCCATATTTCTGCCTCCTGGAGAATTATAGGAATGAGTCACAAGCCCCAGGTTCTCTTCTTATTTACATTTTTGTGATCCTGAGGCTGGATCTCTTAGCAAGGGCACTGTTTCATAGCTTTCTCACTCAAGCCTGGTGCTTTACAACTCCATCAGGATTCACTACTGTTTTCTTGTTTACATGTTTTGCTGGTGATTTGAAGATTAGAGACCATAGCCCTCAGATTTAATCTATCTTAGTATTTAGGATTACACACAAAAGAAGTGGCACTGTAGCTCAAGTGGTAGAGCACTAGCATTGAAATGAAGAGCTGAGGGACAGTGCTCAGGCCCAGAGTTCAAGCCTTACAACCGACTAAAAAAAAGAGGATTATACACAAAAACCAAAATCTCATCACTCATTAAAAAAAATTAATTGAATTTTCTTATACATTTTTTAATTTCTACTTTTTATTTCCATATGTATGCTGGGCTTGGAGCTATAAATCAGTGCCTAGGTATTGTCCCAGTTCCTTTTTTTTTGCCTGTCATGGAGCCTGAACTCTGGGCCTGGGCGCGCTGTCCCTCAGCTCTTCAGCTTGAGGCTAGAGCCGTACCACTTGTGCTACGGAGCCACTTCTGATTTTTCCTGCTTATGTGTTGGTGAGGAATTGAGCCCAGGGCCTCATGCATGCAAGGCAAGCACTTTCCCACTGAGTCACTTCCCAGTGCCCTCCCAGTACATTTTTAAAACTAGCCCTCTAATATGTGAGACACAGCACAATTCGGGGCTTCTAAAAAAAAAACTGTAATTGGCTAATTAGCGTAGAGTTCATGGACTCCCCTGCCTTAGCTGGCCTTGAGTACTGATCCTCAGATCTGAGACCCTTGAGTAAGTACAGTAACAAGTGTAAGCTAACTCAATTTTGCTCATTTTAACCTCTGAAATCGGCTCTCCCTTTTCTTCTTCCAACTTTCTTTCCATTTATTTATTTTATTCTTGTGTGTGCTGGTCCTGGAGCTTGATCTCAAGGTGTGGGTATTGTCCCAGAAATCATTGTCTCATTTCTGCCATTGGGGCCACATCTCAACCCCAGGTGTTTCTTGTTTTTTGTTTTTCTTCTTTTTGGTGGCTCATTGGAGATAAGTGTCTCATGCAAAGCACAGAATGTCTCAGGAAGCCGAAATCTGATTATCAGTTTGAAGTCAGCCTGCACAGAGAATTCCATGAGACTCTTTACCTCTAATTAGCTGGTAGTCATCCCACCGATTAGCTGAGAGTAATAGAACACCAGCCTTGAATAAAGTAGAACAAATACAACCCCCATGACTGGCACACACAGAAAAAAATGTTCCATGTACTTTCCTGCCTGGAATTGCCTTTAAATGTTTTTTTTTTGATGAGTTCTGGGAAGATGGTGGAGGAGAAGCTGGAGGCTAAACAAGCTCTTGCATAGAAAGCAATTTTAGTGTTCCAATAAACAGTCCTAAGCCAGAGAATCACACCAAGTGTGCCATCACAGGACAGAGAGTTAGCCCAGAGAGGGGAAATCCAGGCAAGGAGACAGATATAAGCACTTGCCAGTGGCCACGGATATGGCGGCAGCGGCGGCAGCCATAGCCACCATACCTGCAACAAAGATAGTCTGGGACTTAAGCGTCAGACGCGGCAAGAGAGCGGTTTCTACTCAACACCAGCAAGAACTGACAAGGGGCACACATCTTCATCCTGACGTTCGCAGACCAGAGATGAGCCAGGAACCAAGACTCTGGCATGAGTAGAAGCCTGACATCCTCCCTCCTTCTCAGGGAGGAGAGGAGGGAAGGCCAACCCTCCCCCACTCCATTACCGGAGATCTCCATCTTGGATACTGAAGAAGCCTGGCTGTTCAGCTAGCTCCAACTCAGGCCTTGGAAGAAAACAAGAGTCATTTAGCAGGTCACAGGAACCTAACCTGACCTGCCAGGCTCAGCTCCTCCCTGGGAAAATCAACCAGCTTGAGCAGCCAGCCCCAAGAGTGGCTTTCTTCACTGGGTAAAGAGAGCCAGAGGCTGCCCCTCCCTACAAGAGCCTTGACAATCAATTGAAATTCAGTAAACATAAACCCTGAGAATGGCTCCAGGCTGGGCTCTGTGAGTTTCTCAGAAGCTAACTCCTCAGGGAAAAGCTGCTGTTTGCTGAAAGGCCTCAACTTTACCCAGAACCTAGCCTCATCACAGCATCTCCAAACTAGAGGAAAGAGCCATCTCCCTCTTTTGTGAAAGTCAAAGTAGATCTCTGTCCCATTGAACTAGTCTGGGAGTAGGTTCACAAAATCCTTGGTAAAGCAGAGCATTTTTCTGCCTGCTCAAACAAATTGACTAAAGAAACCATCCAAAGCACAGGAAAATCAAACACCACAAGCAGACTAGATAATCCAACAAGAGACTGGTTATGGACACAAGGGAGATAAATGAACGTTCCATCCCCCCAAAAAATCAAAGATCTTTTTTTTTGTACCTTTTATAAATTTTTTTCTAAACCTTTTTTTAGATTTTTAACTTAAAAAATTTTTGTTTTCTATTAACATTTTTTTCTTTCTTATAGTTTTTGTTTTGGGGTTATATGTCTGTGTGTTTTTTTTTCTTTTTTAGAAATTATTTTCTTTTTTTTTTTTCTTTTTTTATGCGAACATACTGTACAGAGGGGTTACAATTAAATGGGAAGATAATGAGTACATTTCCTATCAAGCATAGTAGCCTCCTCCTTTGTTTACCCTTCACATCCCTTCCCAGACTCCCGATGTCGATGTCCTCCCACCCAATCCTCCCCCCACCCCACCAAAGTTGTATAGTTCGTTTCCGACATGACAACTTGCACTTCTCATTGCTGCAACGGGTCCACCTGTGCCCTTATTTGAATGACTTATTTTGCCCCTTCCCCTCCACAAATTATACTGACATCAAATAGAGTGAAAGCAGGGGTTATACTGTGGTGGAGGGACATACAAAGCAACAAAGAAATAATCTTATAAATGCTTTAGAAATAAATGCTTGAAAGAAAAAATAAACATTTAAATACATAACTTAGGGTTCATTTTCCTAACTTCACCTTATCTGTCCTTTTCTGCTGGACTCATACATGTACTAGATATTGAAAATAAGGGAAACCATGGGACCTATGTTTCTTTGGGCTTGGCTTACTAAACTTAATATAATTTTTTCCAAGACTTTGAATTTCCTAACAAATGGGGCAATGTCATTCTTTCTGATGGAGGCATAGAATTCGATTGTGTATATATACCACATTTTCTTGATCCATTCATCTACTGAGGGGCATCTGGGTTGGTTCCAGATCTTAGCTAAGGCAAATAATGCTGCAATAAACATAGTTGTGCTGGTAGCTTTAGTGTGGTTTTGTTTGTAAAAATTTGGGTAAATGCCCAAAAGTGGGACTGCTGGGTCATAGAGGAGCTCTATGTGGAGTCTTTTGAGGAACCTCCATACTACTTTCCAATGTGGTTGAACAAGTTTACACTCCCACCAACAATGAAGTAAGGTTCTCTTCTGTCCACATCCCCTCCAGCATGTGTAATTGTTAGAGTTCTTGATTTTTGACATTCTAAATGGGGTATCTCAATGTTGTTTTGTTTTGCATTGCTTTTATGGCAAAGGAAGTTGAGCATTTTTTCATGTGTCTATTGGCCATCCTTCCTTCTTCTTCAGAGAAGTTTCTCTTTAAGTCTTTAGCCCACTTATATATTGGGCAGTTGTTTCTTTGAGGATTTGTTTTTGGCGGATTTAATTTTTGACTTCCATGTATATTTTAGATATGAGTCCTTTGTCCGGTATATGGCTAGTGAAGATCTTCTCATAATCTGTAGGCTTTCTATTGAGCTTGCTAGCTATGTCCTTTGCCATGCAGAAGCTCTGCAACTTCATGCAATCCCATTTGTCCAACCTTTCTTTGATTTGTTGGGTTTCAGGGTCTCTATTCAGAAAATTTCGACCTGCGCCAAGGAGAACTAGAGTTTCTCCTATTCCATCCTGCAATGCTTTCAGAGTGTCTGCTTTGACTCCGAGGTCTTTGATCCATTTGGAGTTGATTCTGGTGCAAGGTGATAGATAAGCGTCTAGTTTTAGTTTTCTAAAAGTATTTAAACAATTTTGCCAGCACCATTTACTGAAGAGGCTTTCTTTCTTCCATTCTATTGTTTGAGCTCCCTTATCGAAAATTAGACGGCTATAAGTCTGTAGATTCATTTCTGGGTTTTCAGTTCTATTCCATTGGTCCTGAGGCCTGTTCTTGTGCCAGTGCCAAGCTGTTTTGATTACTATGGATTTATAGTAGAGTTTGAAATTTGGTATTGATATTCCTCCAGCCGTGTTCTTTCCGTTGAGGAGCGTTTTTGCTATTCGGGGTCGTTTATTGTTCCATATGAATTTTTGGATTGGCTCTTCTATTTCCTTGAAGAATGAGGTTCTAATTTTGATAAGTATCACATTGAATTTGTAGATAGCCTTGGGAAGTATTGCCATTTTCACAAGATTAATCTTTCCAATTTAGGAGCATGGGAGGTTTTGCCATTTTCTAAGTTCTGTTTTGATTTACTTTTTCAAGTTTTTAAAGTTTTCATCATAGACTTCCTTCACTTCTTTGGTTAAGTTAATTCCTATTATTTTACTTTTTGTGGGGCTACTGCAAATGGAGTTGCATTCTGAATTTCAGCCACACTTTTTCTCATTCTTGGCATACAGAAAAGCCATTAATTTTGGGGGGTTAATTTTATACCCTGCTACTTTGCCAAAGTTTTGAATCAGCTTGAGTAATTTGGGAGCAGATTCTATGGGATTCTTTAAATGCAAGATCATGTCATCTGCAAAGAGGGCGAGTTTCATTTCTTCTTTCCCTATATGGACCACCTTTATGTTTGCATCTTTTCTTATTGCTGTAGCTAGGCATTCTAATACTAGATTGAAGAGAAGTGGAGAGAGTGGACATCCTTGTCTTGTTCCTGAGTTAAGAGGAAATGGGTTTAATTTTCACTATTAAGTATAATGCTGGCTGTAGGTTTGTCATATAAAGCCTTTATTTTACTGAGGAATATCCCATGGATTCTTAATTTTTCCAAAACCTTCATCATAAAGGGGTGTTGGATCTTGTCTAATGCTTTTTCTGCATCTATTGAGATAACCATGTGGTTCTTATCCTTGCTCCTTATGATGTGATGAATAAAATTAATTGATATGCATATATTGAACCAGATTTGCATCCCTGAAATGAATCCTGTTTGATCGTGTTGTGTGATTTTTTGGATGAATTGTTGACTTGGATTGGCCAAAATTTTGTTGAGAAGTTTTGTATCAATGTTCATCAAAACATGGGTCTATAGTTCTCTTTCTTTGATGAGTCCCTTCCTGGTTTTGGGATGAGAGTTATGAGAGTTATGATGGCTTCATAGAATGTGTTTGGTAGTGAATTTTGTCTGCTTTAAAACCGTCTGGTCCTTGACTTTTCTTAGCTGATAGGTCTCTTATTGCTGTTTCTATTTCAATGCTTGATATAGACCTGTTAAGATGGTTTAACTCGTATTGGTTTAGTTTTCACATGTCAATATTTGCTAGGAAAAGGTCCATTTCTGCCAAGTTCTCAAACTTACTAGCATAAAGTTTTGAGAAGTATTCACTTATAATGTTCTGAATCATGGTTGTTTCCGTGGTGATGTTTCCATTCTCATCTCTGAGTTTATTTATTGGGTGTGTTCTCTTCTTTTTCTGATAAGATTTGCTAAGGGTCTGTCAATTTTGTTAATTTTTTCAAAGAACCAACTCTTTGTTTTGTTGATTTTGGATTCTAATTCATTTAATTCTGATTTAATTTTAATTATTTCTTTCTGTCTACTGGATTGGGGTTTATTTGCTGCTCTTTTTCAAGGAGGTTCAGATGTCTCATTAAATTGTTGGTTTCAGATCTCTCCAATATGTTGA
Organism: Dipodomys spectabilis; assembly: GCF_019054845.1. Classification (NCBI taxonomy): domain Eukaryota; kingdom Metazoa; phylum Chordata; class Mammalia; order Rodentia; family Heteromyidae; genus Dipodomys; species Dipodomys spectabilis. The sequence continues at coordinate 349,973 of NW_024870837.1, read as the reverse complement.
TGTAGGAACTAAGAGCTATAAACTTGCCTCTGCTCACTGCCTTTGCTGTGTCCTAGAGTTGCTGGTAATTTGTGTGTTCATTTTTGTTGAATAGCATGAGTATTTGAATTTGCTTTCTAATCTCTTCCATTACCCACTCGTGATTCAGCAGAGTGTTGTTCAACTTCCATGTGTTACCAGACTTTCTTTGGTGGCTTTTGGTGTTGAGTTCTAATTTTATTCCCTTGTGGTCTGAAAGAATGCAAGGTATAACTTCAATGTTTCTGAATTTGGACAAGTTTGTTTGTGGCCTAAAATGTGGTCTATTTTAGAAAATGTTCCATGTGCTGCTGAGAAAATCGTGTATTCTGATGCTGCTGGGTGAAATGTTCGGTAGATGTCTGTTAAATCTAGTTGATCTATGCAGCTGTTTAGATCTGTAGTTTCTCTGTTGAGTTTTTGCCGGGTTGATCTATCTACTGGGGAGAGTTGTGTGTTAAAATCCCCAACAATTAATGTCTTTGGATCTATGTGGAATTTGAGGGAAAGTAGTGTTTCTTGGATAAATTTGGGAGCTCCGTTGTTTGGTGAATAGATATTTAGAATTGTAATATCCTCCTGAAAGAGAGATCTGTTAATAAGTATGTAGCGTCCTTCTTTATCTCTTCTAACTAATTTTAATTTGAAGTCTTCTTTATCTAATATTAGGATTGCAACTCCAGCTTGTATATGGAGGCCATTTGCTAGGTAGATTTTGTTCTAATCTTTCACATTGAAAATGTGTTTGTTTTTATGGGCTAAATTCCTGAAGGCAGCAGAAAGTATGATCGTGCTCTTTAATCCAGCTAGACAGTCTATGTAGCTTAATTGGAGAGTTAAGTCCGTTAATGTTAAGAAATAGGAGAGAGAGGTATTTGGGAGTTCCTGCCATTTTATCCACATTTTGGGGGGCTGTGGCAACTGTGTTCTTCCTATGGTTCTTGGATTCTCAGTTTGCGTGCAGTTTCTTGGCCTCTATTCTGTTCTTGTTGGTTTTCTTTGTGTAGGACATCTTTAAGAATCTTTTGTAGGGCTGGTTTGGTGGAGATGTATTGTTTCAATATTTCTTTGCTATGGAAGGTTTTTATTTGGCTTTTAGTTATGAAGGAGAGTTTAGATGGGTACAGTATTCTTGGAGGATAGTTGTTTGCTTTTAGGGCATGGCATACATCATTCCAGGCTCTTCTTGCTTTGATTGAATCTGCTGAGAAATCTGAGGAGATTCTAATTGGTTTCCATTTATAGGTGATTGATCTTTTCTCCTTGACAGCTTTAAGGATCTTTTCCTTGGTCTGAGTTGATCCTGTCTGGATTATAATGTGACTGTGGGATGTCCTATTCTTGTCTGGTCTATTTGGAGTTCTAAAAGCTTCTTGTATCTGAATAGGACTATCTTTTTACATGTTTGGGAAGTTCTCTGCTAGGATCCTGTTAAACAAATTCCCTAGGCCATTAACTTCTGTTTCTAGTTGCTCCTGTACACCCATTATCCTTAGATTAGCCCTTCTGATGGTGTCTTCCAAGTGTTGGATAGATCTATCATATTTCTTGGACTTGGATAGTTGTATGTACTTTATCTATAATATCTAGGCTGTCTTCAATTCCCAAGATTCGATCTTCTACATGGTCTAACCTGCTGTCAAGACTTTCTACTTTGGTTTTTATTTCTTTTCCTTCTAATTGGTCAGTTTTGATAGCTTCAAATTCTTTGTGGAAGCTTTGTTTTAGACCTTGAATGGACTTCTTTACTTCCTTAATTTGGTGTTCAGTGTTTATTCTCAAATCACTTAGTTGATTGGTTATGGTTTCCTTGGACTCCCATTCCTTCTGTTGGGTTCCATTCAGCATTCCCTTTGTGGTCTCTGTGACCTCCTTCAGCTCTTTGTTAATGGATCCCATGAATGCCTTTAGTGATCTTTGTGTAGTCTCATCCTGCTCTCTCAATTACTGTATTACTTTTTGCTTAGCTTCCTTCTGTTCATGCCATTCCTGTAGTTCTCTTTGAGTGTCCTCAGCCTGTTCAAGCCATTCCTGCCTTTCTCTTTGAGTATTCTCAAGCTGCTCACGCAAATCCTGTATCAGTTTTTGAGTAGCTTCCTCACGCTCATGATATTCATGTATAAACCTTTGGATTGCCTCCTCTCTCTCCCTCTCACTCTCATGCAGAGTCCTTTGTAGGTTTACAATCTTTTCCTGCCTTGACCTATTGTTTGCCTCCTCTCTCTCCCTATCACGCTCATACAGATTCCTTTGTCGGTTTTCAATCTTTCATTTATCATGTTTTCCTGCAGTGTTTATTAGAGCTTTTTGGGAATTCTCCTCTGGATTATTCATTATCCGTTATGTCCCCTGATTATCATGAGTGGGAATTGAGATTCCCAGACTTGCCATTTTTCTTGTGTTTTTCCAGCTTACTCTCCCCATTTGGGATGAAAATAACACCAGTTTTCTGCTAGAACACTAACTTAAGTCAAGCATCAACCAAAGTCTGCATTTGCACAGTCCATAGTCTGCAGATAAAATCTAGTTCAACAGATACATCTATTAAACATCAAACAACTATATATTAATGGGCTACGAACCGCAAAGAAGAATTTGGAAAATCAGAAATTATTAGGGGTAGGGAGAGATGTGGGTAAAACATAGGAATAGAGAGATGTGGGAAGAGACAAGGAGAGTTAACTAAGTCCTAATCACAAAGCAGGAAATAGGTTGGGTAGTATGAAAGTAGAGAAAGAGAAAAAAAGAAGAAAGAGAAAGGGCAAAAAGAGACCAGAAAAAATAGAAAAGAAAAATTTAAAATATTATGCAGAATCGAAAACAAACTATTCAGAGAAGAACGTGAATATAATGAGAGAAACAGAGGGATATAAATGAGATGTGAAAATCTTAGAAATTATAATACTTAAAATATTATATAGGTATAAAGAGGTAGTACTGCTATTAAGGAATTTAAGTCTCAGAGGTTTTGAATTGAGTAATAAATTTGTGGATTAAGTGTGTTCACAATTGGGGATAGGATCTAATAGTCAACTACGGGTTTATCTGAGGATGTGCAGAACAATAATTAAGTCACATAAAGAAGAATGAAAGAGAAGAAAAGGTGAAAAGGGTAAGAGAGAAAGAAAAAAAAGATCAGAAGTTCAGTAGAGGTAAACAAAAAGAATTTTTTAAAAAAAAAACAAAGAAAAAAAAAGAAAGAAAAACGCACACACACATGTACTCCTATAATAAAAATTATAAGAGGAAAAAAAAGTTACTAGAAAACAATTTTTTTCAAATAATTTAAAAATTAAAAATTTTTAGAAAAGAAAAAAAGTTTTTTATAAAAGGCACAAAAAAAATGAAGAAGAGAAAAAATAGTTCTTTCGTTTTTCTGGGAGGGTTGGGAAAAATCCTGCATATCCCTTGTATCCGTAACCAGCCTCTTGTTGGAGTCTCTGGTCTGCTTGTGGTTCTGTGGCTTGGTTGGTTTCTTAAGTCAGTTTGTTTGAACAGGCAGAGAAATGCTCTGCTTTACCCAGGATTTTGTGATCTTCCTTCCAATTTAGTTCAATAGGAGGGAGATCTGCTTTGAGCATCACAAAAGAGGGAGATGGCTTTTTCCTCAAATTTGGAGAAGCTGTGATGAGGCTAGGTTCTGGGTAGAGTTGAGTCCTTTCAGCAATCAGTAGCTTTTCCGGGGGGCTAATTTGTGAGAAACTCACAGAGCCCAGCCTGGAGCCATTCTAAGGGTTTATGTTTACTGAATTTCAATTGTCAGGGCTGCTAAAGGGAGGAGCAATCTCTGGCTCTGATTACCCAGCGAAGAAAGCCACTCCTAGGGCTGGCTCCTAAGCATTTTGACTTTTCCCTGGGTGGAGCTGAGTCTGGCAGTTCAGCTTAGGTTCTTGTGACCTGCTAAATGACTCTAGTTTTCTTCCAAGGCCTGAGTTGGAGCTAGCAGCTCCGCTGAGCTTTGTCGATATCCAAGATGGAGATCTCCAGTACTGGGGGGGAAGGGTGGCCTTCCCTCCTCTGCACCCTGAGAAGGAGTGAGGACATCAGACTTCTACTCACGCCAAGTCTTGCTTCCTGGGTTGTCTCTGGTCTGCCAACTGCAGGGTGAAGAATTCCACTCCTTGTTGGTTCTTGCTGGTGTTGAGTAGAATCTGCTCGCCCACTGTGTCTGGCGGCAGCAGCTGGCAAGAGCTCAGATCTGTCTCCTTGTCTGGATTTTCCCTCTCTGTCCTAACTCTCTGTCCTGTGATGGCACACTTGGTGTGATTCTCTGGCTGAGGACTGTTCACTGGAACTCTAAAACTGCTTTCTATGTGAATGATTGTTTTACCTCCAGATTCTCCTCTGCCATCTTCCCAGAACTATCTCTTTTTATCTTTTAAAATAATTTTTTTTTTATTTAGCTCTAGTGACCATTTGATCCTTTTTTTTTCCTTCTTGTTCTTTTCACGTTTTCCTCTCTTTCATGATTTGCATGACTTAATTGCTGTTCTCATCCTCATATATACCCGTAGTTGATTATTTGACTTTAGCCACATTGTGCACACACTTAATCCAGAAATTTGTTACTCAGTTTAAAGATGCTTAGACTTAACTTCCTTAATAGCAGTACTACCTCTTAATACCTATATAATATTTTTAGCATTTTTATTTTTAAGTTTTCCACATCTCCTTTCCATCCCTCCTGTTCTCTTATTCTATCCACATTCTTCTCTGAATATTAAGTCTTCAATTTGCATAATTTTTAAGTGTTGCCCTTCTTAATTTTTAATGTTTGTTTTCCTGTTTTTTCTTGTCTTTTTTCTTTCTCTTTCTTCTTTTTTTCTCCCTCTACTATCATTCTATCCAAGCTATTTCCCGTTTTGAGTTTAGGATTTGTTATGTTAACTCTCCCACTGCCTTTCCACATCACTCTATGCATATTTTTTACCACATCTCTAACTAAACCTAATAATTTCTGTTTGCCAACTTATTCTTTGCAGTTCATAGCTCAATTATACTTAGTTGTTTGAAGTTGAATAGATATATCTATTGAATTATATTGTATCTGCAGACTTTTGACTGTGCAACTACAGACTTTGGTTGATGCTTGCCTTAAAATAGTGTGCTAGCACAAAGCTGGTTTATTTTCATCCCAAATGGGTAGAGCAATCTGGAAAACACAAGAAAAATGGCAAGTTCAGTTATCTCAACTCCCACTCATAATAATCAGGGGACAAAAAAGATAACGAATAATCCATAGAAGTGTTCCCAAAAAGGTCTACAAATACTACTGGTAAACATGGTAAATGAAAAGATTGAAAACCTGCAAAGGACTCTGTATGAGCGTGATAGGGAGAGAGAGGAGGCAAAACAAAGAATATCATGAGTGTGAGGAAGCTACTCAAAGTTTGATACAGGAATTGCGAGAGTAGCTTGAGAACACTTAAAGAGAAATAAAGGAATTGCATGAGCAGGCTGGGATCAGTCAAAGAGAAAGTCATGAATGGCGTGAGCAGGCTGAAAACACTAAAAGAGAACTACAGGAACTGCGTGAATATGAATAAGCTAATCAAAGAGTAATAGAGGTATTGAGAGAGGGGGGATGAGAATACAGAAAGATCACTAAAGGCATTCAAGGAATCCATAAACAGAGAGCTCAAACAAATCAGGGAGACCACAAAAAGAAATGCTGAACGTAACCCAACAGAAGGAATGGGAGTCCTAGGAAACCATAACTAATCAACTAAGTGATTTGTGAATAAATACTGACACCAAATTAAGGAAGTAAAGAAGTCCATACAAGATCTAAAACAAAACTCCAACAAGGAATCTGAAGCCATTAAAGGCGACCAACTAGAAGGAAAAGAAATAAAAAACAAAGTAGAAAGACTTGATAGTAGGTTAGACCATCCTGAAGATCGAATTTCAGGGATTGAAGTCAGCCTAGTTATTATAGAGAAAGAACATACAACCATCCAAGACAAATCCAAGAAATATAATAAAGCTATTCAACAATTGGAAGACACCATCAGAAGGCCTAATCTGAGGCTAATGGGTGTAGAGATAGAAGTTAATGGTCTAGGAAATTTGTTTAACAGGATTCTAGCAGAGAACTTTCCAAACATGCAAAAAGATAGGTCTATTCAGACACAAGAAGCTTTTAGATCACCAAATAGATGAGACCAGGATAGGGCATACCACCATCACATTATAAACTACACACGTTCGATTCAGACCAAAGAAAAGTTCCTTAAAGCTGTCAAGGAGAAAAGCTCAATCACCGGCAAAGGGAAACCAATTAGAGTCACCTCAGATTCCTCAGAAGAAACAATTAATGCCAGAAGAGCCTAGAATGATGTATGCCATGCCCTAAAGACAAACAAATATCAACCAAGAATACTGTACCCAGATAAACTCTCCTTCATATCCAACTAGATCACAATAAAGGCCAAGCAACAGTACCCAAACTGAGAATCCAAGAGCCATAGGAAGAACCAAGTTGCCGCAGCCACAAGAAGGTGGATAAAATGGCAGCAGCTCCCAAATACCTCAGTCGTATCTCTCAACATTAACGGACTTATCTCTTCAATTAAACGACATAGACTGTCTACTTGGATTAAAAAGCAATATCCTTCTATCTGCTTCTTTCAGGAGTCACATCTTGCCTGTAAAAACACACATTTTCAATGTGAAAGGTTGAAACAAAATCTACCAAGCAAATGGCCCCCATAACCAGGCAGGAGTTGCAATCTTAATACCAGATAAAATAGACTTCAAAATAAAATAAGAGAGAAAAGATTAAGAAGGTCTCCACATACTCATTAAGAGATCTCTCCTTCAGGAGGATATTACAATTCTAAATATCTACTCGCCAAAAAATGGAGCTCCCAAATTTATCCAAGAAACACTACTTTCGCTCAAATCCCACATAGATCCAAAGACACAGGCTGAAATTTTCTTAATAGAGACCCAGAAGCACAACAAATCTAAGAAGGGTTGAACAAATGGGATTGCATGAAATTGCATAGCTTCTGCATGGCAAAGGACATAGCTAGCAAGATCAATAGAAAGCCCACAGATTGGGAGATGGTCTTCACTAGCCATACAACAGACAAGGGTTTCATATCTAAAATATACCTGTAACTCAAAAATTAAACCCCCCAACAGCAAACCTTCAAAGAAAAAACTGCCCAATAAATAAGTGGGCTAAAGACTTAAAGAGAAACTTCTTTGAAGAGGAAAGAAGGATGGCCAATAGACACATGAAGAAATGCTCAACCTCCCTAGCAATAACAGAAATGCAAATCAAAACAGCATTTAGATACCACTTCACCCCAGTCGGAATGGCTAGAATCAAGAACTATAATAACAACAGATGCTGGAGGGCGTGTGGACAGAAGGGAACCTTAATACATTGTTGGTGGGAGTATAAACTTTTACAGCCACTTTGGAAAGTAGTATGGAGTTTCCTCAAAAGACTCCACATAGGGCTCCCCTATGATCCAGCAATCCCACTTTGGGGCATTTAACCAAATGTTCACAAGCAAAACTATAAGAAAGTTACCAGCACAACTATGTTTATTGCAGATTTATTTACCATAGCTAAGATCTGGAACCAACCCAGATGCCCCTCAGTAGATGAATGGATCAAGAAAATGTGGTATATATACACAATGGAATTCTATGCCTCCATCAGAAAAAAATGACATTGCCCCATTTGTTAGGAAATGGAAAGATTTGGGAAAAATTGTATTAAGTGAAGTAAGACAGGCCCAAAGAAACATAGGTCCCATAGCTTCCCCTATTTGTAATAACTAGTATCCGTCTGAATCAAGCAGAAAAGGTCAGATAAGTCGATTTTAGGGAAATGAACCCTAAGATATTTATTCAAATGTTTTTTTTTCTTTCATGCAATTGTTTCTAAAACAATTATAAGATCATTTCTTTGTTGCTTTGTATGTGCCTGCACAACTTTAGAACCCCTGTTTTCACTGTATTTGATGTTGTTATCATTTGTGGAGGGGAAGGGAAAAAACAAATCATTTAAATAGGCATAAAGGTGGACCCATTGCAACGAGATGTACAAGTCATTATGTCAAAAACGAACTTTACAACTTTGGTGGGGGATTGAGGGTTGGGTGGTGGGACGGGGGGAGAATGGGATGGGAAGGGGAAACAAAGGAGGAGGCTACAATGCTTTATGAGAAATGTACTCATTGTCTTGCCCATGTAATTGCAACCCCTCTGTACAGTATTTTCACAATAAAATAAGTGGTCTATTTTGGAAAATGTTCCATGTAGTGATGAGAAAAAAGTGTATTCTGATGCTGCTGGGTGAAATATTCAGTAGTTGTCTGTTAAATGTAGCTGATCTAGGCAGTTCTTTAGATCTGCATTTTCTTTATTGAGTTTTTTCGAGTTGATCTATCTAGTGTGGATAGTGGTCTGTTAAAGCCCCCAACAATTCTTATCTTTGGATCAATTTGAGATTTTGGGGAAAGTAGTATTTGTTGGATAAATTTCGGTGATCCATTGTTTGGCGAATAGTATTTATTATTGTAATATCCTCCTGAAAGAAAGATCCCTTAATTCGTATGTAGTGACCTTCTTTATCTCTTCTCACTAATTTTCATTTGAAGTCTATTTTATCTGATATTATGACTGCAATTCCTGTCTGTTTATGGGGGCCATTTGCTTGGTAGATTTTGTTCCAGACTTTCACGTTCAAAGTGTGTTTGTTTTTATGAGCAAGGTGTGATTCCTGAAGGCAGGAGATAAAAGGATGTTGCTTTTTAATCCATCTAGACAGTGTCTGTCGCTTAATTGGAGAGTTAAGTCCGTTAATGTTGAGAGAAAGGACTGAGAAGTGTTTGGTAGTTTCTGCCATTTTATCCACCTTCTTGGGTGCTGTGGCAACTTGGTTCTTCCTATGGTTTTTGGATTCTCAGTTTGGATGCCGTTTCTTTGCCTTTATTGTGGTATTGTCAGTTCTGTCTGTGTAGGACATCTTTAAGTATCTTTTGTAGGACCAGTTTGGTGGAGATATTTTTTTTTCAGTTTTTCTTTGCTATGGAAGGTTTTTATTTCACCTTTGGTTATGAAGGAGAATTTAGCTGTTTACACTATTCGTGGTTCATCCTTCGTCTTTAGGTCATGGCATGCATCATCCCAGGCTCTTCTTGCTTTAATTTTCTCTGCTGAAAAAAATGAAGTTATTCTAATTGTTTCCCCTTCATAGATGATTGATCATTTTTCCTTGACAGCTTTAAGGATCTTTTCCTTGCTCTGAATTGATCTTGTGCATATTATAATGTGATGGTGGGATGTCCTGCTCTTGTCTGGTCTATTTGGGGTTCTAAACGTTTCTTGTATCTGAATAGGCCTATCCTTTTGCATGTTTGGGAATTTCTCTGCTAGGATCCTGTTAAACAAATTTCCTAGACCATTATCTTCTCTCTCTAGGTGCTCCTCTACACCCATCATTCTCAGATTAGGCTTTCTGATGGTGTCTTCCAATTGCTGAATATATCTATCATATTTCTGGATTTGTCTTGGATAGTTGTACATTCTTTCTCTATAATATCTAGGCTGTCATCATTCACCGAAATTCGATCTTCTGCATGGTCTACCCTACTGTCATGACTTTATTCTTTGTTTTTCATTCATTTTCCTTCTAATTGTTTGGTTTTGATGACTTCAAATTCTTTTTGGGAGCTTTGTTTCAGATCTTGTATGGACTTCTTTACTTCCTTAATTTGGTGTTCAGTTCTTATTCTCAAATCACTTAGTTGTTTGGTTATGGTTTCCTTATACTCCCATTCCTTCTCTCGGGTTCCAATCAGCATTCCCTTTGTGGTCTCCCTGAATTCTTTCAGCTGTCTGTTTATGGATTCCATGAATGCCTCTATTGATCTTTGTTTATTCTCATCCCTCCCTTGCAATTCCTGTATTACTCTTTAATTAGCTTCCTCATGTTCATGCAATTGCTGTAGTTCTCTTTGACTGTTCTCAGCCTGTTCACGCAATTCCTGACATTCTCTTTGTCTCTTTTCAGCCTGCTCATGCAATTCCTGTATTTCTCTGACAGTTCTCAGCCTGTTCACACAATTCCTTTCTCTTTGAGTGTTCTCAACCTTTTCACACATTTCTGTATCAACCTTTGAGTAGCTTCCTCATGCTCATGAGATTATTGTATTGATCTTTGGTTTGCTTCTGCTCTCTCCCTATCATGATCACACTGAGTCCTTTGCAGGTTTTCTATCTGTTCATTCACCCTGTTTCACAGTAATATTTATTGAGCTATTGGAGAACTCTCCTCTGGAATACTGGTTATCATGAGTGGGAGTTGAGATACCAGGACTTGGATTTTTCTTGTGTTTCTCTGGCTTGTTCTGTCCATTTGATATGAAAGTAACACCAATTTTCTGGTAGAATATTTTTTCAAAGGCATGCATCAACCAAAGTCCTGTAGTTGCACAGGCAAAAGGACTCAGATATAATCTAGTTCAACAGATACAATTTATTCAACATCAAACAACTATGGATTAATGGGCTAACAGCAAGGATGAATTTGGCAAACGAGAAATTATTATATTTAGGGACAAATATGAGGAAAAATAGGATTAGAAGAATGTGGAGAGGTAAAAGGAGAGTGAATTTAACCGAGTTCTAATCTCAAAGAGGGAAATGGATTGGACAGAATAGTAGGAGAGAGAAAAAAACAGACAAGAAAAAAATGGGAAAAACAAATATTAAATTTATGAAATGAATCTTTAAAATTATCTAAGTTTAAGGTAGTATTGAGAGAAGAAAAAGATACGATGAGAGGAGGGGAAGGATAGAAAGGAGACATGAAAAACTAAAAACTAAAAATTCTCAAAAATTATATAGCCTAAAGAGATAATACTGCTATTACATTATTTAAGGCTAAGAAGTTTTGAATTGAGTAATAAAATTCTTGATTAAGTGTGCATACAATGGGGGTAAGGTCTAATATTTGACGACGGGCATATATCTGAGGATGAGCAGAATAGCAAATAAGTCACAGAAAAAACAAGGAAACAGAAGAAAAAATGAAAAGAATGAAAAAAAAAAAAGAAAAAAGGACCAAAAGGTCATTAGAGATTTAAACAAAGCACACTCACACACACATACACCTAAAATAAAAATTAGGAGAGAAGAAAAAAAGATTAATAGAAAACAATTTTTTAAAACTAAAAATTAGAATAGGTACAAAAAAGAGTTCTTTTTTTTTGGGGGGGGTGGAGAAGTAGATGGGAAGATCCTGTATCTCCCTGTGTCTGTAACCAGTCTCTTGGTGGAGTCTCTAGTCTGCTTGTGGTGTTTGGTTTCCCTGTGGCATGATTGGTTTCTTAAGTCAATTTGTTTTAGCAGGCAGAAATATGCTCAGGATTTTGTGATCCTCCTCCCAGGCTAGTTCAATGAGAGGGAGATCTGCTTTGAGTTTCACAAAAGAGGGAGATGGCTGTTTCCTCTAATTTGAAGATGCTGTGATGAGGCTAGGTTCTGGGTAGAGTTGAGGCCTTTCAGCAAATTGTAGCTTTTCGCTGAGGGGTAGCTTCTGAGACACTCAGGGAGCCCAGCCTGGAGCCATTCTCAGGGTTTATGTTTACTGAATTTCACTTGATTGTTTAGGCTGCTGTAGGGAGGGGCAGCCTCTGGCTCTGTTTACCCAGTGAAGAAAGTCACTCCCCTCGGGGCAGAGCTTTGTCTGCCTGGGCTGGGTGACTTTTCCTAAGGAGGAGCTGAGCCTGGCAGTTCAAGTCAGGTGCCTGTGACCTCATAAATGACTCTTTTGTTTTTTTTCCCAAGGCAAGGCCTGAGTTGGAACTAGCTGCTCAGCTGGGCCTTTTCAATATCAAATATGGAGATCTCCAGGGGTGAGGGCGGGAAGGGTGGCCTTCCCTCCTCTGTTCCCTGAGAAAGAGTGAGTATGTCAGGATTCTACTCATGCTGGAGTCTTGGTTCCTGGGTTGTCTCTGGTCTGTGATCTGCAGGATGAAGATATCTGCTACTTGTCAGTTCTTTCTGGTTTGAAGTAGAATCCCGTCACCTGCTACGTCTGGCACCATTGTCCCAGACTCTGTGTTGTTCTTTTGGAGGCTCGGCTGCTACGGTTGCCACCACCACCGCAGCTCCATCAAATGGCAAGTGCTCAGATCTGTTTCCTTGACTGGATTTTCCCTCTCTGGCCAAACTCTCTGAACTGTGATGGGACACTTGGTAATTCTCTGGCTAGGACTCTTCACTGGAACACTACAACTATTTTCTGTGAGAGCTTGTTTAGCCTCTAGCTTCTCCTCCACCATCCTCCCCTAAAGTAATCTGTTGTTGCTTTTTAAAAAAACTGGTGCCAGTGTCTCAAGCCTATAATCATAACAACTCAGGTGGCTGAGATCTGATAATCGAGGATTAATAACAGCCTGGGTAAGAAGGTCTGTGAGACTGTTATCTCATTAACTGGTTACCAAGAGACTAAAAGGAGCACTGTGGGCCAAACTAGTAGAGTGATAGCCTTGAGCGCAAGAGAACAGGGATTTCAACCAGGCCCTCAGTTCAAGCTTCTCATATTAAAAAAACGTTAAAAACAATTTTCCATCATTTGTAATTTCAGCCAATTTGTAATTTAAAGCCAATTTGCATCTCAGTTTGCACGTATTTGGGTGGGGGAACTAAACTTATATAACAGTTAAAAGGACAAAAAATGAGCACAAGGGTACAGGTGGCTCACGCCTGTAATCCTATCTTCTCAGGAGGCTGAGAAAGGAGGATGGTGGTTCAAAGCCAGCCCTGGGCAGAAAAGTTCCCATGAGACTGCTATTTCCAATTAACCGCTAAAAAACAAGAATGGCACTATGGTTTAAACTTGTATGGTAGAGTGCTAACCTTGAGCGAAGAAGCTCTAGGACAGCACCCATGCCCTGTATTCAAGCCCCATGTCTGAAGGAAAAAATATAGATTTCAGACCTGGGAAGGTGGCTAAGTGGTAGAGTGCTTGCCTTGCATGTATGAGCCTTTGGGTTTGATTTCTCAGTACCACATAAGCAGAAAAGCCAGAAGTGGCACTGTGGTTCAAGTGGTAGAGTGATATCTTTGAGGTGAAGAGCTAAGGGGCAGTGCCCAGGCCCAGAGTTCAGGACTCATGATGGACAAAAAACAAACAAAAAAAGAGTTCAAATAAACGATGTGCACAATAGACTATACACTAAAGATGAAAGATTAAATTAATAAATTAATAATTAAAATGATCAACATTGTTTCAATTTTGTAGGTGGTGAATGTAGCACAAAAAGTGATAAGAAATGATTCATTTCTAACAACTCTTCCATTTTTTAACCTCATTTACTACTTTTAAACTAAAGAGGCATGTATCACTTTACAGAAAAACAAAATTGTACATGTATTTTAGCCTGAATTCCACATTTTGTAATGTCTTTTAGTAAACAATCAATATCTTTTCATATAAAATAGCTGTGATACCTTTATTTAATACTTCACATCTTTCCAGTATTTGGTTATATCAAAATTCCTCCCTTCCTTCTTTTCTTCCTTCCATTCCTTCATATCCTTTCCTCCTTTCAATCCTTGCAATTAAACTCAGGGCTTCATGTATTTTAGGTAGGTGCTCTACAAAGTGAGCCATACACCTGCTATTTTGGCTTTAGTCACTTTTGTTTTTGTTGGTCATGTGGTTTGAACTCTGTGCCTGGACACTGTCCCTGCACTCTTCAGCTCAAGGCGAGTGCTCTACTGTTTCAGCCACAGTGCCACTTCTAGTTTTCTAGTGGATTATTGAGATAGGAATCTCACACACTTTCCTGCCTAGATTTGCTTTGAACTGAGATCTTCAGATCTCAGCCTCCTGAACAGCTAAGATTACAGGCATGAGCCACCTGCTCTCAGCGCTGCTTTACCATTTTTATGACAGGGTTTTCTGTTTATGACCAGGCCACCATGGATCACAATCCCTTGATGACAGGGAGGGTTGTGTGTAGCAAGTCAGATACAGTGGGGAAACAACTTTCTCTGCCCATCACAGGGAGAATTTTGGAGTATTGTATTAGAAATTTTTAGAAGTGGGTTGTGAGGAGCATTCTGCTTCCAGGAGTCTCTTCCCACTTCCCAACATTCTAGTCCTGCCAGAAACGGTCTATAGTAGAAGGCTCAGGATGGAGAGAGCAAACTCTCATTTTCCTTGTCACCAATATGCCCACAACATCGATTGTTCCATCTTAACTATTTGGATGGACATATACCCTGATGATTTATATGAGCACAAGAAACTTGACATCCTGAAAAAACTTACACAGTATGACAGGCTCAACATGCCCTCTTCAGACTTGCTATTCTGCTTACATATTCTTCTGGACCAGCTGGAGCAACGCATGGCCCGTGAGACCAAGAAAAAGAGTAAATAGTCCTTGTTTAGATGCCTTAGAGCTTGTGAGTAGGGATGGAACCTAGGTCTCAAGGGATGGGCCTGCTTGGCCAAAAGCCCTTTGTACTACCCAGCTTGGCAAAACGTCCTTTTATGGATGTTCTATGCCGGGTAATGTCTGTTCCTTTTTTTTTTTTAAAGAACTTGGACATAAACACTCACTAGAAACACCCTACCTTCTCATCAGTGTTCAGTCCAAACTCAAGTTCTACAGCTTCTCCTACTAAATCCTCACAGTTTAGTCACACTTTAACTTCTAGAGTGTACTCTAAGACTCCTGTACCTATTTCCATTCTTATGTTTGTGTCACTGTAGAGAACTTCCTGCTGAACTCCAGATAAAGAACCCATCAGTGATGTCGTGTATGGTGATTGATGGAGATTGGAAGCCAACACAGGACTCCAGAAAGCATGTGAACATAGAGGCTTTTTTCAATGTGTAGAAAGGCCCAACTAGGTTTTGAGCCCTGTGGACATCCCACTGGTTCTGAACTCCACATGTTATGTAAGTGTACCTACCTGCCCATACCACCAAGGAAGAAGATGATCCAGAATGTCTTCCATTGATGTCCACAATTCACCTAGATCACATCTAAACCAGTAAAAAAATGTTTTGGTCTTGGAGTGCAGGGTAAATATGTGCTAATGGAAAATGACCCCAGTCTATGTTCAGGAAAACCAATAAGTTAGGTCCAAAGTCTAGATTCAGTTGAGCAAAGGGAATCTGTCCTCACAGAATATCCAGACCAATCTGTCCTTCTGCTGGGGATCCAATTTCCAATTGAGAAATAAGATCTGTCCCTTCCTAGACTCAGGAAGAAAATACTGCCTTTAATGAGGAAGTAGATCCTTTTGAGGACTCTGAGGCAGAATTTGTTTCTGAAGGCAACTTAGAAGACAATCCAGATTTAGAGATTGCTTCCCCCCTTATTTAGAAAATCTTTATATTTCTTTTTGGTCCTGATTGTTGTAAAATGATCATTCTAGTTATTTTCCTAACGTTATTAAAATGTCAATGTTCATGTTATGTTATACAATTCATGAGCCTTAAATGTGTTTTCAACCTACAATGTAAAGCACCGTGCACATGTGTTCTGTGTGTGGGAAAACAGAGTGACAGGGGGATGAACAAGAGAGCCTACTGGATATAAAGGGAATGGTTAAATGCAACTCCCTAGTTGCAAGGAAGCCAGGCCATGCCTGAATGTGGTGATAAGGTGGCTACAAAAGATCTAGGACATACCAGATCAGATGACCTAGAAAGCTGTTCTGTCAATTGGGACATATGCTACAATACTTATAGTGGTATGTGGGACTTTCTTCCAACAGTGAGTTCAAGCCTGTATACATATTCATTGTGCTTTGGGAAATACTGAAGAAAAATTTGGCTCCATTAACATAAAAATTCTACTTAGGGCTGAATATATTTGACAAAATACATAAGAAATATCAACACAGGAAAGTATAAGCAATCATCAATAGAAGAAGGAAGGCTTACATAGATGGACAAACAAAATCAGGAAGCAATTAAATCAGTTATATGGAAATACATGTTATATTCATTACATTTTATATAGTATATTATATGATATATAAGATCAAATATGATTTTTCATACTACAAGGGCTTTTAACTTTTTCAATCTTAAGTAATTTTTTCACATAATATTAGTGTAAAACATTATTGGGGAAAGTGGTAATATAACTTTGATTATAATTATATGAATACATATTTTTGTGTTTCTAGGTATAACACTGATTATAAATAGATGACTAAACATAAACATATATTTGTATATCTGTCTATGAGGTGAATATAATTAAACAGGCTACACGATGTATAAAAAGGCAGTTATGAGTTAGTGTATGAGACTCAGGCCTGTAATCCTAGTGATGTGGGAAGCTGAGTTCTGAGTTTTAGTTTCTCTTACTCCCATGCCATTAGATTTTCAGAGGAGACCTGGTCCCTCAAGTGTAGCCAACCGACACATATGCAGTAGGATCACACTCTGTGACCCCAGAGGAAAGTCCGTAGAAATCAGGACAAGCCTCTTATGCTATGACAGTCTACTCAGTTCCTGTGCCAAGATGGACATCTGTAGAACATCAGATGGAAAGTTGGCATTCCCTCCCAAAATGTTTTGGACTATCCTGAATTAAACCTTTTTTACCTTCCCAAGCTGCAAACACATAGAAATATGTCAAGGGCTCAAGAGAGATGGACAAAGACATACAAATACATAAAATTATATACTTTTTTTTCGGGGGGGTCCAGTTGTCAGCTTGAACTCTGGGCCTGGGTACTATCCCTCAGCTCTTCAGCTCATGGCTAGCGCTCTACCACTTGAGCCACAGGGCCACTTCTGGCTTATTTTCTTTTTGCTTATGTGGTTCTGAGGAATCGAACCCAGGGCCTCATGCATGCAAGGCAAGCACTCTACCACTGAGCCACCTTCCCAGCCCCCAAATTATATACTTTGTTTCAGTAATTCAATGACAAATTATCAAAGGCTTATCTTGATTTTTCTTTTTTTAATGGAAATGGGAATATACACTGAGTGCATTAGGGAGTAGGTGATAGTTTGGATGCTGAGTTGTGGAATGCACTCCTGGGCATGGGAGACACTTGCTTTTGAGAACTTGTATGGGGAGGCGTCTCTGCACACAGCTTCACAAAACAATGCCCATAACTTGTATGGTGTCATAGCCATCTTTCCATAGCAGCAAATAGGTGTCAGGCACTTATCTTTCTCTGAAGTGGACTCAGCAACACAGAAAGGCACTAAGAATGAGAGGGAATGACTGCTAGCCACCAGATACCAGCTTCAAGAGCTGTCCTGACCAGAATCTAGGATAAATTGAGCTGGAGAAGGCTGATCCCCATGCAAGGCTCCTGAGCACTAAGGACCAGGCACTATTATAGGTGTTGGAGAAACAAGTGAATGTGGCTCTCTCCTCATCAATTTCATGCTGAAAAGAAAACCAGAAATCATGATAATTTTTATAAATCAGAGACATGACATTGGTAGTTTTGTGGCAACAATTTCACAGCGGGCATGTGAGGAGATATCCCTGAGGAGGAGATAGTTAACCTGAGATCCATCATCCATGCAGGTACTCCAGGCAGTAAGAGCAGCAACTACATCCCTCAGTGATGGGAAAGGACGTAACTTGCTTCAGAAAAAGAAAACATCACTGACGTGCTTGCTTGTGAAGTAAGAAAAAAAGGTACAAGGAAGAAAAAAAGATCAGACATGAAGATCAGAATAAATTATATAGATATTGGATGCTGCGAGTTACAAGTAGAAAAATTCTGATGTTATTCTAAATCTGACATGACCCACTGGAACCAAAGTGCTCAAATAGTACCTAGACACATCTGATTCACCTATATACTTTTAAAATGTGATTCTAGCCAGAATCTGGTGGCTCACAACTGGAATGCTAGCTACTCGGGAGGCTAATACCTGAGGATCAGGTTTGAAGCAAGCCCAAAGAGGAAATTTGGAAAGACTCATCTCCAATTAACCACCAAAATTATGGACATGAAGCTGTGTTCAACTGGTAGAGCACTAGCCTTGATAAAAAATTAAGGGACAGCACCCAGGCTCTAGGTTCAAATCCCTGGACTTCACAAAACAAGTCAACAAATAAAATTTGGTGCTCAGTCGATCAGCACTTAGCATTCTACTTCAATGTATTTAGTATGAGCCTAGGAAGTTACATCCTTAGCAAATGCTCTCCCTTCATATTCTGCTTCATTACCAGTATTCAAACCCCTGGCATTACCAAAGTCTCCTCCCAGTTAGCATAGCAGTCTACCACTGGAAATTAATAGATATATTTTGATTAATCATAATCTATCCACACACATCAAATGAGTAGTAGCCACATTCCACTATTCTGAATGTTTTTGCTCCACCTTTGAGTTCATAAGCCTTACCATTAAAAACTATAGAATACTTATCAAATTAAGTCAACAGTCATCATTCTTCCACCCAATCTTGTAACCTATGTTATGCGGTTTTTTTTTTTTTGTTTGTTTCTTTGATGTTGGTGCCCTGTATCTTGTATAAACATTTCTCTAGCTTGGGGGGGTGAAGGAAAAAAACCAAATGCTTAACTAGGGATACAGTTTGACCCATTTTAACAATGAAATCAAGACACTATGTTCCAAAACGAACTTTACAATTTATGCAGGGAGTGGGGAGGTGGGATGGAAAGGAGTAGTTGTGGAGGTGGAAGGGTAGGGATGGTAGGGGAAAAACAAGGGAGGAAGTAACAATGCTTGAGAGGAAATGAACTCATTACCTACCTTATGTAACTGTAATCTCTTTGTACATTATTTTTACAATAAAAATATATTAAAAAAGATGAAAAGACCCAGAAATAAAACTACATACTTACAATCATCTGATATTCGACAAAAGAGCAAAAGATGTAATGTGGAAAAAACATAGCCTTGCTGGGTGCCTGTGGCTCATGCCTTTAATGTAGCTACTCAGAAGGCTGAGATCTGAGGATGGTTGTTGAAAGCCAGCAGGGCCAGGCAAGTCCATGAGACTCTTAGCTCCAATAAACCACAAGAAAATGGGAAGTAGAACTGTGGTTCAAGTACTAGCCTGGAGATGAAATGCAAGGGGGTAGCTCCGAGGCCCAGAGTTCAAGCCCCATGACCAACACACACAGACACACACACACACACACACACACACACACACACACACACACACACCACATACACACACATCATAGCCTCTTCAACTATTGGTGTTGGGAAAACTGGACATCCATAGGCAGAAATCTAGAAGTGGATCTCTGCTTGCACTAACATCAACTCAAAATGGATTAACTACATTAAAATCAGCCAGACTACTATAAGACAGAAAAAGGGTGATGTTAGAACTTATCGGTATTGAGGTGTGAGCTGGGCAGCTGCACGCCGAGCACCAGTAGTTGCGCTCCAGATCCTGCAATCTCACACCGCGTGCCTCACCCGGTAACCACTTACTCCAGTTGGCCCCTGCGACAGGTGCCATGCATCGAGCGGCGCCCCACGCTCTGGGCAGCTCTGCTCACTGCCCAGACCCTGTTCCTCGGGCCGCCGGTTACGAGGGTCCCATTGTACGCTGCGAGCCCTGTGATGCGAACGCGCTGGCCCAGTGCAAGTGTGTGCCGAGCTGGTGAGCGAGCCAGGCTATGGCTGCTGCCTTACATGTGCTCTGCGCGAGGGCCAGCCATGCGGTGTCTACACAGAACGCTGCAGCTAGGGGCTCAGCTGCCAGCTGCCACTGGGTGAGCCATGCCCACTGCAGGCGCTGCTGGATGGCCGCTGGTTCTCTGCCAACGCCAGCATCCCTGCCGCCTGAGGTCTACCTGCTGCTGGCGCCCTCTGCCTCAGAAAATGCTAGTGAGTCGGAGAAGGACTGAGGCACAGGGAGCGTGGAGAGCCATGCCACACATAGGGTGCCTGACTCCAAGTTCCATTCCATTCACGCAAAGCTGGACACCATCAAGAAAGGTCATGCGAAGGACAACCAGCGCTACAAAGTTGACTATGAGTCCCAGAGCATGGACACCCAGACCTTCTCCTCGGAGTCCAAACGGGAGACAGAATATGGTCCCTGCCTTAGAGAGATGGAAAACACCCTGACTCACCTGAAGTTCCTCAGTGTGCTGAGTCCCAGGGGTGTGCACATCCCCAGCTGGAACAAGAAAGGATTTTATAAGAAGAAGCAGTGTAGCCCCTCCAAAGGCAGAAAGCGGGGCTTCTGCTGGTGCGTGGACAAGTATGGTCAGACCCTCCCAGGCTTCGACAGCAAGGGCACAGATGACATGCACTGCCTCGGCATGCAGAGGCAGTAAACCCCACTGCATCAGTTAAATTGGAGCTCCAATACGCCTTACTTTGCACAAAAGACTGCCACGGACAGAACAGCACCTGCCTACAGCCTCAACTTATATTTCTTTTTGTGATGACCTGGTTTTTTGTGTGTGTGTGTTTTTTAAGAAAACCAAAGTTTAGACAGAGATTTTTGAAATGTCTGTTGTTCCTTTAAATGGTAAACTTGAGCATCTTTCCACTTTTCAGTGGTCAGAAAAGTAAATTAATTTCTGTGTTGCTTTCTGTAAAAATAACTGATACTCCTGTCCAAAGCAGTGGATTTGATCCCCTTCTAGAATCCTCTCCACATCTGCCAATTGGAACAGCTGACCTTCTGCCTCGCTCACTTCAGTGGCTATTGTAGAAGACACCTCCTCGTTGCCCTCCGCCCTGCTCAGGCCTCATGGAGAACAGGAAAGTCAGAAACTCTAGTCACCTGAACATCTCTACCATACATGAGACCCCTGGCCCTCCTGGAACTATCTTTGGTTCCAAGCCATGGACCCCTGGGCCACAAAGCTTCTTCATTATCTGCAAGTGACTTGATCTGCTTGGAAAATACTGGAGAGATTGAGGTGGAATATAACAGACCAAGAATGTTCTATAAAACTGACCAAAAAAGTTCTAGCACATTCTGGGAAACTTGTAAATGCAGATCTTTCTGACTTCCCTCCATTAGGCAGCTTTTCAAGGATGGACCCCAAAGGAAGGCCCAGGGTGGCCTTGGCTGTGGTCCAGCAGGGCATGGGGGAGGCTGGGAGTATACCCCACACCTCACCAGTAAGGGAGTAATCGCTCTGGAGACAACAACAAAATGTTTTCTAATTTAACTCCTAGTTTGGGGTTGAGGATAATAAACTATTTAAAGGCAAAAGTTTATTTTCACCCCTCATCTTTATTCTTGATCTAACAAAACATTGGTGTTTAATGTTATCTAAACAGGAAAGATGAACAGCTTGTTGGAGAGCCTCATAGGGATACTGGGAACACATAGAGAATAACTTGTTTGTTGAACTTGGAGTCCAACTTATACTTTATAATTCACACATATATGCAGAGAGAGAGATACGTTCTCAATAGTTAATATTGTATACAGCATAGCCCAACTATAATAGGATCCATACTAGATAATCCTAGATAGTGTTAGATACTAGAAGGCGTAACTATGGCCGTGACCAGGAGAGGACACTCAGTCCAGGTTGTTCTTTTCTCTCCCCAAGGCCAAACCCATGGCAGTGTTAGGTGTGTGGCTATTGTCCTGCCCTACTCTGCAGAGAACTCTCCTTAAGAAAACAAAGAGGCCTCAAGACAGTCTGCCTACTTATTACAAGCTTTCCTTTATTTTTTTAAATTTTTGGGGGGGGAAAGTATTTTTTGAAAAGTTTTGTCTTGCGATGTATTTATAAAAGTAAATAAAGTTTTTACCGTTAAAATAATAATTAAAAAAAAGAACTTATAGGTACTGGCAGGAACTTCCTGAATAGAATCCTAGGGGCATAACAGATAGGAAAGAGATCCAACAAATGGGACTACATCAAAGGAAAAAACCTACACAGGCTAGAGACATAGCCACTAAACTAAAAAGACAGCCAACAAATTGGGAAAAGATATTCACCTGCAATACATCAGACAAAGGGCTAATTCTCAATGTATACATAAATCTCAAGAAACAACCCCTCCGGAAACTAATAAACCAATCACCAAATGGGCAGAGGAGCTAAAGAGAGACTTCTCATAAGAAGAGGTAAGAATAGCAAAGAAACGTATCAGGAAGGTTCATCATCCCTGGCCATAAAGAAAATATAAATCAAAGTAATCCTGAGATACCATCTTATCCAAATATCTTGAATTAGACAACAAATGTTGGTGGAGAAGTGGAGAAATTAGAAAATGGCAAGGACATATATACAACCATGTTCCTTTTTGCTCAATTCACAGTGACAAGAAATGTACACAACCCAGATGCCCCACAATAAATGAATGGAATCAATAATTATTCCATCTATATACAATGAAATTTTACAGAGCCATTAGAAAGGATAAATTAATGTCATTTGCAGGGAAATGGATGACACTAGAATAAATCATGTTAAGAAAGTTAAGCGAACATCAAATTGACAAATGGTACCTGTTCCCCTGATATGTAGAAGAAAGGTTTAAAACACAATGGGATATGACATACTGTACAGGACTCTAGGCATCATTTACAGTAAGAACAGAAGAGGAAGCATTTGGCGAAAATCACAAAGTTGTAATACCCAAGCACCTTTTCTATATAATATTATATATATATATATATATATATATATATATATATATATATAGAGAGAGAGAGAGAGAGAGAGAGAGAGAGAGAATTGAATTGCAATGATAAGGAAACAAAGGAACTTTTCTTAATTTGTCTGTTCATTTTCTGAAGAGTCTGTATTCTTCACCTAATATACAAGGAAGATGGGGGAAGGGCACAGAATTAGTGGGAAGTGGGTGCAAAAAATGCAGCACCAGAGCCCTCTGTCTGTACTGGACATTGATGAAAGTGAACCATGCAAGTCGAGGGTCAAGATGGGAGGGAGGGTATGGAAGAGATTGTGGGAACAGAAAGGTAACCCTGCTCTATATCACCGCTAAAACAATTTTTTTTTTTAAAGAAGAGGGTTCCCAAATGAGAACATATGAGAATAGGAAAATACAGAGCAGATAATTCTTTTTTTATGTCCTTGATATCTGATAGTTTCAATCAATATCTATTGTCCTACCAACTGAGTCATACCTCTAAACCCAAAAGTCCTTACAATATTCAAATTTTTCATTGATTTCTTCATATTTTCTATTTACTTTTTGGTTTGTGTGTGTGTGTGTGTGTGTGTGTGTGTGTGTGTGTGTGTGTGTGTGTGTGTGTGTAAGAAATGGAGTTTGATCGCAGGATCTAGGTGCTATCCCTGAGCTTCTTTTTTATTCAAGAGTACACTCTCCCACTTGAGCCAAAGCTCCACTTCGGGATCTTCTTGAACAGTTTATGGGAGATAAAAGATTCACAGAGACGTTTTTGCACCGCTAGATTCAAATCATCATCTTCAGATCTCAGCCTCTGGAGTAGGTAGTATTATAGGCATGAGTCAAGGCTTCTGACGTATGAATTGTTGTCCCTTTTTAAAAAAGCTGGTGCCAGTGGTTCATGCCTGTAATCGTAGCACCACAGGAGGCTGAGATATGATAATTGAGTTTTAAAGACAACCTGGGTAAGAAAGTCTGTGAGACCATTATCTCATAATCTGGTTAGCAAGAAACCAGAAGGGGCACTGGCTCAAACTGGTAGAGTGATAGCCTTGAGCACAAAAGAACAGGGACTGCCCCCAGGCCCTGAGTTCAAGCCCCACATATAAAAAAATGTAAAAAATTTGCAATCACTTGTAATCTCAACATCCTCAATTGGTGGTGTATCTAAAGTTAATTTGCATCTCACTTCGTATGTATTTGAGGGGGAACTAAACATATAATTTTTTTTCAAAAAATGAGCAGTTGGGTTCAGGTGGCTCATGCCTGTAATCCTACCTTTTCAGGAGGCTGAGAAATGAATATGGTGGTTTAAAGACAACCTGGGCAGAAAAGTTCCCATGAGACTGCTATTTCCAATTAACCACTAAAAAACAAGAAATGACACTGTGGTTTAAACTGGTAGGGTAGAGTACTAGCATTGAGCAAAGGAGTTCTGGGAAAATACCCATGCCCTGTGTTCAAGTCCCATGTCTGAAGGAAAAATAGAAATCAGGGCTGGGAAGTTGGCTCAGTGCTTGAGTGCTTGCCTTGCATGTTGAACCTTTGGGTTCAATTACTCAGTACCACATAAGCAGAAAAAGCCAGAAGTGGCATTGTTCCTCAAGTGGTAGCTGCTAGCCTTGAGGTGAAGAGCTAAGGGACAATGCCCAGGCCAGAGTTTAAGATCCATGATGGATAAAAACAAACAAACAAAAATAGTTCAAACATTTAAATGATGTGCACAATAGACTATATACTAAAGATGAAAGATTACATTAATGAATTAATAATTAAAGTGATCAACATTGTTTCGATTTTGTAAGTGGTGAATATAGCAGAAAAAGTGATAAGAAATAATGATTCAGTTCTAACCACTCATATTGTTTTAAACTTATTTCTACTTTTAAACTAAAGGGGCACATAAGTATCATTTTACAAAAAAACAAAAATTGTACATGTATTTCAGCCTGAATTCCACATTTTATAATTTTCCTTTTAGTAAACAATCAGTATATTTTCATATAAAATACTTGTAATGCCTTTATTTAATACTTAACATTCTAGTATTTGATTATATCATAATTCCTCCCTTACTTCTTTTCTTCATATCCTTTCCTCCTTTCTATACTAGCAGTTAAATTAAGGGATTCATGCACTTAAGGTAGGTCCTCTAAAAATGAGCCACACACCTGCTCTTTTTGCTTTAGTCACTTTTGATTTGTTGGTCATGTGGCTTGATCTCTGGGCCTGGAGACTGTCATTGCACTCTTCAGCTCATGGCAAGTGATCTACTGTTTGAGCCACAGTGCCACTTCTGATTTTCTGGTGGTTTAATGGAAATAAGAGTCTCACAGACTTTTCTGCCTAGACTGGCATTGAACTGTCATCTTCAGGTCTCAAACTCCTGAGTAGCTAAGATTACAGGCATGAGCCACCTACACCCAGCTCTGCTTTAGCCTTATTTTTTTTTTGGGGGGGGCTCAACTCTGGGCCTGGACACTGTCCCTCAGCTCTGCAGCTCAAGTATAGCACTCTACCACTTAAGCCAAAGTTCCACTTCCAGTATTTTTTTATTCTGCTTATGTGATGCTGAGGAATGGAACACAGGGCTTCATGCATGCAAGGCAAGCGCTCTACCACTGAGCCACCTTCCCAACCCTGCTTTATCCATTTTTATGGCAGGGTTTTCTGTTTATGACCTGGACAGCATGGTCCACTATCCTTCTTTTTACCTTTTCTGAGTAGATAAAATATAAAGCACAATGCATTGGGTTCAGATATTGATTGAGATCCAATATTTTGAATGTTTCCCTGGGCTAGCTTCAAATCATAATTCTCTCTGTATCAGTCAAGACCTAATAGCTAACATTACAACTATGAGCTCTCATGCGTGGCTCAAATTTCTGACCACTAAAACATATGAACAAAGTTTTAATAATTTTAAATGTTCAATTTGAGGACAATGAGTGCTTTTAATTGCCTAGTTTCAAATTTCACCAAAAAACACAAATATTAACTTTTGATTTCCTACATTAAATAAGCAGATAAACTTTAAAAAGCAATTAACTATTTAAAGAAAATAGCTAGGGCTGGAAAGGTGGCTCAGTGGTAGGGCGTTTGCCTTGCATGCCTGAGGCCCTGGGTTCGATTCCTCAGCACCACATAAGGAAAAAGAAAAAAGCCAGAAGTGGCGCTGCAAACAGGCCCAGAGTTCAGGCCCCACGACTGGACCTCCTCCCCCCCAAAATAGCTAAACCACTGTAACTTTGGAGTTAACACCTTGTCAAACATTGTTTACATCATAGTTGGTTTTTATGGGCAGTATGTTCCATAAACGGATTATGCCACCCCCAATGTCGATGGCCAAACAGCCTATATGCACAGGAGTGAAAGCCAGGCTGTGGCCATCACACCATCCATGATCTTATATCTGACTTGCTTTGGAAACAGGATTATTCTTCCATTCTACTTTCTACAAAGTTGCATGATTAGCAAACATGATTTAGAATGAGAATGGCCTCATACTTCATGTTCCACGTAGGAGTCTTCCTTTCTGTATATCACTCCCATAAATCTACATACTGGACTTGGCTTTATTGTTTCAATGTTGTCTTATTTGTAGTCTTCTATACTGTATTGAACCCTTATACTTAAACTCAGAACTTCTCTTTCTCCTATTATTGCTATTGTTTCCCTTACTGTTAGCTCATGTACACTTGGGAAATTATGAACAGCACGTACACTCACAAAAAGAATGTTCTGAAAGCCTTCTTCCCATTTAAAATTCCCTTAATTCACAGAGAACTTACAAAGTTTGAGCTCAATGTACTCATGTATAATGTATTTATAAGCAATATAAATTTCACATTTTCTCTTTATTAAATTGTCTCTGAAACATGTGTTACCTCAGGTCCAAAGTGTCCTAGTGTTATTTCAGTGAAGCCAGAAAACATTCATTATACCTCAAGCAGCACAATCGATTGTTACTGGAAGTAACTGTTACTGGATGTGGAAACTGACCCCAAGAGAGGAATGGAACATAGAGGAATAACAAAGTTCAAATTATCTTGTGCTTTCCTTTTTACTGTACAGGAAAAGTATCCCAAGGCTTGAAGGAAACTCTATCCCTGGCTTTTCAGAGTGTGTTCTTTACTCATATAAAAGTTTTCTGTAAACTTCTAGTTGAGAGTATTACAAAAGGAAATAATGAACCATTTGAAGGCCAGCATAGAACAAAAGGAAATAATGTTGTTTTAAAAGTGTTCTCCTGCAAAGGAACAAAGACATGGAGGTTTTAAAGTGTCTGATGGATGGATATTTCACCCCTGAGATGATTCTCTTGATGCAGAAATCAGTTATCAATTCCTTTGGTCAGGTCCTGAGTTCTCCAGAGCAATGAGGATTCCAAAAAAGCAGGATCCAGTGAGTATGATCAACAAAAGGACCCTCTTCTCTGAACAGTACACCTTTAAGATATTTCCCAAAGAAATATCTGGGATTTTTGTTTGCTTGTTTGTTTAGTTTGTGCTGGTTCTGGGGATTTAATCCAGAGGCTGGATCCTGTCCCTGAACAGTTGTCTTTCCTGCCCACCTGCCCCCAAAGTTAGTACTCTACTGCTTGAGCCAAAACTCCACTTCTGTTTTTTTGGTGTTCAATTTTTAATAAAAGTTTGACAGACTCAACTGCCTGGTTTGGCTTTGAATTAAGATAGTAAGAAAGCTAAGTGACATCAATTGCCTAGACTTCTCTTTTGAAACAAGAAATATTAGATGAAGTTTATTGTAAAGCTAATATTTGACAATTTTCAAAGGAAGAGAATATGTCTAGCAAAGAAGCCATAACTTAAATAACTCAGCAAAAGTAGGTGCACTGAATCATTTTGAAATTATTTTTTCTGCTTGAGAAGATTATTGATCTTGTCCTTCCTTTTGGGGAAACTTAAGGTAATATTTGTACTTTTTGTTGGTTGTCAGGCTTGATCCTAGGCGCATTCCCTCAGCTCTTCAGCTCAAGTTGAGTGCTCTACCGCTTAAGCTAAAGAACCACTTCCGGGTTTCTGGTGGTTAATTGAAGACAAGGGTCTCATGAACATTCCTGACCAGGCTGGCCTTGAACCACAATCCTCTGGTCTCAACCTCCTGATTAGCTAGGATTACAGGCATGAACCACCAGCACCCACCTCATATTTGCCCTTATGTGCACTGAATGACACTATGTAGACAAATAATGGAAATTTGAATCAAATGATGGCATTGCAGCTTTTCAGAAAATTTGAGGTAGCAATAAATATGTCCTCTTTTCCATGTTGTTTCATTAATGACTCATGAGCTATGGGACCCTTACATTTGCATCCTCTGCCATCTGTGTAGGTGTATTTAGTATCAGGAAATGTTCATAGAGAAATACAGAAAGACAGATTTTTAGGAAGCAAAGAAGATAAGATATGAAAGAACAGCACAGAAGGAGATACATTTATTACACAGAAATGAAGAAGTAGCCTAAGAAATTTAGAATGCTAAAAGCATTGAGGAATAAGACTAGTTGATAACTATTTGTTCAATAACCAAAAATGGTTCTCTAAAACGATTTCTGGTATACCTTAGTTGCTGTTCTTTATTCATTAACTCTGGAATTATGGCTTCTCTTCTGTCACAACTGTTAATTTGCCTCTGCCGTTTTGATGACATAAATGACCAAAACTATTTCCAAATCTCACTTAGACTACCCTTCTCATTGTGATTAGCAGTGACCATTCAAAAACCTGGAGTCTTTGGGCTGATAAGGTGGGTCAGTGGTAAAGTGTTTGCTTTGCATGCATGAGGCCTGGGTTCGATTCCTCAGCACTACATAAGCGAAAAGAATAAAGACGGAAGTGGTGCTGTGGCTCAGGTGGTAGAGCACTAACCTTGAGCTGAAGAGCTGAGGGACAGCGCCCAGGCCCAGAGTTCAGGCCCCACAATCTGACCCTCCCCCCCAAAAAACCTGGAATCTTTGAATTTCCAGAATGAATCTTCACCTGACATCTAAGCACATTCAAGCCATTAATTGCTGTGACCTAATGAACAAAACTTTTTTTTCCAACTCAATATCCTAATATAAGTAAAGTACATGAATTAGGGACTATTGTCAGGAGTCAGTATGGCAGGAGCAATTATATATTCCGAGTATGGGTTCCTTATTTTGTATTTACTATCTAAATGTTTTTTTGGTTTTGTTTAGTTTTTTGTTTTTGCTAGTCAAGGGGCTTAAACTCAGGGCTAGGGAATAATTCCTGAATTTATTTATTTTTTTTGCTCAAGCCTATCACTCTACCACTTGAGGCACAACACCACTTCCAGTGTTTATGTGGTACAGAGGAATTGAACTCAGGGTTTCATGCATGCTAGGCAATCACCGTATCATGAAGCCACATTCCCAGAACCCTAAATGACTTTCTTAATTTGATACTATATTTTCATTCCATAAATATGTACCATAATATTGGCCAGGTGCTAGAAAATGATGTAGAAAAGAATACAATAAAATAAATCCAGTAATGCTACTTGGACAATGAATAAAACTCACAGTCTAACAAGGGCACAGAGGGCTTACCTCATGGCGATGTATCAACACGCTTAGTGAGACCACTCCTGACCCACAGCCCACTTCCAGAACCAGAATGAGTAGGCCATCTTGGGTTCCAGCAACCTGGGGTTGTTGGACCACCTCCTACAGCACCCATTCAATCAGTTCCAGAGAGAGAGAGAGAGACAGAGAGACAGAAAGAGAGAGAGAGAGAGAGAAAGTGAACAGCATTATAGTTAAATCCGGTGCCAGTGGCTTAGAACTCTAATCCTAATTAAACAGGAGGCAGAGATATGAGAATCATGGTTCATAGACAGCCCAGGCAGGAACATCTGTGAGAATCTTATCTCCAAAGAACCACCAGAAAACTGGAGGTGGCAATGTGGGCTCAAGTGATAAAGCGCTAGCCTTGAGCTGAGGAGCTCAGGAACAGTGCCCAATCCTAGAGTTCCAGACCCACGACTGAAAGGAAGTGGACTTCCCACCACAAGAAGTGGACTGAATAGCGCCCATTGTCCTAGGGAGCATGGTAGAGAAGTCAGGCAGAGCTGCCTTTGAACTTGAAGTCATAAGTAGGTCACCTGGCTTCTCTGTGCCTCGATTTCCCCAGCTGCAAAACTGAACAAAGTGAAGGATCCCCTTCCTCATTGGGATAGGGAAATAATTAAAGAGAGCCATGTTTCAGTTCATAATCCCACACCTGTGGTACGATTAATAACAGGCCCCACTTGAGCCCTTTCTGGTATCTTCCTGTCATATGCTCACAGAATTGCCAAAAACATATCTGAAGGTCGCTCCCTCTCTGCCTAGCCATTCTCCAGAGTTCTGTCTGTATAAATCCCTTGTTTCCTCACAACTGTCCTGTGAGGAGAATCAGGTCCAATGGTTGAGGCCATACCAAGAGCTTCACATGTGGTCAAGAATCGGCTGCTGTTCACTGAGTTTGGGATAATCCATCAAAACCAATGACTGAGCATGGTGCCACATGTCTACCATCCCAACTAGAGAGGAGCAGGCCTGGTGGAGCACATCGTTCACAGGAGGACTGCGATCCAGCCCAGCCTGAGCATATATTTATTTTCTATCTCAGAAATGCTCAAGACAGAAAGGCGGCTCATCAGAGCCGGGAGAGGAAACAATCAGGGGAGTCATGGTGCCCCCAGAGGGGTGTTTGACCTGGGTTGGTGTTGGGGCGGCCACTCACCTGTGCTGCTGAGAGAATCTATTGGCAGCTGCTCCAAGTGGGGCAGCAGCGATGGCAGCAGCATTGGGGACACATGGGCCCAGAGCAGATGACTAGGGGCAGAGAACAGGTTGGGGATTTAGGCCTGCTGGCAGCACGCCATTGCCTGAGGTTTGAAAACTGGCACCACATGAAGGAGGGAAAGGGCCATTTGGGGGTGTGAGCATCAATTGGCTACTATACACCAACGTCACCTTGAGTCTCTTCCTCACCACTCAGCCACCTCTACCTTCCTCAACTACTGGTAGTGGTGTAAACTAATAGAGGGAATCCCAGTGCTACCTGGCAGCATGGAATGTGTGCATGGCCAGCATTCTTGTATCCCATTGGTCAGAAAGAAGCATGAAAGAATGGGGGTGTGGCCAGAATCCTGTGAAGCAAGCAGAATGGGTGAGTGTCAACAGGCCATCCTGGGGCAATTTGAGCTGCCAGGATGTTCCCAGGACATGAGAACGAGCCCCAGGGGTTAAGAAAATAAAAACAGATGGACATGCACATGGCAGTGTGCTAATAAATACATATCTTTATAGAGTACTAGAGATGTCTAAACATTATTCAGTTATTTAGACTATATTCCTACCAATTCTTGAGTATTCATTATGCATCCATGTAATTAATGTTACTGTTTAAATCCTTAAAGTATTAATGAAAGCACAGTGTCTGAAATTATTGTGTTCCTGTAAGTAATAATATTCTTTTAATGCTTCATAAATATTAAATAAAATCAACCAGCCTTCTGAAATGATGCTGTTTAATTTTATAAGATCATCATGCACCATGAACTCATTCAACTGTGACATTGAGTAAATTCCAGTGTTATACCTTTGGATGGGAACCAGTTTCTTAGTATCTCCTGCCATTGGCTGGTGTCAGGACAGGGATTCAAAATGAGGGCCTAGGTTGCCACGTGGGCCTATGGCTTCCCTGATAGTCTGTCAGCCTTCAGCAATGCAAGGTGAAGTACCCTTTGCAACAGTGTCATTCAGACCCAGAAGGGTCACTGCAAAGGAAGAAAACATAAAAGGCCACATTTTTTCTGTGCATTGTTTTCCCTGAAAGACCTGGGGTTCTAGGATCACAGGAGCACCTGCGTGTCCAATGGCTTCACCCTAACATAGGATGATCAAAGCTGAGGTGGACTTGCCAAGACCGGAGTTCAAGCCCCATGCTGAGAAAAAAAATTAGCTCCTTGGCTTGCAATTCACACAGTTTATTCTTACAGGCTTTGGATTTGAACTCAGAATCTGGGTAAATCTGCAGCAATGTGGATGAAGGGGAAGATCGCCTTACATGAAGATAAAAAAGTCAGGCCTGATACCTGAGACGCAGTCCGGGACAAAGGAGCCAGACGCAGCGGACGAGCGGATTCTACTCAACACCAGCAAGAACCGACAAGGAGCGGACAACTTCATCCTGCACTTTGCAGACCAGAGACGACCCGGGATCCAAGACTCCCCGTGAGTAGAAGCCCCACTTCCTCACTCCTTCTCTGGGAGCAGAGGAGGGAAGGCCACCCCTCCCCCCCCAGCACCGGTGATCTCCATCTTGGATACCGACAAAGCTCGGAGGAGCGGCTAGCTCCAGCTCAGGCCTTGGAATAGAGCTAGTCATTTGGCAGTTCACGGGAACATGGCGGCGAGGTGACCTCACAGACTCAGTTCCATCCAGGGAGGGTCGCCCAGCTCAGGCACCAGCCATTGGAGTGGCTCTCCTCGCTGGGTGGCCAGAGCCAGAGGCTGCCCCTCCCTCTAGCAGCCACCACAATCAATTGAAAAACAGAAACCCTGAGAATGGCTCCAGGCTGGGTGCTGTGAGTTTTTTTTCACAAAATAGCCCCAGGGAAAAGCTACTGTTCGTTGAAAGACCTCAACTCTACCCAGAACCTAGCCTCATCACTGCATCCCCCTCTTTTGTGATTCTCAAAGCAGATCACCCTCCCAGTAATCTAACCTGGGAGGGGGATCTCAAAATCTTGGGTAAAGCAGAGCATTTTTCTGCCTGTTCAAACAAACTGACTTAAGAAACCAATCAAGCCACAGGACCTCAAGCTGACCAGAGACTCCAACCAGACTCTGGTTACAGACAAAAGGGAGATACAGGACTCTTCCCACCCCTCCCCCCCAAAAAAAAAAAATCAAAGAACTTTTTTTTTCTTCTTCTTCTTTTCTTTTTTTCTTTTTCTTGTTTTGTTTTTTTTTTTTCGTTTTTTGTTACCTTATATATATATAAAAAAATTTTTTTTGCTTTTCTAAAACTTTTATTAATCTTTAATTTTTGCCTCTTCTGAAAAAATAATTGTTTTCCATTAACTTTTTTTTTTCTCCTCTTATAATTTTTATTTTAGGAATACGTGAATGTGTGTTTTCTTTTCTTTTCTTGTCTTCTTTCTCTTTTTCATTCATTCTTAATTATCTTTTTGTTTTTTCTTCTAGCTCTACTGAACTTCTGATCTTTTCGTCTCACTTTCCTATCCTTTCCAACTTTTCCTCTTTGTTCATCTTTATGTGACTTAACTCTTGTCCTGCACATCCTCAGATAAACCCGTAGTTAACCAGTAGGCCCTATCCCCCATTGTGTACACACTTAATCCACAAACTTATTACTCAATTCAAAACCTCTGAGACTTAAATTCATTAATAGCAGTACTACCTCTTTATACCTATATAATATTTTAAGCATTTTTTAAAGTTTTTCTCATCTCCTCTATGTCCCTCCCTTTCTCTCAACATATTCATATTCCTCTATAAATAGATGGTCTTTTAATCTCTAAAATAACATTAATTTTTACGTCTCTATTTTTTTTCTGCTCTCTGTTCATTCCCCTTTCCCTTTCTTCTTTTTCTCTCTCTCTCTACTTACATCCTACCCAACCTATTTCCTGCATTGTGATTAGGACATAGTTAACTCTCCCTGTGCCTTCCCACACCAATCTATTCCTATTTTTTACCCACATCTCTCCCTAACCCTAATAATTTCTGGTTTTCCAAATTCTTCTCTGCAGTTCAAAGTCCTTTAACATATAGTTGTTTGATGTCGAATAGATGTATCTGTTGAACTAGATTGTATCTGTAGACTATTGACTGTACAAATGCAAACTTTGGTTGATGGTTGCCTTAAGATAGTGTTCTAGCACAAAACTGGTGCTATC
The DNA here is from genome assembly GCF_019054845.1 of Dipodomys spectabilis. Lineage (NCBI taxonomy): Eukaryota > Metazoa > Chordata > Mammalia > Rodentia > Heteromyidae > Dipodomys > Dipodomys spectabilis. The sequence goes on along the minus strand of NW_024870837.1, from coordinate 316,421 downwards.
TTCATCTCAAATGGGCAGAGTAAGCCGGAAAAACACAAGAAAAATGGCAAATTCGGGTATCTCAATTCCCAATCCTGATAATCAGGGGTTAGAACAGATAATGAATAATCCAGAGGAGAGTTCCCAAACAGCTCTACAAACACTGCTGGCAAACATGATAAATGAAAAGTTTGACAACGTACAATGGACTCTGTATGAGCATGATAGGGAGAGAGAGGAGGCATCCCAGAATTTTATACAGGAATATCATAAGCGTGAGGAAGCTACTCAAAAACTGATACAGGATTTGCGTGAACAACTTGAGAATACTCAAAGAGAAAGGGAGGAATGGCATGAGCAGGCTGAGAACACTCAAAGAGATCTGCAGGAATCCCACGAACGGGAGGAAGCTAATCAAAGAGTAATACAGGAATTGAGAGACCAGGTAGAGAACACACAAAGATCACTAAAGGCATTCATGGAATCCATTAACAAAGAGCTGAAGGAAGTCAGGGAGACCACAAAGGGAATGCTGAATGGAACCCAACAGAAGGAATGGGAGCCCAAAGAAACCATAACCAATCAACTAAGTGATTTGAGGACAAACACTGAACACCAAATTAAGGAAGTAAAGAAATTCCTACAAGACCTAAAACAGAGCTTCAACAAAGAACTTGAAGCCATCAAAGCTGACCAACTAGAAGGAAAAGAGATAAAAAACAAAGTAGAGAGTCTTGACAGCAGGTTAGAACATGCAGAAGATCGAATCTCAAGGATTGAAGACAGCCTAGATATTATAGAGAAAGAACATACAACCATCCAAGACAAGTCCAAGAAATATGATAGATCTATCCAACACCTGGAAGACACCATCAGAAGGCCTAATCTAAGGATAATGGGTGTAGAGGAGCACCTAGAAACAGAAGTTAATGGTCTAGGAAATCTGTTTAACAGGATCCTAGCAGAGAACTTCCCAAACATGCAAAAAGATAGGCCTGTCCAGATACAAGAAGCCTTTAGAACCCCAAATAGACCAGACCAGAATAGGACATCCCACCGTCACATTATAATCCACACAGGATCAACTCAGAACAAGGAAAAGATCCTTAAAGCTGTCAGAGAGAAAAGGGTAATCACTTATAAAGGGAAACCAATTAGAATCACCTCAGATTTCTCAGCAGAGACAATCAAAGCAAGAAGAGCCTGGAATGCTGTATGCCATGCCCTAAAAACAAACAACTATCAACCAAGAATACTGTACCCAGCTAAACTCTCCTTCATAACTGAAGGCCAAATAAAAACCTTCCATAGCAAAGAAAAATTGAAACAATACATCTCCACCAAACCAGCCCTACAAAAGATTCTTAAAGATGTCCTACACATAGAAAACCAACAAGACCGCAATAAAGGCCAAGAAACTGCACCCAAACTGAGAATCCAAGAACCATAGGAAGAACCCAGTTTTCGCAGCCCCCAAGAAGGTAGATAACATGGCAGGAACTCCCAAATACCTCTCAGTCCTATCTCTTAATGTTAACGGACTGAACTCTCCAATTAAGCGACATAGACTGTCTAGCTGGATTAAAAAACAAGACCCTTCTATCTGCTGCCTGCAGGAGTCACATCTTGCCCGTAAAAACAAACACATTTTCAATGTTAAAGGCTGGAACAAAATCTACCAAGCAAACGGCCCCCATAAACAGGCGGGAGTTGCAATCCTAATATCAGATAAAATAGACTTCAAATTAAAATTCGTGAAAAGAGATAAAGAAGGTCGCTACATACTAATTAAAGGATCTCTCCTTCAGGAGGATATTACAATTCTAAATATCTATTCGCCAAACAATGGAGCACCCAAATTTATCAAAGAAACACTACTTTCCCTCAAATCCCATATAGATACAAAGACATTAATCGTTTGGGATTTTAACACACCACTCTCCCCACTAGATAGATCAACTCGGCAAAAACTCAACAGAGAAACCGCAGATCTAAACAGCTGCATAGATCAACTAGACTTAACAGACATTTACCGAACATTTCACCCAGCAGCATCAGAATACACGTTTTTCTCAGCAGCACATGGAACGTTTTCTAAAATAGACCACATTTTAGGCCACAAAGCAAACTTGTCTAAATTCAGAAACATTGAAGTTATACCTTGCATTCTCTCTGACCACAAGGGAATAAAGTTAGAACTCAACACCAAAAGCCACCAAAGAAAGTCCGGTATCACATGGAGGCTGAACAACACACTGCTGAATCATGAGTGGGTCATGGAAGAGATTAGAAAGGAAATTCAAATGTTCATGCTATTCAACAAAAATGAACATACAAAATACCAGCTCCTCTGGGACACAGCAAAGGCAGTACTCAGAGGCAAGTTTATAGCTCTGAGCTCCTACATCACCAAATTGGAGAGATCTGAAACTAACAATTTAATGACACATCTAAACCTCCTTGAAAAAGAGCAGCAAGATAAACCCCAATCCAGTAGACGGAAAGAAATAATCAAAATTAAATCAGAATTAAATGAATTAGAATCCAAAAAAACTATAGAAAGAATCAACAAAACAAAGAGTTGGTTCTTTGAAAAACTTAACAAAATTGACAGACCCTTAGCAAATCTTATCAGAAAAAGAAGAGAACACACCCAATTAATAAACTCAGAGATGAGAATGGAAACATCACCACGGAAACAAGCAAGATTCAGAACATTATAAGGGAATACTTCTCAAAACTTTATGCTAATAAGTTTGAGAACTTGACAGAAATGGACCTCTTCGTAGCAAATATTGACATGCCAAAACTAAACCAAGATGAGTTAAACTATCTTAACAGGCCCATATCAAGCATTGAAATAGAAACAGCAATAAGAGACCTCCCAGCTAAGAAAAGTCCAGGACCAGATGGTTTTACAGCGGAATTTTACAAGGCCTTCAAAGCAGAGCTCACACCAATTCTCCTCCAACTCTTCAATGAAATTGAAAGAGAAAGCTCACTACCGAACACATTCTATGAATCCATCATAACCCTCATCCCAAAACCAGGCAGGGACTCATCAAAGAAAGAGAACTATAGACCCATTTCTTTGATGAACATTGATGCCAAACTTCTCAAGAAAATTTTGGCCAACCGACTTCAACAATTCATCCAAAAAATCATACACCACGATCAAACAGGATTCATTTCAGGGATGCAAAGCTGGTTCAATATACGCAAATCAATTAATATTATTCATCACATCAACAGGAGCAAGAATAAGAACCACATGGTTATCTCAATAGACGCAGAAAAAGCATTCGACAAGATCCAGCACCCCTTTATGATGAAGGTTTTGAAAAAATTAGGAATCCATGGAACATTCCTCAATACAATAAAGGCTGTATATGACAAACCTACAGCCAGCATTATACTCAATGGTGAAAAACTAAAGCCATTTCCTCTTAACTCAGGAACAAGACAAGGATGCCCACTCTCTCCACTTCTCTTCAATCTAGTATTAGAATGCCTAGCTACAGCAATAAGACAAGATGCAGACATAAAGGGGATCCAAATAGGGAAAGAAGAAATAAAACTCTCCCTCTTTGCAGATGACATGATCTTGTATTTAAAGAATCCCATAGACTCCACTCCCAAATTACTCAAGCTGATTCAAAACTTTGGCAAAGTAGCAGGTTATAAAATTAACCCCCAAAAATCAATGGCTTTTCTGTATGCCAACAATGAGAAAAGTGTGGCTGAAATTAGGAAAGCAACTCCATTTGTAATAGCCCCACAAAAAATAAAATACCTAGGAATTAACTTAACTTAAGAAGTGAAGGACCTCTATGATGAAAACTTTAAAAGCTTGAAAAAGGAAATCAACACAGAATTTAAAAAATGGCAAAACCTCCCATGCTCCTGGATTGGAAAGATTAACATCGTGAAAATGGCAATACTTCCCAAGGCTATCTACAAATTCAACGCAATACCTATCAAAATTCCACCTTCATTCTTCAAGGAAATAGAAGAGGCAATCCAAAAATTCATATGGAACAATAAAAGACCCCGAATAGCAAAAACGCTCCTCAACGGAAAGAACACTGCTGGAGGAATATCAGTACCAAATTTCAAACTCTACTATAAAGCCATAGTAATCAAAACAGCTTGGTATTGGCATAAGAACAGACCTCAGGACCAATGGAATAGAATTGAAAACCCAGAAATGAACCTACAGACCTATAGCCATCTAATCTTTGATAAGGGAGCTAAAACAATAGAATGGAAGTCAGACAGCCTCTTCAGTAAATGGTGCTGGCAAAACTGGTTAACTACATGTAGAAAACTAAAGCTAGATCCTTATATATCACCCTGCACCAGAATCAACTCCAAATGGATCAAAGACCTTGAACTCAAAGCAGACACTCTGAAAACATTACAGGATGGAATAGGAGAAACCCTGGGTCTCCTTGGCTCAGGCCGAAATTTTCTGAATAAAGACCCGGAAACACAACAAATCAAAGAAAGGCTGGACAAATGGGATTGTATAAGGTTGCAGAGCTTCTGCAGGGCAAATGACGTAGCTAGCAAGATCAATAGAAAGCCCACGGACTGGGAGAAGATCTTTACTAGCCATACAACGGACAAGGGTCTCATATCTAAAATATACTTGGAACTCAAAAAATTAAACCACCCAACAACAAATCCTCAAAGAAACAACTGCCCAATAAGTAAGTGGGCGAAAGACTTAAAGAGAAGCTTCCCTGAAGAAGAAAGAAGGATGGCCAATAGACACATGAAGAAATGTTCAACATCCCTAGCCATAAAAGAAATGCAAATCAAAACAACATTGAGATATCACCTCACTCCAGTTAGAACAGCAAAAATCAAGAACTCTAACAACAACAGATGCTGGAGGGGATGTGGACAGAAAGGAACCTTACTTCATTGTTGGTGGGAATGTAAACTTGTTCAACCACTTTGGAAAGCAGTATGGAGGTTCCTCAAAAGACTCCACATACAGCTCCCCAATGACCCAGCAATCCCACTTTTGGGCATTTACCCAAATGATCACAAACAAGGCCACACTAAAGCTACCAGCACAACTATGTTTATTGCAGCATTATTTACCATAGCTAAGACATGGAACCAACCCAGATGCCCCTCAGTAGATGAATGGATCAAGAAGATGTGGTATATATACACAATGGAATTCTATGCCTCCATCAGAAAGAATGACATTTCCCCATTTGTTAGGAAATGGAAAGGCTTGGAAAAAATTATATTAAGTGAAGTAAGCCAGGCCCAAAGAAACATAGGTCCCATGGTTTCCCTTATTTGCAATATCTAGTATAGGTATGAGTCAAGCGGAAAAAGTCAGATAATGTGATGTTAGGAAAACGAAACCTCAAATATGTATTTTAATGTTTTTGTTTCTTTCATGCATGTGTTTCTAACGCATTTATAATATTATTTCTTTGTTGCTTTGTATGTCCCTCCCCCACAGTGTAACCCCCGCTTTCACTATATTTGATGTCAGTATAACATGTGGAGGAGATGGGGACAAACAAGTCGTTTAAGGATTCAGGTGGACCTGTTGCAACAATGAGAAGTACAAAATGTCATGTCAAAACCAGCTTTACAATGTCGGGGGGGGGAGGGGGCTATGAATGGGTGGGAGGGAGGGGGGAGGCTGGGAAGGGAGGTGAAGGGTAAACAAAGGAGGAGGCTGCAATGCTTGGTAAGAAATGTATGCATTATCCTGCCCATGTAATTGTAACCCCTCTGTACAGTATGTTCTCAAATAAAATAAAATTAAAAAAAAAAAAAAAAGTCAGGCCTGTTCACTAGTCCTGAATTCAAGACCCAGCCCTGGAAAACATGCTATTTATATATATTGTAAAGATAGGATTTATCCTTACCTATAGATGTTCAGTCCATACATGTTTGGTGTCGTTGTTCCTTGTATCTTTTGTTTCATTCATTTATTCATCATTGATTTTACTATGATGAAACCCATTGTGTTTATTACATTGATGACAACCTATCACAGAACATCTAGATTTGTAGAAATGTTCTCCATCATGCCTGACCCCCAGGATTCTCAGAGAAAAGGAAAAAAGTTTCACACTCTCCTTCTTACTCCACGATCCACTTGTTGGTAGTGCTGGGATCTGAACTTAGGGCAGAGCAAAACCAATTGGCCAATCAGTCAAGGTGATCATACAAATCTGTGAGCAAATAAGGAGTTTGGCCATCCCCAGAATCTGACATTGATCCCCAGGGTGGTCCACTATAGTCAGAAATTCATAATTTAAACATAGGATCTAAATTGACATACATGTGTAAACAGCATCTTGTGTTCAGTGCAGTAATTTTCGTTATTTTGTCTCTAATTCATGGAGATATTTTGTATTTTAATAAGCATGGTCACAGGTATAACTGTGCTGACATGGATGACAACCTGTTCTCATGGTTACAGGGTTGCCTACGTATTCTCTCACAGGAGAGGATAAAAGGCACAACGACTGGCTTCTGACATAAGGATGAACCTTTGTCAGTGCTGGGATTTTAGCACAGGTCTGGGTAACTCTGTTGCACTGTGGGAGAAGGGGAAGCTCACCATCTTTGAAGAGTAGAATGTCAGGCCTGATGCAGAGCCTGATTTGAAGCCCCAGCAATGGACAAAATAGCAAGGCCACCTTTTTTAAACATAGGATTTCTCTTTACCTGCAGGTGTGATATGTATCTTGCATTCAGTGTAGTTATTCTTTCTATTTTGTGTCTTTTTCAAGGATGTATTGTGTATATTATTGCATATGAGGTGACAGATATAACTGTGCTGACATGGATGACAGCCTATTCCCATGGCCAAGAGTTGCCTATATAGCATTCTCCATCCTCAATGAGACCTAGGACATTCACAGGACAGGAAAACCTGTGCCACCATAGGCTTCTCACATCAGAATGAGTCTTTTGGTAGTGCAGGAATTTGAACTCAAAGCCTAGCAGGCCCAATTGGTGAATGGGTCATGGTGAGCACAGCAGGCTACGAGCCACTAAAGAACTAGGCCATTCCTGGGACCTGGGATGGAGCCCTGGTGGGGGCCAATATAGTGATAAATTCATAATTAAATAGAGGATCTATATTTCCAAACATGGGTGGGTGGCATCTTGTGCTTGGTGTAGTCATTCTCTTTGTTTTGTGTTTTATTCATTGATGTATTATGTATTTCCTTGAGTATACGATGACAGATATAACTGTGGTGAACTGGATGACAACCTATTCCCATGAGTATAGAGTTGTGTATATTCCCCCACACCACTACCAGCCTACTGGGAGTGGGAAATGCAGCCAGGGGCCCAGCTGTGAAAAAGACAGGACACAGCATGAGTCACCCTGGTTACCAGATGCAGGAGAGAACATATGCCAACCCGCCCTGAGGACCCAGAATCCCCTGGATGATGACAAAGATATGGACAGCCAGACTTGGGTCCCAAGGAAAACCTGGAATATGCAGGTCTCTGGCAATTTGGGATTCATTGTAGACCATGATAGGGGACTAAAGACAACGTTGCTATTGAGGAAGGGCACCATCCAAGGTCAGGAAGTGGCAGACAAGCACCCAGGCAGTGGGCAGAGAATGATGAGGGAAAAATACACACACACACACACACACACACACACACACACACACACACACACACACACACACACACGAGTAGCCCAAGGCCTCAGTAGTCCCTGAGCAACTGAACATCCCAAACTCAAAGAAGATGGCACTACCATCCTCAGACAAAATCTTGACAAAACTCAGAGCCTCTCACACATCTGGAATGGCTCATAAAACAGCATGGCATTTCCTACTGTACACACCGCTATGATGAAAACTCAGCCACAGCATTTTGGTTGTCAGTCATGGGGTTTGAACTTTGGGCCTGCGTGCTATCCCTCAGCTCTTCAGCTGAAGGTGTGCACTCTACCAATAGAGCCACAGCACCACTTCCAGTTTCCTGGTGTTTCCCTTGAGATGCAGTCTCACAGACTTTCCTACCCAAGATGGCTTTGAACCGTGATCCTCAGATCTCAGCCTCCTGAGTAGCTAGGATGACAGTTGTGAGGCACTGGCAGTGCCCGTTTTAAGCCACCTTCTTACAATCAGGGGAAATCCAAATTGTCAGGCCATAAAGCACATGCAACCCTTCACTTTCAGACTTTGACACCAGTATCCAAAGCCATTCTTCCTTGGTTGCAGAGAATATAATCGACACTACCCTCCAACCCTACTCCCATCCGCTCACTCCCTGCCTAAAATAGACCACAACCTATGGAGTTCTTGGTAAGACAACGTCCAGCCTGCGGTAACTTTACACTCGGGAAAACTTGGGGAGCTCTTAGAAATGGCTGTACACTGAGGCCAGAACCTGGTGTCCCAACCACAGCAACCACACTCCTTCACCATCTCTGACAAGCAAGAGGTGTCTTTCTCTCTTGTTTTTTTTGGATGAGGGGCTTGAACTCAGGGCTTGGGTTCTGTCCCTGATGATGAATTTGCTCAAGGCCAGTGCTCTAGCACTTGAGGCATGGCACCACTTCCGGTTGGAGATTGGAGATGAGAATTTCATCGGAATTTCCTCCTTGTGCTGGGAAACATGTCCCTCTGGATCTCAGCCTCCCAGTAACCAGGATGACAGGCGTGAGCCATCAGCACATGGCCAATGGTGTCTCATTCTTTACAATTTCCAACTAGTCTTCCTCTAGACACTACCACCTAGACCCTCCTAAACCTCCCTCAGGGACAGCAAAGGGAGGCTCAGAATCTGGGGAAGGCCATAGGCATTAAAGTGCCCCCTTCATATCACTACCCCTTTCTAAGCTCCCATCTGCTTCCTCTGGATGACCTGGTTTTCTGGGGTACATCAGACCCACTTGGACTTCTTAGGCCTCCCTTGTATCCCCCCGGCACATCCAACTTGTACCTGAAAATTTATGGGGCCAGCTGCTCCATGTCCCAATGGAAGACATTGGAAGGTTGCTGATAACCGGTTGTAGGGGTGCCCAGGGCACAAAGACTGACCAGATCCCCTCTGTCAAAGAAGGAGACACAAAGCATGGATGGATCTCTTAAGTGCTACAGGGCACACCATCCACCTGTCACCCAAGTCCCTTGGAGTAAAGTTTTACCTTGACAGAACTGGGGCTTGAACTCAGGGTAAAGGTGCTGCCCCTGAGCTTCTTTTGCTTGATGAGAGCACTCTTCCACCTGAGCCACAGTACCACTTCTGGCTTTTTCTGTGTATGTGGGACCTAGCAATCGAACCCAGGTTTTCCTGTGTGCTAGGTGAGCCCACTACTGCTGAGACAAAATCCCAACATTGGATAGCTGTTCTTCTGTGACCCCTTAGGCCTGACTCAGGACAGTCTTGCACATCTTTACTGAGTATCTAACCAGCAGCCTTGGCTGGAAAAGAACATGGTCTGCTATGTTGTCCTTTATCTATGGCATCTTTTCTCTCTGTGCTTCCTGTCCTATCCTCCTTGTTAAGCAAGACCCCCTTTCAAGTGTTGCCTCTATGAAGCCTGCTCTAATCACCCTGGCAGAGGTGGTCTTCTACAGGCTGCTGACCTTGTCATGCTCTGCCTCAATCTGGTGTGGTTGAGAGCCCACAAAGGCGAAGGCCTGGCTTTCACCACCCAATTTCTGAAGGCTCTGATACACTACCCAGGAACCAGTGCAGTATCACATTCTGTGAGAGGGCACTTGAGACCCAGGCAGTCTGGGGGCAACAAATGGGGCCATTTCTTTTGTGGGCTAGAACTGAGGATCTGGGAGCTGTCTTTCTGAGTTTTCATGCTCAAGGCTGCTACTCTACCACTTGAGCCACAGCTCCACATCTGGATTTTTGGTGGTTCCACGCATAGAAGTGTCTTATCAGCTTTCCAGCTTCTGGCTGGCTTCGATCTTTGATCCTCAGATATCTGCCTACCGAGGAGCCAGGATGTCAAGTGTGAGCCAGGCTCCAGAACCTTTCCCTTGAGCTTCTGTTTATCTTGTGTCAACTAGCAAGCCCTAGTTAAAATAGTTATTTATAGGGGATCATGTTCCTCTCCTAGGTCAGTTAACCCAAGGAGATAAAGTATCTTTGGAAAAGGCTAGTCAGAATTGGCCTAGGTGAGTGTGTGTGTGTGTGTGTGTGTGTGTGTGTGTGTGTGTGTGTGTGTGTGTGTGTGTGTGTGTTTGTGTGTCTGTGTGTTTGCATGTTAGTATGAGTTTCAGGGATACCTACCCCCATCTCTCTGGTTTTCCTTTCACCCAGTGGTGAGTACATCCAGGATGCCCACCCCAAGAAAGGCGGGTAGGGGAGGGTACTTAAGGTCACACCAAGTGGGATGATCCGAATTCTGTCCTGCAACTGAAGCCAGGAGAGATAATAGAGAGAAGGAGATGTTTAGAGGAGCATCAAGGGAAGCCAGTTACTTTGGCTACAAGTACCAGAGAGAAGAATGTATCCGTCCTTTTTGGTAGTAAGATAACAAGTGCCCACTTTTCATTTCTTCTATTTTTTCTGAGTCCCAGGTCTCAGATTCAGGGACTCGGTTTCATCCCTGAGCTTCTTTTACTCAAGGCTAAGGCTCTATAACTTGAGCCATAGCACCAAAACTAGCTTTTTCGTGGAGGAGTGAGGAGGTAGTTTATGGGAGATAAGAATCTCACAGACCTACCTGCCTGGGCTGACTCTGAGTCGTGACCATCAGAACTCAACCTCCCGAATAGCCAGGATGACAGGTGAGAGCCACTGGCACCTGACCGTCACCATCCATTTATAGTCCCCTAGGGCCAGTGCTTGGCTACCTGCACTGCATCCTCCTTTTTGTGACTGGGAAGCAGACCTGTGAGGGTTTGATACTTCAACAGCCTACCTACCTTTGAGCATTGTTCTGGCTCAGTCTGATGCCAGCTTCCTCCTTATCAACAGCAATGACTTTGCGCTGTCACAGAACAACTGTCCCCCAGGAGGTGTCGGACCTGGGGTCTTTCCTCTGCACACTGACTCTACTCCCCGAAATGACACACTGCAACAACGTGAAGTAGACATAGAGTGAATTCAGTTTCTTATAATCAGGGTCTGGCCAGGTAGGTGGCAGTGAGGATCAGAGGCTCGGGATAGTGCTGTGCAGTTGAACAATGCGATGCCTCCTCATCCAATTTCCTTTAACCGTCTTAGCAGAGGGCAGTGGGGAAGGACTCACCAGACAGACTGACAATGAGTAACCATCACGGTCTACCCCGGGCAAAGAGGAACTTACGTAAGGGAGCTAGTTCCACAGTCCAAGCGAGAATGATCCTGACACACAGCCTACCTCCAGAACGAGAGGGTCACCTTGGGTCCCAGCCACATGGGGATGCTGAGCCAACTCCTCCAGGACAAATTCAACAAGTTACTGAGAGAGAGACAGAGACTGAGACAGAGACAGAGAGACAGAGAGAGAGAGAGAGAGAAGGAGGGAGAGAATTACACTTAAGCAGGCTGCCGGTGGCACAAGCCTACAATGGTAACTACACATTGAGATATGAGGATCATGGTTCCTAGCCAGCCCAGGCAGGAATGTCTGTGAGATGCTTATCTCCAAAGAATCACCAGAAAATCAGAAGTGGTGTTATGGCTCAAATGATTGAGCCCTACACTTGATCTGAGCAGCTTGTGGACAGTGCCCAGTCCCAGAGTTCAAGCCCCACGACTGACGATAAATGGACTTCCCACCACAAGAAATGGACTGAATAGCACCCATTGTCCTAGGGAGCATGGCAGAGAAGTCAGGCCAAGCTTCCTGTCACCTGGGGGTCATGAGTAGGTCACCCAGCTTTTCCGTGACTCCTTTTCCCCAGCTGCAAAGCTGAACAGTGAAGGATCCCCTTCCTCATGGGGATAGGGTAAGGATGAAAAAGAGCCATGTTTTGTTTCATAATCCCATACCTGTGGCATGATAAATAACAGGCCCCTTCTGAGTCCTCTCCAGGTATCTTCTTGTTATATGCTAACAGAATTGCCAAGAAACTTATCTGATGACCGTTGCCTCTATGCTGGCCCTGCCCCAGAGTTCCCCGTATTGATCCCTTGTTTCCTCACAACTGTCCTGTGAGGAGACTGAGGACCAATGGTTCCAGGCCGAACCCAGAGCTTCAAATGTGGTCAAAAATCGGTTCCTGTGCACTAAGAGTTTGGGACAGTCATCTAAACCGATGACTGAGCATGGCGCTACATATCTACCATCCCAACTACAGAGGACCAGGCATGGTGACACCTGCCTGTCACAGGAGGATCATGATCCAGCCAAGCCTGAGCATATATGGAGTCTCTATCTCAGAAATGCCCAAGACAGAAAGGCTTGGCTCCCATGGAAGAAGACCTGATTGGAAATCCTAAGCTCTTGAGTTCAAACCCTAATATACCAAAAAGAATCTGAGGCCCGGTGCCAGAGGCTCATGCCTATAACCCTACCTACTCAGGAGGCTGAGATCTGAAGATTACAGGTCAAGATTTAAAGTAGGGTTGGCCTTGCCCATCAGACTTCATGATGAGATGACCCAGAGTCTGACGCATGCCAATACGATCCATACTAACAGGGCTCACAGCCTTACTAAGTGCTGACCACGCTCTTTGACCCCCTGGGGAGCCAATACCTATGGGCCCCACCCACAGGTCCTCCAGTGCTCCCTCTGCCACCAACCAGGCCCAAGGGAGTAGATAGTTCCCCGTCACAAATATCCCTTGCTCTTATAATTTGAAGGTGCTAAGTCTCCTTCAAACGTTTCACACTTCCATGCCCCCAAACCTCAGCCACAAAGTCCATGCACCTCCAAAAGATAGCGGTTAGAAGTTACCAAAGGGTCCAGCACTCCTTGTAACAACTCCTTGTAACAACCAACTTCTACAAACACACACACACACACACACACACACATACACACACACAAACACAGAGCCATCACGGGTGGCTCCTGTCTGTCATCCTAGTTATTCAGGAGGCTGAGATCTGAGGATCACTGTTCAAAGCCAGCCACTCAGGAAAGTTTTGAGGCTCCTATCTACACTGAACCACCAAATAGACACAAGTGGTGCTGTGGCTCAAGTGTCAGAGCTCTAGCTTTGAGCAAGATATCTCAGGGACAGCACCTAGGCCTTGAGTTCAAGGCCCAGTTCTTCTACCTCCAAACACACACAGACACAGACACAGACACAGACACAGACACAGACACAGACACAGACAGTCAGACAGACAGACAGACACACACACACACATACACACACACACACAGGATAACTCAAGGATTCAGCAGTCCCTGAGAACAGAAACATGAGCTCCCTCAATTAGGATCAGATCCCACCCCCTAGAAGGTGGCAATACTGACATCATACCCACTGTAGACAAAACATTGAGCCTCACACATATCTGGAATGTCTCATAGACCAGCAAGGCATTTCCTATCATACACACTGCTATGTGGAAAACTTAGTCACCTCTTTTTTTGTTGTTGGTCAAGGGGTTTGAACTCTGGGCCAAGGTGCTGTCCCTCAGCAATTCAGCTGAAGGTGAGCACTCTCCCGCTTGAGCCAAACCAACACTTCCTGTTCTGTAGTGGTCTATCATCAAGTCTCCCAGTCTATTTTGCTCAAGCTGACTTGTAATCACGGTCCTCACATCTCAGCCTTCTGAGTAGCCAGGATGAGAGTTGTGAGCCACCGGTGGCTTCCGGATTCAGCCACTTTCATATACAAAGAGGAAACCCATTTCGTCAGGCCACAAACTGCTTGCAACTCTTCATTTCAGATTTTGATACCCAGCATCCAAATCTATCCTTCAATGTAGAAAATAAAGACAAAACTATCTCACACCTGCACCCCTCCGCCCACTCACTGCCTGTCACAAGACACGTCTTCTTGAAGATGTGGCTTCAAACTGGGGCAAACATGGGGAGTTCTTACAAATATCTGTACAGTGAGGCAAGCACTTGGTCTCTCAAACATAGCACCCTCTCCACACCCCCACACCTCCACCATCATTTGCAGGCAACGATGTCTTACTTTCTTTCTTTCTTTTTTATGTTGTGGGGCTTGAACTCTGGGCCTGGGTGCTGTCCCTGATCTCTTCAGCTTAAGGCAAGCACTCAATTGCTTGAGCCACAGCACAGCTTCTGGTTTTCTGGCAATTCCTTTTAGGTAAGAGTCCCAGGGTCTTTCCTGACCAGGCTAACTTTGACCCGTGATCCTCAAATCTAACCTCCTGAGTACCTAGGATAACAGCTATGAGCTACTGGCACCCAGCCAAACAAACTTTCCCATTCCTGTCATCCTCTACCCCCAGGAGACTGAAATCTGAGGTCTGCATTGGATGTCACTTAGCAGCAAAGCCCATGAGAACTCTTTATCTCCAATTAAACACCCCAAAAAGATGGAAGTGGAGCTGGGATTCAAATGGTAGAGTGCTATCTTGGAGCATAAAAGACAAGATCCACGCCCTAGTTTCAAGGTTTCTCTAGCATAGACCCACCCAAGAAAGGGAAGCAAGTGGGCACACGGGAGCTCAAAGCTAACACATAATACTCAGGACTCCCAGAACAGACCTGATTCTCTAGATTCTATGTCCTACATCATGGCAGTCTTAGATGGGACTGACCATGCACCAAGTAGGGACATTCAAGTACAATCTCATACTGAAGATCCCCTGACCTTTTCAAAGACTCAGGATCTCTTGCTGTCCTGCCTGAACACTGGGCAGTGAGGTAAGGTCTAGTTATCCACCACATGATATGGGAACCAAAGGGATTCCTGGTCAAGGGACGGAGACTGGGGGAATCTAGGTCCCTCTTGGGGAGGTGAAAAGGGCTGCTCTATCCCAGAAATGTTCCTATGTTGTGAGTATTATTGAAGAAACCACTCTGCTCAGAGCCCAGTGCCTGTTTTTCCCACCAGCCTCTACCCAGCTCTGCCCCACCTTCATCCTGCCCTCTCTGAATCCCAGATCTGCCATGTATACTAAAGAGTGAGCCAGCCAAGAGACCCATTTCCTGCCCTCATTCCCAGGCTGTCCTGTGGCAGTGGCATGCTTACCTCAGTCTTTGGTGAAGGAATGAACACCGGGAGTGATATCGTTAGATTGAGCCCTGGAAAGTCCTAGTCCCTAAGGATGTACTGCACAGGCATCCTGCAGTGAACGGAACCAGGGTTGTCAATGATGAACCCAAGGTGCCAGGACTTTTAATAGCAGTGTGGCTGGATCAAAGGCTGGTAGTCTATGTTGTCAGGTGAGGTCATGGCTCTAATTGCCTGACACACGTGACCTAAGATCATTCTCCCTCTTCAAATTCCTACTTATATTTTGACCCCACTTTAAACTCTCTCACACCAATACCTCCCTAGCCCTTGGAAACTTTCTTCTTATCTGACCAGAAAATAAACTCGATGAGGCTGGGCATAATTGAAAACTGGTTACCCACTCTGAGCCCTAGGTTCTGTGTGGTCGTTGAACACACAGCTCCTGGATGCCATGAAGTTTTTGAGGGGTCAGTGGCTTGGTCCTACATACTGGCTTTAGGCTCTGAAACTGTCCCCACATAGATTGTGAATACTTGGCTCCCTTTATCCAGGGACTCCAAACCAAGGCTTTCATGTTCTCCCTTCTTCCTTACTTTCCTCTTTTTCTCCCTCTGTCCTTTCCTCCTGTCTCTCTTTACTTATTTTGTGTCAGTTCTGTGCCTTGTACTCGGATCTTAGGTGCTATCCCTAAGCCTTTGTATTCAAGGCTAGCAGTCTATGGCTTGAGCCACACATCCACTTCTGGCATTTTGTTTTTGGTAGTTAATTCAAGACAAGAGTCTTACAGGCTTTCCTGCCCGGGCCAAAAGCCTCAATCCTCTGATCTCAGCCTCCTAAGTAACTAGGATGACAAGCTAGAAGCACTAGCATCCAGATCAATCCAAGGTTTCTTCATGGGCTGTGGAACCATTCCTGGAACTTTTCGTTGTCTATGACCCCCCAGAGCCTGGTGCACACTGTAATGGTTTGTTGGTTAAATAAATGAACATCTGTCTATGACAATACTCCAGAAAATTCCCATCTGATTCAGGTAAGAATCCTCTGTGGGAGGGTGGGGACAAAGCCTGATGTAGCTCTCCCACAGTTGTCCCTCCTCCCTCTTACCCACTCCTCGTGCCACAACACTTAACTGTTTTGGCTTTGAAGGTGTGAGCCACTATGTACTCGCTACATTCCAGGGCCTCTGGGATGTCTATCTTCTCTAAGATCTCTGTCCAGCAGCTGACAAGCTCTGTGGCACTCAATTCCCCATGGAGGTGTGAATTAGTTTGCTGTGAGCTGAATGCCTGGCTCAAGGGGACTCCTGTCCTCCCTCTGGGGCCAGCCAAGATCATCTGGCCCCTAAATTTCATGTTGCAGATGAAGGATTCTTGAGGCAGCCTGGGTTCTCTGAATCTCCTAGTGTCCAGTACAGGTGCTGGGAATCATCTCTGCTCATTGCTGGCAGGCTGTGGATGGCGAGATCACAATCTCTGCTTCCCACAATGTCCTCAAGTGGGGTCATCACCCTAGAGAGATACAACAGCTGCCAGAGAAAGACAGTCAAGGCACAACGTTCAAAGCAGGAGACAATCTGGCTTGGGAACTCTGCCTGTGCTGCTTTGAACATCATTGTTTGATGGCTGAAATCATACATCTAATTTGATCCATAATCCCAGGCATTAGTGGAAATTGCCAGCTTAAATTAAAAAAAAAAAAAAACTGGAAAATGTGGTATTTAATTTGTCCCAATCAAACTTAAAGGTTTCCAAAGTCAGTGGTCCCCTTTTCATTCCAGACAGCCTATAGCAGGTTATGGAAACTGGCATTCAGCGAGCCCTAGATAACTGCCACCTCCTGATACCGAGCGGGCTCCAGCAGGGGAAATGGACTTGCCTACCACTGCCCAGCTGGAAACAGCCCAGGCGGGACACAGATTGGATTCTGCAGGACTCCAGGGAGGATTGACCCTGGGCACTGCCCCAGGAGCGTATCCTCTCCACCAGTGGGGGCTCGCAGCCCTGTGCCAGGATTCCCACAGAGACCGTTAATGCCCTAGATATGGTTCCCCTCTCATCCACTGTCTTGGTGACCCATCTGCCATGTAACACCATATGCCAGTCCCCCAAAACCTCATAGCTTCACAGCCCATGCCTTATCATTTCTCTCATCTCGTTCCCTAATTATGTTGGGTCAATACATTCCAAACCCTTGAATTACCTCCCATTAAACACACAAGAGCAAAGTGTCTGGCTGGAAGAATGTGGCTGTGATCTCATTCGCCTCACCAAAATTCTGGCTGGGGATAGAAGGACAGGAGTCCACTCCAGTCCAGGGTTCACACAGTTCTTCTGGGGGAGGCCCACTCAGGCCCAGCAGTTACTGTGGGCTACATGAAATGGGGAAGAGAGAAGTGGAAAGGGGATGAAAGTAATGTCTACTGAAATCTTCCATAAAGGAGCCATGAAACTGTGAAGGAGAAAACAAAAATTGTGGCTGGGCTTGTACTTGGTATTGATGAAGCAAAACAACAACAAATACACAGAGAGAGAGAGAGAGAAATAAAATTCTTTTGCTGTTTTTAGACATGGTGACTTAAATATATTTTCATTGTTCTCATCTCCCTGCTTTCCCAACACACACACACAACACACACACACACACACACACACACACACACACACACACACACACACACAACTCCAGAATGGTGACAGATGACTCTTCCATGCAGCACCTGCAATTTGCCAACTGATCACTCACCTGAGGTCAGTCAGGCTGTACAAGGAGAAAGATTCTCTCTCTGTCTCTCTCTCTCTCTGTCTCTCTCTCACTGCTCTCTCTCTCTCTCTCTCTCTCTCTCTCTCTCTCTCTCACACACACACACACACACACACACACACACATGCAGACTCAGAGTAGTACCTCTCCTAAGTTTGTTGGCTCCTCATTGGATCACGTGGGTTCCCATTCTCCGTTCCCTTGTCAGAACCAAGGGCTTCCACACAAGGGGAGCACCACTCTAATGACACAGCAGGACCCCGGCTCTCCCCTTCTCCAGGGCCAGACCCTTCCCCTTGCGAACAACCAGCCTTAACTCCCCATTCACCAAAGCCCTAGGCCAGGACGCTGGGTGAAGGAATCCCCAGACAGGTGGCTCCCCAGAGCAGGACTGAAACAAGCAGTGGATCATGGGGTCCCAAGGGGGGTGTCTGACCCAGGGTGGGGGCGGTGTTGAGGAAATGGATGGGGTCCTAAAGGCTACATACATGGACAGTCTCCTACTTCCAGTCTAGATGCCTCTGGGCAACTGGGCAGATTCTTCGGGAGGACAAGGAGACGAGATGGATAGGGAGCACCAGCAGATGCTGGCAGAGCTGGGAAATGTGATCACCCTGTGAGTACTTTTGACAGTTGGGGTGTGGGGATAGGCAGGGTCTATGTGTGTCTGAGGGTGTGTGTTCCTTCCATGCATTCACCTACTATCTGACCCCCAGTGCACTCATCTCCCTAGTGGGCTTTTCTGGGACCCTCCTCAGATGAAAGGGTGACCGAGCAGAGAAGACAAGTGCTCACACAGCAAGAGAGGCCTATCTTCTGCATCCAACATCCCCCACTCCCAGAAAAAAAGGAAAAGACCCAATAAGGCAGGTGCATTGGTGATATTCCCCACCTCTAACTAAAGCCACCAGGTTCCCACCAGGGAGAGGAAGGGTACAGATGTGGGACTGTGTGGCTCCCACTGCTCCAGCCAGGGGCTCAGTGGTGACCCCTTCTCACCCATTCCTACATCTCCCCATTTCCAGGGATACTGGCCACTAGGGTGGGGGTGAGTTCCCAGAGTCAACACCCACTCCTCAACCCCCCAATTCTGGGTCGCATTTGTGGCAGAGTCAGGGCTGTCCTGCCTGTGCTGGGGAGGCATGGTTGGGACACAAGAGGGAAGGCAGGATTTGCAGGGGAGGGAGTGGTAGTGATAGGGGGAGGTCGCAAGGTGTTGACCTGCGGGCGGCCACTCACTTGTGCTGCTGGGAGAATCTGTAGGCTGTGGTTCTGTGTGCAGCATGCAGCGATTGTGAGAGGGATGTGCCTGATGTGCTGGTTTTCTGTGCCCTGTGCTCCTGGCCCAGACCAATGCTCTTACAGCAGCAGAGTCTTTGAGGCCGCCATCCCTGGTGCATGAGCCTGCTCTTCTCTCGGCTCTCTCTCTGCCCCCACTTCTCTCTGGGGCTGCCCCACCCCCGCTGCACAAGTGCTCCAGCCCCTGTGTGCCCCTGGCTGCAGCAGATATGTGCCCCCTCAGCCACACCCTGTCCTCCCCTGGGTCATGCCTCCTCCCTCCCTCAGCCATGCCCCATCCCTGGCTTTGTGCTGTCCTGACTCTGCCCTAAGGCTACCAGACCATGGCAGAAGCAGCCTCACCTCAGGTCAGGGCTTCCCCCCAACCCCAGCAGCTGCCCGGGGGGGATCGAATCTCCCCTCAGCCCAACCGCTGGGGGACTCTTCTCCATCCACCCCACACACCAAGCAGGTGCACGGTGTCCCTCTATGTGTGTGTGTGTGTGTGTGTGTGTGTGTGTGTGTGTGTGTGTGTGTGTGTGTGTGTGTGTGAGAGAGAGAGAGAGAGAGAGAGAGAGAGAGAGAGAGATTGTTGGGGATACCTACTCGCAAGGACTCAGAACAATTTTAAAAAATAGCACAAAGAACCCTGTGTAATGGACTTAGCACAATGAGCCTTTTGAAGGACTCAGCACATAGCAACCTTTGGGATCCTCATGGTAATCTAATGACTAAGATAAGACATGCCATTTTAACATCACTAAACTTACATATCATAGTATTATGACATCATATGTCAAGTGACATTATAGACATATTGTGAATGCCTATTCTGTGATTTCATTCTATTTCAAGTGAGCAATATTGGTGGATATCAGAAATCCATTGTGACCTCAAAGCCATTGTGACATGAAAATCCCTTTGTGACATAACAGTGCCACTGTGATAGTAACCTGTTGTGACATCACAAACTGGTCCTGTCCATTGTGACCTTATCACCAAGGTGACATCACAAAGCCATTGTGATATCACATCGCTGTTGTGACATTACAATCACCTTGAGACCTCCCAAACCCATTATCATCTTTAGCAGCTTTGAAAAAGAACACATGGCCTTTGTGACATTACAGTCCTTTTGTGTATCCATATCCTCATTGTGAAATGCCAATTGACATCAGATATGCCAAAGAAATATCACAAAGTATTTACAATATGATCATCGGTGTGACATCACATTGTCATTGTGACAATATCAGTTCATTGTGACATCACAAATCTGTAATGACATCATACCACTATGACATCACATTGTCATTGTGACATCATATATACATTATGAATGCCTATTATATGATTTCATTACATTTCAAATGTGGCATGTGGGTTCATATCAAAAACACATTTTGACTTCATAGCCATTGTGACATCACAATCCCTTTGTGATGTGACATTGAAGTTGTGATATCTCTAAACAACTGTGACAACTCAAGCATATCCTGTCCTCAAAAGTTTTGTGACATGTTGCCACTGTGTTATGTTAGGCCCATTGATAGCTCAATCTATTTTCGACCTCATATTATTTCAAGAATGACATGAAATATTAGAAATATACTTTGACATCATAACCATAGTTACATCACACTGATAGATGTAATGACCATTGTGTCATATTGTCACCACAAATCTGTTCTGACGTCATCATATTTGTGCCAACAAATGCTTTGGAATCCTCACAAGCCCGTTCTAAATTTATATACTCATTGTGAGTTAATGACAATTGAGGTCTGGAATGCCATTGTCACATCATCAATCTACTGTGACATCACAAAACAATTTTGAACTCATCACTATTATGGCATCACCAATTAATTAGAATTTGACATCATATTGCAATTGTGATATTACTGTACCATCATGCTTTCAGAAACCTATTAGGACCTAATCACATCTTAGAAAATGCATGGCCTTTGGGACATCAAGCTCCTTCTGTGAACTTGTATCATTGTGAAATTGTAGCAATTGAAATTTGAAATAATATGTAATCTTACAAACTAGTTTTGACATCATTAACCCATTTTTATATCATTAACATTTTGACAACCAAAACTTGTTAGGAACTTTAGCACTTTTCACAAAAAAAACATGGCGTTTGTGTCATCACAGTTCATTTGTATATGTCATGGTAACTTTATTCTCATGTCCTCACTGTAAACTAATAGCAATTAAGATCTGACATACCATTGTGACATCATAAACCATTTGTGCCATCATCACCAGTGTGATATCAATCATTATGACACCATCAGCACATTGTGACATCAACAAGCTACAGTGACCACATAGCATTATGACATCGCATTGCCATTTTGCTGTCTTAGACACATTGTTAATGTATATCCTGTGATTTCATTCTATTTAAAATGTGGCAAGTCAGTTGATATCAGAAACACCTTGTGACCTCATAACTATTGTAACATTATAAACCCTGTGTGACATCATAACTGGTGTAACATCACATTGTTGTTATGACATCTTTAGCTTATGGTGACATCACAAAATGGCAATGACATTATAACATTTGCCATTATATCATTGTGATATCATAGTCACATTATGAATGCTTAATCTGTGATTACATTGTATTTGAAATGTGGCATGTGAGTTGATATCAGAAACTCATTTTGATTTCACAACCATTGTCACATCAAAATCCCTTTGTGACATCATTTTGGCAACGTGACATCACAATGGCAATGTGATGGAACTAAGCCATCATGATATCAAAATGGTCATGAACACACAATGGGTTTCTGATATCAACTGACATGCCACATTAGAAATAGAATCAATAACATAATAGGCAAACACAACGTGTCTATGACATCACAATAACAATGTGATGTTGCAATGCTATGATGTCATTGTAGTTTTACATGTCAAAATGAGCTGATGGTGTCATAATGGCAACATGATATCACAATTATGATGTCAGAAAGGATTTGTTATGTTTCCTTGTTATGTCTGACGTCAGTTGTCATTAGTTCCCCATGAGGTTATGGATACAAAAAAGGTTCTGTGATGTCACAGAAGCCATGTGTGTTTTCAAAGGTGGTTATAAGTCATAATAGTTTTGGAATGGCACAATGTGGTCCATAATGTCACAATAGAATGAGATGTCCCTTTGGGTTTTTGATGTCACAGTGGTGATGAGTTCACAATGGCTTTGTGATGTCACAGTTTGTAATATCCGAATGATATATCCAATTTCAATTACTCATATTTCAATATGAGGATACCATTTGATAGAAGAAGCTTCATAGTGTGAGGTTATACTTTGTGACAACCCAACGGGACAGTGATTTCACAATGACAATGTGATGTCCAAACATCATGTTGTAATAATGTTCTGATGTCACAATTGGTGATGCCATACTGATGAGGAGGTCATAACTAAGTCATAACTTGTGTGATATGCTGCCATTAGGATCTTTTAGGCTTTTAGTAAGCTTATAATTTTTTGAAACTCATAATAATTCAGGTATGACATGATATCAGAAATTGACTCTGACATCATGAACATTGTGACATCATGAACATTGTAACATCACATTGATATATATCAAGACCATGGTGGCACATTATGTACTCACAAATCTGTTAGGACTTCATCATATTTGTGAAACACATGATTTTAGAGACAACACAGTCCCTTTGTGAACTCATATCTTCATTGTGAATTAATGACATTTGAGATCTGGCATGCCATTGTGACATTTCCAACCAATTGTGACAGCACAAACCTATTATAGTACAAACACATTGTGATCTAATAGCCATTGTGATAGCACAATCCCTTTGTGACCCGACATTTCCATAGTGATAACACTAAGCCACTGTGAAATTCCAATCCTCTCAAATCCAATCCATGTATGAAATGTGATACTTGAATCCAGTGTGACATCCAGATTATGGTGACATCACACTGATAGATGTTATGAGCATTTTGTCACATTCTGACAACACACACCTGTTAGGACTTCATCACTTTTGTGAAAATACATGCCTTTGGAGACATCAGAGTCCCTTTGTGAACTCATGTACTCATTGTGAGTTAATGAAAATTGAAATCACATGTGTCATTTTGATATCACCAACCCATTGTGACATCACACACTTCTTGTGAACTCATCAGTGTGGCATCATAAATTATGATATCAAAATATTAAGTCATCCTATTGCAACATCACATTGCCATCATGATATCACTGTCCCATTGTGTTTTCAAAAACCTAGTATGTCTTCATAGCATTTTAGAAAATTCATGGCCATTTATACGTGTCTTCTTCTGTGAACTCATATCCTCATTGGACATGTGAAATTGGACATGTGATTATGAGATGTGACTTCACAAAACTATTTGATATCACCACCAATGTGTCATCACAAAACCATTGTGAGCTTTCATTGCCATTTGACATCACTATCACATTGTGACATCCCAAACCTATTAGGACCTCTTATCACCTTTGAAAAGCCACATGCCCTTCATGAAAACACAGTTCCTTTGTGGAACTATACCCTCATTATGAATTGACAATTGATATCAGACATGCCAATTTAACATCATGAACCCTTTGTGACATCACCAGAGTGACATAACATTGTCATTATGACAGCATCAACTACTTTTGACATGACAAAACTACAATGACAAGATAGCATTATGAGATCACATTGTCATTGTGATGTTATAAAGATCGTGAATGCCTCTTTTTAATATTTTTTTTTGTTGGTCGTGGGGCTTGAACTCTGGGCTTGGGTACTGTCCCTGCTCTTCAGCTTTAGGCGAGCGCTCTATCGCTTGAGTCAGAGCCACTTCTGGTTTTCAAATGGTTTTTATTGATAATAAGATTCGCATAGACTTTCCAGCCTGAGCTGGCTTTGAACTGCGATCCTCAGATCTCAGTGTCTGGAGTAGCAAGGATTACAGGCATGAGGGACCGGCGCCCAGCTTTTCCATTCTATTTCAAATTTGACATGCGTGTTAATATCAGAGACATAATGTGACCTCATAACCATTGTAACATCATAAATCAGCAATGACATCAAATTGTCATTATGACACCATCAGCTCATTGTGACATAACCAAACGACAATGGCATCATAGCAATATAAATCACAGTGACATTGTTACATCATAGACTTAACAGTGTGAAAGCCTATTCTGTGAATTCATTCTATATCAGAAACCCATTTTGACCATATAACCATTGTGATATCACAATCCTTTGTAACATCCCATTGCCAATGTGATATAATTAACCTGCTGTGCCATCACAAAACAGTCCTGTTCTTATAAGTTTTGTGACACACTGCCATTGCCATATATTAGGCCCTTTGTGAGCTCATAATCTGTTTTCAATCTGATATTTCTGGTATGACAGGTGATATCAGAAATCCCCAGTGACATCAAACTGCCAGTTGTCCTGACTATTTTGTCACATTGTGACCTCACATTTCTAACAAAACATGCCTTTGGAGACATTACAGTCCCTTTTTGAACTCATATATTCATTGCCAATTAATGACAGTTGAGATCTCCCATGCCACTCTGACACTGTGAACCCATTGTGACATCACAAACTTATTGTGACCTCATCACGAGAATGGCATCAACAACTAATTGTTGTATCAAATCATTATTTTGACATGATATTGTGGATTGCTGTTGTGATATCACTCTCCCATTATGTTTTTACAAACCTGTTATGGCCTCATCAGATCTTAGAAAATTCATGGACTTTGAGACTTCAAGCTCTTTCTGTGAACTCATGTACATATGACCTCTAAGGCGAGGAGACAAACCATCCAGTCACATTTAATATAATAAACAATTTTTTCACTAAAAAGGGGACTGTGATTACCTTATCCTGGACTGGATACCCAGGTTCAAGAGCACCCATGACCACCTAACCTCAGACCTCCAATGGGCAGCCCCACCCTTTCTTAATTGGCCTGGAAACCACCAACCACAAAATTATGGTCTCCAAAGCTCCAAACCTCAATGGGCAAGGTTTTTTCCTTTTCCATTCTTCCCTCCTTCTCTACAGACCTGTCATTCCTTCCTGGTCTTTTCCTTTTTCACTTCCACTATTTCTTTCTTCTCTTCAGGTCTCTCCATTCCCCACAGGCCTGCCTTACTCTGTCCCAGTGACCACTTGCCGACCTTCTGCTCTCCCTCAGCTTCCTCTCCTCTCAGGTTTTTCCTTTCCTGCTGTCTCACCACTTTCTTCCTTCCAGGTAACTCCCATTTTTATCTCCCCTTACAATGCTCTGAATATGCAACTTAAATATAGGTTGTACCCCTCCTCCCTCCAACGGATTTCCTGCCTAGCAGTTTTCAACCATCATTTCCAAAACTGCCCAATGCTCAATCACTTCTTGACAGCTCACTGTGTGAGGCTTGACACCTCCACCTTTGGCGGCATTCCCCACACTCTCCAGGGGGCCAAGCCAAGAATTTACAATGAATATCAGCTCCCACAGATAATTCTGGCCCCACTGGTTATTATACTATCCTCATAGTGAAGTAGAAGAAATTGAAATTGTATATTTCATTGTTATATTACAAACTTGATGAGACATCATTAACTCTTTGTGACCTCATCACCTCGGAGACATCACAAATTCATTGTGTTATTACATTGCCATTGTACCAACATGATCACATTGTGAAATCCCCAAACTATTATCACCTCAGAAGCTTTGAAAGAAAGCATGGCTTTTGTGACATGACAGGCCTTTTGTGTACTCATATCCTCATGTTGAGCTAATGACAACTGAGATCAGGCATGCCATTTTAACATCGCAAAACCTTTGTAACATCATCACCAGTGTAATATCACATTGTCATTATGATAACATCAGCCCATTATGACATCATAAAACAACAATGATATCAAATCACATGTACTTGTGATGTCACAGATACATTGGAATGCTATTCTGTGATCTCATTCTATTGCAAATATTGCTGGTGGGTTGATATCAGAAATACATTGTTACCACATAAGCATTATAATATCACAATACCTTGATGACACCACATTGCCATTATGATATCACTAACCCATTGTGACATCACAAAACAGTCTCATCCTCATACATTTTTTGACATGCTGCCAGTGTGATCTCTTTGGCCTCCCTGAGTTCATAAATTGTTTAACTCATAATACTTCAGGCATGACATGTGATATCAAAAATCCATTGTGATATCATGACCACTGTGATATCACACTGCCAGATTTCTTGACCACTGAGTCACATGAGGACAACACAAATATGTTAAGACTCATTACATTTGTGCCAACATATGCCTTTGGATACATCATTAACACTTGTGAACTTATATATTCATTGTCAATTAGAGATCTGGCAGGAGATTGTGACATCACCATCCCATTGTGAAATCAAAAACCTATGTGGTCTCATCACCTGTATGGCATCACCATTTGTAACTTCAAAAGAATACTATCTCATGTAATGTAGCATCACATTGCCAGTGGGATATCTCTGTCTCATTGCATTTTCACCAGCCTATTATGTCCTCATAATATTTTACAAAATTCATGGCCTTTCTGACTTCTAGCTCCTTACGTGAACTCGTATCTTCATTGTGATCTAGTAGAATGAAATTGGACATGTAATGGTGATATTACACATTCATTGCAACATCACTATTCAAGAGTGACCTTATCACCACTTGACATCACAAACCCATTGTGACATCATATTGCTACAGTGATATCATGATCACCGTGTGACATCCCAAAACTGTTGTGACCGCTTAGCACCTTTGAAAAAACACATGGTGTTGTGATATCATGATCCCTTTGGGTAACCATGTTGTCATTATGAACAAAGATAACTGACATCAGACATGCCAGTGTACCATTACAAACGTGTTGTGACATCATCTCCAGAGTGAGATCACATTGTTGTTATAATACCATCAGCCCATTGTTACATCCCAAAATGACAATGACATCATGGCATTATGACATCACATTTTCATTGTGAGGTCCTAGAGACAATGCGATTGCCTATTCTGTGATTTCATTCTATCAAAAATGTGGCATATAGGTTGATTTCAGAAACCCATTGTGACCACACCATCATTTTGACATTACATTCCCTTTGTGACTTCATATTGACATTGTGATATCATTAATGCAATGTAACATCACAAACCTGACTTGTCCTCATAAATTTTGTAACAAGTGACTACCTTGGCCGGGCTGGATGCGGAGAGGTAAATTCAGTCTCAACCATGAACCCTCAGACCTCTAAAGAGCAGTTCAGCCATTTGTCAACTGGTCTGCAAACAACCAACCACCAAAATAATGATCTCCAAATCTCCACACTTCAAAGGACAAGGCTTTTTCCTTTCGCTTCATTCTCCTTCTCTACAGATCTGTCCTAACTTTCAGGTCTTTTCGTTTTTTCCTTCCACCATTCAATTCTTCTCTTCAGGCTTCTCTGCTCTTGACAGGCCTGCCCTGCCTTGTCCAGGTGGCCAGTTGCTGTCCTTCACCTCCTGCTCTCTCTCAATTTCCTCTCCTCCCTGGTCTTTGCCCTCCAACAGTCCCATCACTTCTTTCCATCCAGGCCTGTAACCTTTTTCTTTCCCCTTCTCTTGCTCTGAAAATGCAGCTTATATATAGGCTGTACCCTTCCCCAACTGCAATAATTTCTTGCCTTCCAGTATTCAATTATGCTCAAATCAATTCTTGGCAGCTCACTATGTGGGGCTTGACATCCTGTCTCCTTCAGCAGAATGTCCTGCCCCCTGCAGTGTCATGCAACCTCCCCTTTCAATTGTTCCAGACTAGGAGGCCATGATGACTATCTGTTCTCGTGGATTATAGGGCACTGCTGGTTATTACAGTGTCCTCATGGACACTAGTAGCAATTGAAATTGGACAAATAATTGTGATATTGCAAACTCGTGACATAACAAACCCATTGTGACCTCATCACCACTGTGAAATCACAAACCCATTGTGAATTCACATTGTTGTTTTTGATACCAAGATCACACTGTGACATTTCAAATCTATTATAACCTCTTATAACATTTGAAAAATACATAGCTTTAAGATATCAGAGTCCCTTTGTGTACCCAAAGCCCCACTGTAAAATATTGACAATTGAGAATCAGACATGACATTTTGACATCCAAAACAGTTTGTGAGATCATCATAATTGTGACATCACATTATCATTTTATACCATCTACTCATTGTGAAATCACAAAACTAAAATGATATGATAGATTTATAACTTTACATTGTCATGGTGACATCATAGACACATTATGAATGCCTTTTCTGCGATTTGATTCTATTTCAAATGTAGCATGTAGGTTAATATCATAAACAAATCAGGAACTCATAATCATTGTGATATCACAATTCCTTTGTATATCATGTTGCCATTGTGATATTACTAACCTATCCTCTCATTTGTGACATGCTGCAATTCTGATACCTTAGGCCTTATTGTCCTCATAATCTGTTGTTGACCTCATTAGATTTAACATATGACATTTGATATCAAAAATTCCCAGTGACATCATGACCATGGTGGCATCATACTGCCAGAGGTCATATCCATTGTGTCAAATTCTGACATCACAAACCTTTTAGGATTTCAATATATGTGTGACAACACATACCTTTGGAAAAACCACAGTCCCTTTGGCAACTCATATACTCATTGTAAGTTAGGACAATTGAGAATCATCATGTCATTGTGACATGCACAACACATCACCAATATTTTGTGACCTCACCACCAATGTGGAATCATCAACTAATTGTGACACCAAAACAATATTTTGACATGATGTAATGAGTTGACATTGTCATGGTGATATCACTGTCCCATTGTTCATTCACAAACCTAAAATGACCTCCTAACATTTTTAATAATTCATGTCCATTAGTACTTCCAGCTCAGTCTGTGAATTTGTATGCACATTGTGAAATAGTAACAAATGAAAATGGACTTGTGTTTGAGATATTAAAAAATCATTATGACATCAAAATCCCATTGTGACCTCATCACATCTGTGTATCATAAAGCTATAATGACCCCTAAGTACCTTTGAAAACACACATTTCATATGTGACATCATAGTCCCTTTGTGTACCCATATCCTCATTGTGAATACATGACAATTGAATTCAAATATGCCATCGTAACATCACAAACCCTTTGTGATCCCATCACCAGTGGGACAACACATATTCATTGTTACACAATTACCTCCTTGCAACATCACCAATTTACAATGACCTCATAGCATTATGGCATTTATTGTCATTGTGATGTCATAGACACATTGTAAATGCCTATTCTCTTATTTCATTCTATTTCAAATGTGGCATGTGGGTTGATGTCAGAAATATATTGTGATCTCATAAATATATGGCATCACAATCACTTTGTGACATCACAGTGCTATGGTGATATCACTAACACACTGTGATATCACAAACCTGCCCTGTCCTCATAAGTCTTTGATGTGCAGCAATTGTGATGTCTTAGGCCCTTTATGAGCTCGTAATCTGTTTTCAACCTTATAATATTGCAGTTATAATATATGATATCAGAAATCCACTGTGACATCATGACCATTGTGACATCACACTGACAGACATCATAAACATTGTGTCACTCTGTGACATCACAATCCTCCTAGGACTTCATAACATTTGGGAAAACACATGACTTTGGAGATACCACAGTCTGTTGTAAACTCATATTCTCTGTGATTTCATGACAAATGAGATCTATTTTGCCATTTGGATATCACCAACCAATTGTGATATCATAGACCCCTTACCGTATTGCATCACCAATTAATGGTGAAATCAAAACATTTTGTGATGTCACAGTGTGACACGATGATCATGACATCTGTCAGTGTGATGTCACAGTGGTCATGATGTCACAGTTGATTTCTGTTATCTCGTCATACATGAAATTTGAGGTTGAAAACAAATTATGAGGGCAAAAAGGTCTAAGATATCACAATGTCAGCATGTCACAAAAGTTATGAGGACAGGAGAGCTTTGTGATGTCACATTGTGTTAGTGATATCACAATGGAACTATGATGTCACAAAGTGATTATGATGTCAAAGTGGTTTGTAGGCACAAAATTGCGTTTCTGGTATCAACTCTCATGCCACATTTGAAATACAATGAAATCACAGAATAGGCATTCACAATGTGTCTAAGATGTCACAACGAGAATTGTCAAAATGTGATTCTGTCATTGTTTGGTGATGTCAAAATGAGCTGATGCTCTCATAATGAAAATGAGATGTCACACTGTTGAGGATGTCACGAACACTTTTTGATGTTATAATGGCATGTCTGATCTCAATTGTCATTACATAACAACAAGGATATGGATACACAAAGGGACTGTGATGTTGAAAAGGGTATGTGATTTTCAAAGGAGCTAAGAGGTCTAATAGATTTGAGATGTCACAATCGAATCATGATGTAACAATGACAATGTTGTCACAATGGCTTTGTGATGTCGTGGCGGTGATGATTTCAAATGGGATTGTGATGTCACAACGAGTTTGTAATACCACAATCAAATTTCCAATTTCAATTGCTACTAGTTCACAAGGAGGATACTGTAATAATCAGCAGGGCCCGATTATCTTCAGGGTCTGATAATCAGTATGGGCCCATCTCCTGGCCAGCTGGAGAGGACAAAGAATGCCAGCAAAGAAGGTGAGGCATCCTGTGGGAGGGACTGGTGCATTAATCACCACGTGTTGAGCTGTAAAGAAATGATTGGGCTGTGGGCATTTTGGCATGTGATAGTTGAAAACAGGCAGTTGGAGTGGAGAAGGGGTACAGACTTATATAGGCTGCTTGTTCAGAGCAATAGAAGGTGAGAGATAAAGGGAAAAGTCCTGGAAGGAAAGAAGTGGTGTGATAGCATAAGGGGAAACCCTGGGTGGAGAGGAAGTTGAGGGAGGGCAGAAGGTGAAGGATGGCAACTGACGAGCCTTGCAAAGCAGTTCAAGTCTGTGGAGAGTGGAGAGTCCTAAAGAGAAGAAGGAACTGGAAGAAGGGAAAAAGGAAAAGACCTCAAAAGAAGTATAGGTCTGTAGCGAAGGAGAGATAAAGAGAAAAGGAAAAGAGGCTTTCCCTTTGATGTTGGGAACTTTGGATATCATAATTTTGGGGGTTGGTAGTTGGGAGAACATTTATTATAGAAAACGTGTCTCGATGGATTTTCTTGAACTATAGAGATCATTATTTTTGAAGACTCCATCGAGATAATCCATTTGGATTGCATCAGGCCTTGGCCCCAGGAAAAAATCCCCATAGATGAGAGTGTCAGCCTTCAGGGTTGAGAGTCTACCTCGAGTGTTTGTCTCTGGAGGGCCAACATGGACAAAAGTCATTTATGTACCTCTAGAGGTGCATCTTGGCAGGCTTGCCAGCTTGTTTTGGACCCCTCTGGAAGCTATTTGTGGCTTCCTTGGGACGCCATCTGGAACCTACTTGAGAGATAATGTAGGGCTTCCATGGGAAGCCATCTGGAACCTCATCAAGAGTACATCTGCAACTTTCTTGAGAAGCCACCTGAGACCTAAACTGGAGGTCAGCTGGGGCCTTCTCCAGGGGCCATCTTGGACTTTTTCCAGAGGTCATCTGGGGCTTCCTCAGGAGGCCACCTGAGACCTCTTCAAAAGTAGTCATTGGGGCTTTCTTAAGAGGCAATCTAGGACCACCTCCTAAGGTCATCTGGAGCTTCTTTGGGAGGTCATCTCAGGCTACCATGATGAGAAATCTATGACCGTCTTTGGACATCATCTGGGACATCCTTGAGAAGCTATATAGGACCTTCTCTGGAGGTCATCTGTTGCTTTCTCAAGAGGGTTATCTGTAACGTCCTCTGGAGTTCATATGTGGCCTCCTTGAGTGGCCATCTTGGAGCTTCTTGAGAGGTAATCTCAGCCTCATTGAAAAGACATCTGGAAACTCCTTTGGAGATCATCTGACACTTCCTTGGGAATCCATTTGGAACCTCCATGAGAGGTCATCTAGGGCCTCCTAGGGAGGACATATGTGACATCCTCCAGAGGTCATCTGTGGCTGCCTCAAGAGGCAATCTGGGATGTTCTCTCTGTCATCTGGGACCTCCTGTAGAGGTCAACATTGAGAGGTATGGGACATGTGGGTTAAGTGTCTGTGGCTCTTGGTCTTTGTATGTATGCTGACAGTTCTATCTGTGTCCTGTATGCACCTGTTTACTCCTTTTCTCAGGATGGGAGAACAAGGCCTTAGGTTGTCATATCCAAAAAATATTCTCCCCCAGGTTTACAGAATCCCTCAGAGGAAGATGCACTGATGTACTCTCTTTCCTATTCTTTGCATCAGCAACTCTAATAAGTCCTCCCATACCAAAAGTGGTTACTTGTACCAGACTGACGTGGTACAATGTGGTATGTTACCCTTATTACCCTTGAGAGAGGAACATGGAGATGGTGGGCCGGACCCCTTTCTAATATATGTTCCCTTTACAAGTAGTGACCTGTATAACTGGAAACAGAAAAATCCATCTTTTTCAGAAAAAAACAAACAAACAGGGACTCATTACCTCATTAGAGACAGTAATTTTCACACACAAGCACATCTGGGATGACTGTCCTCAAATTTTACAGGTGCTTTTCACCTGGTAGAAAAAGGAGTGAATACTGTCGGTGATTGACGGTGTTCCTTGGACCAGACAGTAGCCCCACAATTGAACCAGACTATTTGGAACAAGTCTTTCCTCAGACTTACCCAAGTTGAGACTAACAGCAGTTGAGGTATGGAGGTGCTTACCATTTATTTCCAGGTTCAGCTAGCAGGGATGCCGCAGTGCCTAGAAAGCCAAGTCTTCAATCTAAGGTGAGTGAGATGGTACTGTTCCCCAGTGAATACCCTAATGCTTTATCTGAACTTCTCCCAGAAGGCTGTAGGACCTATAGGCTATAGATCTTTAAGTCCTGGAGAATCAAAGAGCCCTAAATATGGCCTTTGTTATGCAGTCAGCCACAGATATTAGAAGAAAGCTTGAAAAGTTAGAAGGTTTTGAGATAAAGTGGTTGCCCAATTGATGTTGGATAACAGAGACACCCTGAAAAAAAAAAAAGAGTCTAAGAAGGGAGTTTTAGTTTTGGTAGGAGCACCAGAATAGGGATCAAGAAACCTTTGGCAAAGACAGTACAATTCATTAGAAAATGGC
Organism: Dipodomys spectabilis; assembly: GCF_019054845.1. Taxonomy (NCBI): domain Eukaryota; kingdom Metazoa; phylum Chordata; class Mammalia; order Rodentia; family Heteromyidae; genus Dipodomys; species Dipodomys spectabilis. The sequence continues at coordinate 282,997 of NW_024870837.1, read as the reverse complement.
AGTAGGACCCTCTAGGACTAGATCAGTGAGATTAATGCAAGCAAAATGGACATTAAGAAACGGAATGTCCAAATAGGAGAATGATAGAAAAATGAAAGCTTAAGTAAGCACATTAACCACCTGGAAAATTTAAATGACAGGTTAAGTAATCACATTAACCACATGGAAAATGTGTTCATAGCTCTGGAGAATCATGCAAAGGACCTCTGAATTCCATTAAGAAATTATGGCTATGAAAAAGGAGCTGGGGTCCTGGGAATGTGCTCAGTGGTAGAGTGCTTGCCTTGCATGCATGAGTCCCTGGGTTCGATTCCTCAGCACCACATAAGCAAAAAGAAAAAAGCCAGAAGTGGCCCTGTGGCTCAAGTGGTAGAGCGCTAGCCTTCACCTGAAGAGCTGAGGGACAGTGTCCAGCCAGAGTTCAGGCCCCACGACCGGACCCAAAATAAAAAGGAAAAAAAAAAGAAAAAGGAGCTGGACCTGATATAAGAATATATTAGGTTGAAGAACATGTCAATTATAAGCTTTGAAAAGTGTCACCAGAAATTCAAAGCAACAGAGAAAGAAGGAAAGAGTAGTTAGCAGAGAAGACGGGAAAGTGCTGTGTCATAGAAGATGAGGCCAAGAAAAGACAACAGGAAAATATCAGGCTCAAGAAAGAGATTGTTTCTCTTCAGAAAGAGTTAAAGGATCACTTGCTTTGATAGAGAATGCCATGGATAGGGAAAGAGCATTAGGAATAAAAACAGAAGAGCTAAACAAACAGTTGAAAGAGCTGTCACAAAAATACACAGAAGTGGAAAACTAGAAAGAGAAACAACTAGAGTAAAAGCCCCAAAAGACTGCTGAGATCTTCACCATAAATGTAATGCAGAAGCATTGTGTCCCTGTGGAACAGGTGGAGGTGGGAAAAAATACCTCTCAATAGCGCCTTTGTGAACTTAAGGGAGGAGCTGAAGAGCAAGCAAAGGTGTTGTGAGAAGGAGCAGCAGTTGGCCAGTCAAGGGAAATCTCCTGTGACCCTGCCAAATCATTTGCAGGTTAAGGAGCACATTGAGAAAGAGAGTGGGATCATGAAAACAAGTTTGAGATAAAAGGAGAAGAATAAAATGGAAGAAATCTCCAAGGTTCCGAGTACTTTACAGGAGTTAAAGAAACTAGAGACCCTAAGATACAGGGAAACATCTGAGCTGATCAGGTAGCTTGGGAGACCAGTCTAAAAGAAGTTGTTTCTCTAGAGCTACTAGTCATCAATATTAAAGGAAGAAGCAAAAACAGTGGTAATAAGTGTGCAATTGTTGACACTGAACTTGTGAAAAATGCATACAGGCTCAAGCTTTCTGTCAGTTTACATGTAGATATTTGCAACCTGGTAAATTGCCCAAGGACACTGCCTAAAACTGTTCTGGAAACCGGTGGGGCCTCAGCCTGACAATACTTTGTAATGTGTGTAGTTAATTTCCAACAGGTAAATGCTGAAATTCTGGAACACATGGAAAGAATTCATATGTGAGGAACCTCAGATGGTGAATTTGGGAAAGTGGACTCCACAGGGGTAAAGCCTCGAAAGTATGGCTATTGGTATCTGTTAGTAATAGTGGACATTTTTTCAGGCTGAGCTGAGGCATGTAATAATACCTTGATTTGGCTTACCCTTAGCTGTGGGGTCCAAAGATTGCCCTGATTCATGGCCCAACTTCTCAATTATTAACTAATGCCCTAGGAATAAATTGGAAGTTACAGTCCATTTATAAGCCTCCGAGTTCAAGCACTAGAAAGAATGAACATGACCTTAAAGGAAACTTTAACTAAATTAAATACAGAGACTGGCCATGGCTAGGTAAGCCTCCTCCACTTCACTCTCCTTTGAGCAAGATGTAGGCCTTATGTTAAAAGTTTCAATCCCTTAAAATACTTTAGTGTAGAACACCCCCTTGGGTTCCTAAAATTAGGAAGGCTTTATTAACAGAAATGTCTAACTACAATCTGCAGGCTGTACAACATATTCTTTTATGTACCTATCCTTTGGTAACCAAGGCCCAATGGCTGGATAAGAAAAACTCCACCTGAAGGGGTGGGACCAAGAAGGTGATGGAACAGCAGGGAAACACCACAGCTCTCTCCACCAAATACAGAGTTTGGATTTCAATGCTCTGTTTCTCCAAGTGACCCACAAAAAAAGGCAATTACTCAGAGAGATAAAGGAAGTGCAAAAAGAAAAGGGAAAAACCTACAGAGACAGTAAAGTGGGAAGACCCTCACCCCACTCTTTGTTGGTGATGGGGTTCCACGTTGCGCAGCTTAGGTGAAGGGGTTTTGTGCCAAGCTGCTTAAGTGCCCAGGGTCTGGACCCTCTGAAGCCCACACACCCACAAGCATCCCAAGTCTCCAAGGAGACTCCCAAGACCTGGGCCAACCCAGAATATACAAACAGAAATCTCAGAAGGCAGAGCTGGAACAAAGACTCCCCTTACCCTCCCTGGAACAGCACCTTTGCCTGGCTGATATAAGTAGCCCAGCCCAGTCAGCAGCAGTAGCAGCTGTCAACAGTGGCAAATGACCCTAGTCTCTCAGGGTGGCACCTCTGTCCTGCTGGTGTTAATAGCCTAGCCTAACCTGGAACAGCAGCAGCAGCTGGCAGTGGTGGCAAACCATCCAGAATTGGGGCAAAATGCCTCTTGGCACTTGCCCAGACCATCCTGGGGCAGCAGCGGTGGCTGAAGTGCGGACAGCTGCAGTGAACACGTCCAGACCCGTGGTGGTTTGTGCCTCTCCATACTGGCCTGCATAAGTGGCCCAGCCTAACCTGAGACAGCAGCAGTGGTTAACATCTGACTTGTGGTGGGGTGCCTGGCTTGCATAAGGGGTCCAGCTGATCCTGGGGCAGTGGCAGCAGGTGGGGCAGTGGCAGTAGCTATGGCAGCAGCAGTGGCATCAACAGCGGAAGCAAACAACTATGGACCCGTAGTGGTTGTGTCGCCTCTCCACACTGGTTTGCATAAGCAGCCAATGGTGGCAAAGGTGGTGAACAACCCTAGACTTGAGGCAGGGTGTGGTGCTGAGCAACCCCAGAAAGATTCCCTGGGCTGGCTTTGAACCTGAATACACAGATCTGAGCCTCCTGAGTAGCTAGGATTAAAGGTATCATACCAGTAGAGTCTTCCTCTTGCAACCCCCATAACGTTTTCTAAAATAGAAAATTTCTTAGTTCATACATGGAATTTAAGCAAATACAAGAGGATCAACAATACTCTGGATTCTATCTGAGCATAGTGGAATCTAACTAGTTCTCAATGACAATGCATGAAGTAGAAAAAAAAACATGGAAATTAAACAGCACTCTGTTGAACAATACATGGATCACAGAAGAAATTAAAGAAGAAATTAAAAAGTTCCTGCAATTCAGTGAAAATGAAGATACATCACAAAGAAACCAATGGGATACAGCAAAAGCAGTCCTGAGAGGGAGATTCATTGCTCTCAGTGCACACATCAAGAAAACATGGAACAAGTAAATGATCTTTTGATGCAACTAAAACTGCTAGAGAAAAAAGAAAAAAATTGAAACAAAAGTTGCTAGATAGTGAACCGAAATAAGAGCTGAAATTAAAGAGACAGAGACTATGAAAATTATAAATAAAATTAATTTTTAAAAGCTGTTTTAAAAAGTCACTAAAACTGAGGGACCACTGGCAAGAGTAACTAACAAAATAAGAGAGGAGACCCAAATCAATAATATCAGAGGTACCACAGGAAAAATTACAACAAACATCCAAGAATCAAAACAATCATAAAGAAATAATTCCAGACTCTACTCACAAAGGAAGGAAAACCTAGCAGAGAGGAATGAATTTCTACAGAAATACAAACTGCTATCCCCCCTTTCCTTTTCAGCCATTCTTCTCTACCATGTATGGTGGGGGGAGCAGTTCGGTAAATAAACTTCTTTTCATGCCTGAATAGTGTGTAGTGTTCTCTTCATGGGCTACTTAATAAAACCTACCTATTTAATATGCCTTACAAATTGTTCCATGACTGGTATGAGGTTTTTGAATTGGAAATGCTAGAATTTCCTAAACACCCCTTTTCTGCAAATCAAACTGCCTCGAGACACCACGTGAGACTTTTCACCAATACCATTGCTGGCCTTCACATCCACGTCCACACAACTTCTCTACTCTGGTGAATGAAAATACTCTCCACGGCTCTCTGTTGCTCAATCTCTGCTCAGATGTGGCACCATTCCAGAGAGCTCCCACAACCTTTAGCAGAAAGGATGGTCATCTCTGAAGTGGAGAATGCCTGGTTTGGGGGGCTTAACCATTTCTCTCTATAGGGGTCTGGGGCAAGCCGGAACACCACTTCTTCCTGGTCAGCTCTCCTTCACTCACCAAACTGACTCTCTAATGCATTTAATGGGGTCCTGTGAGTCATGTCTGAGCCGTGAAACCCCATTGACATGCCTCCTGTGCTCCCTGGATTTCCAGATGACCTAATATTTTTTGCTGTTCTCAGATTTAGACAATTTATGCCTCTGCAATGGTACATGGTCAGAAGTCTCTTTACTATCAGGCTGTCTTTGCTCTCTGCTATTCATGTCCAACTTTCTATATCTCTACAACTTTTTGGATTGTGCCCGGAAGAGTGAAACATGGACTGGTTCCCGGGGAATCCCTATAGGTTCCCTCAAAAAGGCTAGCCAAACTAGGCTTGATTTTTTGTTCAGGCTTTCTTTGCATTTTTTTCAGAAATTCGCCATCTTGAGTTCACCACCTTGGCCACATGGTGGGTTAAGGGTTTGGCCCCATCCAATCCGTACACTTCCACGAAGCTTGTAACTCCTCCATCCATCTATTCTAATATGCATTGCTAACAAGTTGCTCTTTTCACAGACCTTGGTAACTGAGGCCCAATCATCTGATGTGCTTTGTTAGCAAAGATGTCTAAATATTGTTGTCAAAAATTTTAAGTGTTGAGTTTTGACTTTTTTGTTTTGTGTTGTGTAGTCTAGTACTATGTGATTCTAACATATTGGGCATATCTGTGCTAAGATTCTCACATCTAACGAGTTTTGTCATTCCAGAATATTTGGTCAATTCTTGATAAGCACCAGGTAAGCTCTACTTATTCTATTTGATCTCCTTGTTGCTTTAATTGGAAATAACAAAGAGCTTTTGTGGAAAAGATTGCAGTGCAAGCCAGCCTGGGCTGAAAAATCCCTCAAACTTCATCTCCCAACTAACCTGCAAAGAGCCAGGCTGGAAACATGGCTCGAGCCTCTTATCTCTAACCAGCAAACAGTACACGTGGTACCATCATTCAAAGTGGTAGAGTGCTAGCCTTGAGCAGAAGTGGTCAGGGACAATGCTCAGGCCTTGAGTTCAAGCCTCCTTGAATACAAACTGGGACTAACCATCTCAGCAACAAGCACCTAGACCCAACCAGTCTGGGGAACAAAGGAGCATGAGGAAGAGTAAGAGGAGATGATATCACATCATCCTCTTTGTGCCTGCCCTATCAAAATTAACAAGATCTGGTAGGTCAATAGAAGTAAGAAGACTGTCCATCTAATGTCCATACCTGTCTACCTTTCAACTGGACAGGAATTCATATTCTTGCCCTTGTTAATTGACTTCTTTTCTATCTAGTCTCCATGTGTCAGAAGAAGGTAGGGACATTTCTACCAACATTTTCAGCCCCAAGTCCTTCCTCCTGCCATCTATTTGCTCTCTAGTATTTTTTTTCAGTCCCACAATGAGTCATGAGACTTCTCCAGACTTTGTCCAAGAGACCTGCCTCTTCCAGACTTTATCTAAGGACTCAATGCCCAAGTGACAGCTGTTGCCTTCTGCCTTCTCCCAGATGGGACCACATATCAGCCTTTTACCCTTACTGTCAATACTTGCAAACAGGAAGTAGCCAGAGAGAATCTTCACCTTTTTCCATAATTATCAAATGGCTGGAATGTAAGTTCTGAACAGGGACACCTCCCTCCCTCTTGGCTAAGTTCCCACCCAATATCTATTACATAGGTAACTGGCAGACCTGGAAGGAATCACCTTCTCCTGCTAGGTAACATCCTAGGCCACCTCTGGTCACATGCCTCCCATCTGACCTTCGGAGGGTTCCAGACCCTGAGGTCACATCCGGATCCAGTGTGGCCACAATTTTCCAGCACCTGGCCACACCTCTTCCTGTCCCTGGCCTAGATAAGTCCTGGATCAGGGGTGGGTCGACAGCCCTTCCTTTATAGTTATGTTCTCCACCATGCATGGTGGGGGCAGCCTTTTCGTAAATGAACTTCTTTTCCTGCCTGAAAAAATAAAAAGAAATACAAATGGCCCAAACGGAACCAAGAAGAAATAAATCAATTACAAATGTCAATAACCTACAATGAGATAGAAGAAGTAATAAGAAATCTTCCAACAGGAAAAGCCCAGGACCTTATGGATTACTACAGAAATCTATAAGGCCTTTAAAGAGGAGCTAATACCCATACTCCTCAACCTCTTCAGAGAAATATAAACAGAGGAAGAAATTCCAAACTCATTCTATGAAGCCAATATCACATTCATCCCCAAACCAGGAAAGACCGAACAAAAAAAGAACTACACACCAATCTCTTTGATTAAGACAGATGCAAAGCTCCTCAATAAAATTGCAGCCAAAAGAATCCAGAAACATATAAAAAAATCATACATTATGACCAAGTAGGCTTCATCCCAGTGATGCAGGGATGATTTAACATATGTAAGTCAATAAATGTAATCCATCACATCAACAGATCCAAGGTCAAGAACCACATGATTATCTCCATTGATTTGAAAAAGGATTTTGATAAAATTCAGCACTCATTTATGTTGAAAGCTCTGGAAAAAATAGGAATAAAAGGAAAATTCATAAGACAATAAAAGCGTTACATTGCAGATCAAAAGCAAATATTATGCTTAATAGGGAAAAACTACAATCAATTCCCTTAAAAACAGGAACAAGGCAAGGATGCCCACTCTCTCCACTCCTCTTCAATATAGTTCTGGAAATTTTAGCCAAAGAAATAATTCAAGAAAAATACATTGAAGGGATGCACATAGGAGAGGAAGAATATAAACTCTCTCTTTTTGCAGATGGTATTATTTTTATAAATTAACGATCCCTAAAGCTCCATCCCCAAACACTTAGAGCTTATAAACCCAATTGGCAAATACCAGGATACAAAATTAACCCACAAAAATCAGTCGGCTTTCTGTAAACCAACAAAGTACAAATAGAAATGGACATCAAGGAAACAACCTCATTCACAATAACCTCAAAAAAAAAGTATTAAGGAAGTAACCTAACCAAAGATGTAAAGGGTCTATATCATGAAAACTAAAAAAGCCTTAAAAAAGGAATCTTAGAGGATACCAGGAAATGGAAAGACTACTCATGCTCCTGGATAGGCAGAATTAATATGGAGAAAATGTCCATACTGCCAAAATTAATAAACACATTCAATGCAATTCCCATTAAAATTCCAATAACTTACTTTACTGAAATAGAGAAAATATTCCAAAAGTTCATATGAAACAACAAATGACCTAGCATAGCCAAAACAATTATAGGCACAAGAAAGGATGCAGGAGGGATCATGATACAGGACTTTAAGCTCTATTATAGAGTCATAATAACAAAAACTTTAGACCATGTTAACGATAATTTGCCTTGTCAAGGTTAAAATGTGTTTGTGACTTTAACTAAGTATCACAATTCCACAATATTGTGAAATATGTGAAATATATGTAATCACCTATCTCAATGTTAACAAAAAACTGTGAAAGGGAAGGGTTATGAGGGATGGGTGACAATGTTGTCAGACACCTTATATTCATGTACTGTTTTGTAGAATAGGAACTTCTTTCTACAACTACTTAAAAATAATAACAATAAAAAGTATTTAAAAAATAAACAGGATGGCAACAGATAAGTTCAAATATAAAATAAGAAATTAAATCCAATTGGAAGGCAAATTGGGGAGAGTAATATAGGTTATTCTATAGCAAGTCTCCTTCAGCAATAAATCCAAAAGCTAGACCTCAAGTAAGTGAAGTAAACTAAGAAATGGAGATACAAAAAAAAAAAAAAAAACCACCCACTCTTTCTTGCCTGGACAGGTGGTGTGGGTAAAAATTTATCATGCTCCTGAGTTAGAACCAAAGTGGCAAGGACTATACTTGGTGGTGCTAGGAGCAATATACAGAGAAGGCTGCAAGGAGAACTGTTCAGAGACACTCAGATGATCCCTTAAGGATAAGACTTACTAAGTGTTAATTACTGCTAACTAGTTTCTATAATTTACTTGTTTTCTATTAAATTTACATTTTAAGTTTGTTCATTGGGTGGAGAGAAGGGAATTTTTAGGATTTGGTAAGAAGGAATCAAGGATTTGATTGGACATGAAAACCAGTGGGTGGTGTATAAAGCAGTGGGCCCTAATAATCAGCAGGGCCCACTAATCAATGTGGCCCCATGTCCTGGCCCCCTGGAGTGCATGGGACATACTACCAAAGGGCCAGAGTATGTTGTTGGAAAGGGTAGGATGTCATCCTCACATGATTAGCTGTGAAAAAGTGATCGGGGAATGGGCAGTTTGTGAAGAGATGGTTGAAAACTGTTAGGCAGGAGACCCACTGGCGAGATGGAGGGGTTCAACCTATGTATACGCTGCATGGTCAGAAAAATGGAATTGGAGAAAATCAAGGGAAGAAAGTGGTGAGACAGTAGGGGGGAAAGACTTGGGAGAAGAGGAATTTGAGGGAGAGTAGGAAGGAAAGTATGCCAATTGGCCACCAGGCCAGAGAAGTGTAGGCCTGTGGATAGTGGAGAGGCCTAAAGAAAAAAAGGAAGTGATGCAAGGGAAAAAGGGAAATGAAGGAATGTCTATAAAGAAGAAGGGAGTAAGGGAAAAGGACAATACCTTACCTATTGAAGTTTGGAGCTTTGGAGATGATAATTTAGGGAGTTGGTGCTTTGCAGAGCAATTAACTATGTTTGACTGCCCATTGGAGGACTGAGATTTGATGTTTAGGGCTGGCTTGTCACTGAGTGTACAGCCCAGGAAAAGGTAAATGAAGGTCCATTTCGAGTGTAAATGAAGTTATTTTCAATGTGCCTCATTGGATTGTCTTGTGTTTTATGTATCATAAGTATACTAGTTCACGTTAGTAGTCTCAAAGGTCATGAAATTTGTAAAATGTTATGAGGTCATAATCGGTTTGCAAATCCGAATGGGACAGTGATGGCAATATGATGTCACAATATCAAGTCATAATAATGTTTTGATGTAATAATTAGTTGGTGATTCCATAATGTTGATGAGTTCACAATAGATTTATGATGTCACAATTGGGTTGTTGATGTCACAATGGCATGCTGGACTTCAATTTTCATTAACCCCCAATGAGTATATGAATTCAGAATGAGATTGTGAGATCTACAAAGTCATGCATTGGCCCAAATGTGATGAACTCCCAACAGTTATGTGATATCACAATGTAACACAATGCTTATGATATCTGACAGTGATGACACAATTTTCATGATAGAGTGCATTTCTAATATCACACATCATACCTGAAATATGAAGTCAAAAACATTATGAGATCACAAAGGCCTATGTATCAAAAGGGCATCGTGTCAAAGTTATGAGGAAAGGACTGGTTAATGATGTCACACTGGTGATCCTGCCTCCAAGGGTTTGTAATATTACAATGGTATAACTGATCTTAATTGTTAGACCACAATGATGATATGGGTAAACAAATGAACTTTGATGTCACAAAGGCCAAATGCTTTTTCAAAGGAGCTCATAACCGATTGAAATGCCACAATGTGATTGTGATGTCACAATGGCAATGTGATGCTGCAATAGGTTTGTGATGTCACTTTGGTAATGAGGTCACCCATGGAATAGTGATGTCACTACTAGTTTGTAATATTACAATCACATGTCTGATTTCAATTGCTACTAGTTTACAATGAGGACAAGAGTTCAAGGAAGAAGCTAGAAGTCCTAAAACCCATGAATTTTCTAACATGTGATGTCATAATAGATTTGTGAAAACAGAATGGCACAGTGATATCGCAATGTCAATGTGATGTAACAATATCATGTCATAATAATGTGTTAAGGGACTTCAGAAGAAGATTGCTGAAGAGAGGTTGGATTCAAAACAAGTGCTCGCATAGAAAGCAGTTTTATTGTTCCTGTGAACAGTCCTAGCCTAGACAATCACACCCAAGTGTGCCATCACCATACAAAAAGTATGGCCAGAGAGGGAAAATCCAGGCAAGTAAATAGATCTGAGCACTTGCCAGTAGCCACGGCTGAAAGGGCTGGGGTGGCAGTGGCGGTGGCCATAGACACCATACCTACAACAGAGAGTCCAGGACAAAGGGGCCAGACACAGTAGACTTGCAGATTCTATTCAACACCAGCAAGAACTGAGAAGGAGCAGATATCTTGATCCTGCAGATTTCAGACCAGAGAGGGTCCAGGAACCAAGAATCCAGCGTGAGTAGAACCCTGACTTCCTGACTCCTTCTCAGGGAGCAGATGTGGGAAGGCCGCCCCTCCCCTCACCACCACCGGAGGTCTCCATCTTTGATACTGACAAAGGCCCAGTTGAGCAGATAGCTTCAGTTCAGGCCTTGGAAAAAAAACAAAAATCATTTTGCAGGTCACAGAATCTAGAAGTGACCTGCCAGACTCAGTTCCAACAGGGGAAACTCACTCTGCCCAGGCAGAGTAAAATTTGCCCTCGGAGAAGAGACTTTCTTCACCGGGTAAACAAAGCCAGAGGCTGCCCCACCCTACAGAAGCCTAGACAACAATTGAAATTAAACATAAACCCTGAGAATTGCTCCAAGCTGGGCTCTGTGAGTGTCTCAGGAGGTAGCCCTTCAGGGAAAAGCTACTGTTTGCTGAAAGGCTTCAACCTTACCCAGAACCTAGCCTCATCACAGCATCTCCAAACTAGAGGAAACAGCCATCTCCCACTTTTGTGATACTCAAAGATCTCCCACGCACTTAACTAGCATGGGAGGAGGATCACAAAATCCTGCCTAACACAGGGCATTTTCTGCTTGACCAAACTGATTTAAGAAACCAATCAAGTCATAGGAAAACCAAACACCACAAGCAGACCAGAGACTCCACCAAGACACTGGTTATAAATACAGGGGAGATAGAGGCTCTTCCCATTCCCCCTCCAAAAAAATACACCAAAACAAAGAACTATTTTTTTTTAATTTTTATTTTTTAAGTGTTTTCTCTTGATCTTTATTTTCTCATAATTTTTATTTTTGGTGTGTGTGTGTGTGTGTGTGTGTGTGTGTGTGTGTGTGTGTGTGTGTGTGCATGTTTAATCTCTTTGACTTTTTGGTCCTTTTTTATTGTTTTAATTTTTTCTCTCTTTCTTTATTTTTTGCATGACTTAATGGCTGTTCTGTTCAACTCCAGATACATACGTGTCATCAATTGTTAGACCTTCTCCCCCATTATGTACATAGTTAAGCCAGAAATTTATTACTCAGTTCACAACCTCTTAGCCTTAACTTCTTTCATAGAAGTATTATCTCTTTATACCTACATAATTTTCAAGTAACTAATTTAAAATTTTTATTTTATAGTTTTCACGTTTCCTTTCTATCCCTCCCCTCCTCTCATTCTATCCTTTTCTTCTCTCAATATCATTTATGTAAACTTACATAATTTTTAAGTGTTTCATTTCTTAAATTTAAATTTTAGTTTTTCCATTTTTTTCTTTTTTTTTAAAATTTCTCTCCTATGATTCTGTCCAATCCATTACCCTCTCAGAGATTAGGAATTGGTTACATTTACTCTCATTTTACCTCTCCACATCCCTCTAGTCCTATTTTTCCCCACATTTCTCCCTGAAGCTATTAATTTCTGGTTTGCCAAATCCTTCTTCGTTATTCTTAACCCATTAATCCATGGTTGTTTGCTTTAGAATAGATTGTATCTGTTGAACTAGATTGTATCTGCAGCCATTCTGGTTGTGCAACTGAAGGACTTTGGTTGATGCTTACCTTAAAATAGTGTTCTAGCACAAAATTGCTGTTACTTTCATACCAAATGAGCAGAACAAGCTGGAAAACACAAGAAAAATGGTAATGATAATAATGATAATAATATGAATATGAATAATATGATATGAATATAATAATGATAATAATAATAATAATAATAATAATAATAAATAGTTCACCCAAAAGCTCTACAAACACTACTGGTAAACATGGTGAATGTAATGATTGAAAATTTGCAAAGGTCTCAGTGTGAACGTGATAGGGACCAAGAGGAGGCAATCCAAATAGTAGTACAGGAATCTTGTGAGCATTAGGAAGCTACTTAAAGATTAATACAGGAATTGCATAAGCAGGCTGAGAACAGTCATAGAAAATTACAGGAATTGCTGTAATGTGAGGAAACTAATCAAAGAGTAAAACAGGAATTGCGAGAGTGTGATCAGAATAGACAGAAATAAATAGAGGCATTCAAAAAATCCATAAGGAGAAAAGAGACAGCTGAAACAATTCAGGGAGACCATAAAGGGAATGTAGAATAGAACCTGCCAGAAGGAATGGGAGTCCAAGGAAACCATAACCAATCAGCTAAGTGATCTGAGAATAAACACTGAACACCAAATTAAGGAAGTAAAGCTCATACAAGATCTAAACCAAAGCTCCAACAAAGAATTTGAAGCCATCAAAGCCGACCAAGTAGAAGGAAAAGACATTAAAAACAAATAGAAAGTCTTGACAGTAGGTTAGACCAGGCAGAAGATCAAATCTCGGGGATTGAAGACAGCCTAGATATTATAGAGAAATAACATACAAATATCCAAGATATATGATAGAACTATTCTATATTTGGAAGACACCATCAGAAGGCCTAATCTGAGGATAATGGATAGAGGAGCACCTAGAGACAGAAGTTAATGGTCTAGGAAATTTAACAGAATCCTAGCAGAGAACATGCAAAAAGATAGGCCTATGGCCTATTCAGATTAAAGAAGCTTTCAGAACCCCAAATAGACTAGAACAGAACAGGACATGTCACCCTCACATTATAATCCGCACAGAATTAATTCAGACCAAGGAAAGGATCCTTAAAGCAGTCAATGAGAAAAGACCAATCACCTATACAGGGAAAACAATAAGAATCACCTCAGATTTCTCAGCAGAGATGATTAAAGCAAGAAGAGCCTGGAATGATGTATGCCATGCCCTAAAGAAAAACCACAACAAAGAATAGTGTACCCAGTTAAACTCTCCTTCATAACTGAAGGTCAAATAAAAATTGTCCATAACAAAGAAAAATTGAAACAATATATCTCCACAAAACCAGAGCTACAAAGGTACTTAAAGATATCTTACACATAGAAAACCAGAGCTACAAAGGTACTTAAAGATATCTTACACATTGAAAACTAACAAGATAAAGGCCAAGAAATGGCCTGGCAGAAATGGACATTCTGAAGCTCAACCAAGATGATTTAAATCAAATTAATGTGCCCATATCAAGCATAGAAATGGAAACAGCAATAAGAGACTTCACATCTAAGAAAAGTCCAGGACCAGATGAATTTACAGTGGAATTCTACAAGGCATTCAAAGCAGGGCTCACACCAATCCTCCTCCAACTATTCAAAAAAATTGAAAGAGTAAGTTCACTACCAAATTCATTCTATGATGCCAACATAACGGTTATCCCAAACCAGGCAGGGACTCATCAAAGAAAGAGAACTATAGACCCATTTCTTTGATGAACATTGATGCAAATCTTCTCAACAAAATTTTGGCCAATCAACTTCAACAATTCATCCAAAAAATCATACACCACGATCAAACAGGATGCAAAGCTGGTTCAATATATGAAAATCAGTAAATATAATTCATCACGTCAACAAGAGCAATGATGAGAACCACATGGATATATCAATAGATGCAGAAAAATAATTTCACAAGATCCAACACTCCTTTATGATGAAGACTCTGGAGAATCTATGAACCCAGAGAACATACCTCAATACAATAAAGGCTGTATATGACAAACCTACATCCAGCATTATAATTAATGGTGAAAAATGGAAGCCAATTCCTCTTAACTCAGGAACGAGACAAGGATGTCCACTCTCCCCACTTCTCCTCAATTTAGTATTAGAATGTCTACCTACAGTAATAAGACAAGATGCAAACATAAAAGGGACCCAAATACAGAAAGATGATGTAAACCTCTCCCTCTTTGCAGATGACATGGTTTTGTATTTAAAGAACCCCAGAGACTCCACTCCCAAATTACTCATGCTGATTAAAAACTTTGGCAAAGAAGCATAGTATAAAATTAACTCTCAAAAAACAATGGCTTTTCTGCATGCCAACAATGAGAAGTGTGGCTGAAATCAGGAAAGCAACTGGATTCATAATAGCCCCACAAAAAATAAAATACCTAGGAATTAACTTATTCAAAGAACTGAAGGACCTTTATGATGAAAACTTTAAAAGCCTGAAAAAGAAAGTCAAAACTGAACTTAAAAAGTGGAAAAACCTCCCATGCTCCTGGATTGGAAGGAACAACATTGTGCTAATTGCAATACTTCCCAAGGCTATCTACCAATTCAATGTGAAACCTATCAATATTCCAAACTCATTCTTCAAGAAAACAGAAGAGGCAATCCAAAAATTCATATGGAACAATATAAGACCCCGAATAGCAAAAATGATCCTTAACAGAAAGAACAGTGCTGGTGGAATATCACTACCAAATTCCAAACTCTACTACAAACCCATAGTAATCAAAACAGCTTGGTACTGGTACAAGAACAGACCTCAGGACCAATGAAATAGAATTGAAAACCCAGAAATGAACCTACAGACCTATAGCCATCTAATCTTCGATAAGGGAACTAAAAAAAACAGAATGGAAGAAAGACAGCCTGTTCAGTAAATGGTGCTGGCAAAATTGGTTAATCACTTGTAGAAAACTAAAGCTAGATCCTCATATATCACTCTGCACCAGAATCAACTACAAATGGATCAAAGACTTCGAGTCAAAGCAGGCACCCTGAAAACATTACAGGATGGAATATGAGAAACCCTAGGTCTCCTTGGCACAGGCCGAAATTTTCTTAATAGAGACCCAGAAACACGAAAAATCAAAGAAAGGTTCGACAAAAGGGATTTAATGAAATTGCATAGCTTCTGCCTGGCAAAGGACAAAGCTAGCAAGATCAATAGAAAGCCCACAGATTCGGAGAGGATCTTCAGTAGCCATACAACAGACAAGGGTCTTATATCTAAAATATACCTGGAACTCAAAAAATTATATCCCCCAACAACAAATCGCCAAAGAAACAACTGCCCAATAAATAAGTGGGCTAAAGACTTACAGGGAAACTTCTCTGAGGAGGAAATAAGGATAGTGAATAGACACACGAAGAAATGCTCAAACTCCCTAGCCATAAAAGAAATGCAGATCAAAACAGCATTGAGATACCACCTCACCCTAGTTAGAATGGCTATAATCAAGAACTCTAATAACAACAGAAGCTGGTGGGGATATTGGTGGGACCGTATACTTTTTCAACCACTTTGGAAAGCAATATGGAGCTTCCATAGAGCTCCCCGATGACCCAACACTCCCACTTTTGGGCATTTAACCAAATGATTACAAACAATACCATACTAAAGCTACCAACACAACTATGTTTATTGCAGCATTATTTACCATAGCTAAGATACGGTACCTACCCAGATGCCCCTCAGTAGATGAATGGATCAAGAAAATGTGGTTTATATACACAATGGAATTCTATGCGTCAATGGGAAAGACTGACATTGCCCCATTTGTTAGGAAATGGAAAGCCTTGGAAAAAATTATATTAAGTGAAGTAATCTAGGCCCAAAGAAACGTAAGTGTCATGGTTTCCCTTATTTGCAATAACTAGTATATGTCTGACACGAACAGAAACTGTCAGACAAGTTGATGTTAGGAGAAATGAACCCTAAGATAAGGACTCAAATTGTTTTCCGTTCTTGCTATTGTTTCTGCCATATTTATGACATGATTTATTTGTTGATTTTTATGTCCCTCCCCCACGGTATAACCCCTGTTTTCACTGTATTTGATGTTGGCATAATTTGGGGATGGCAAGGGGAAAACAAATTATTATACAGGTGGATTAATTACCACAATGACATGTACAAGACATTATGTTGAAAACGAACTTAAACTTTGGTGTGGAGGGGGTGGTGTGGTGGTAGAAGGGGACATATTAAGGGATGGGAAGGGGAAACAATGGAGGAGGCAAAATTGCTTGAAAAGAAATGTACTCATTACCTTGTTCATGTAATTGTAAACCCTCTGTTTGTATTTTCACAATAAAAAATCATAAACTAATAAAGTGAAATTAATGTCAATCTTGTTTTATCGGTCGTAAGGCTCTAACTCTGGGCCTGGGCACTGTCCCTCCTCCCTTCGGCTGAAGCATACCACTGTATCTCTTCAGCTACAGTGCCGCTTCTAGTTGTCAAGAGATATATTGGAGATAAGAGTCTCACAGACTTTTCTGCCCAAGCTGACTTTGAACCAGTATCCTCAGATCTCAGACTTTTGGTAGCTAAGATTACAGGCATGAGCCAACAAAGTCCAGATCTAAGACAATTTTTAAAAAGTAAGCTTATTGAAACTTCTTGCTTTTTCCAATAAACAATCTTAATTTTTCAGCATTAGTTTATATCTATGATTTATTTTTAGATGAAACTGAATTTTTTAATCTTTACTATTACTCAGTATCTCACAAAAATCCAGTTATTGACTTTCCCCAACGCTATTATTATATACTAAATTACTTACTATTATTATTACACTCTATATTACATATAATGTGAATTGAAAATAGTTTGGATCATTTCAGATAAATTAGTAGCTGCTATTTTAGCATTATAAATTCACACCTGTGATTTTAAACGAAGGAAAGAAGATTTTCGAGTTAAAATGAAGTATGAATGTGTAGTGTGTCCCAATTGAAACAAAAAACTCTGAATTCATACAGACAAAATTATTTTCTTTCCACTTACGACTTTGCAGTAATACTATTGGAAATAGTGAGGCAAGAAGAGGAAGAATTCAATCATTTTTTTTTTGTCAGTCGTGAGGCTTGAATTCTGGGCTAGAGCCCTGTCCCTGTGCTCTTCAGCTCAAGCCAAGTGCTCTACCGCTTGAACCCCAGCTCTACTTCTGGTTTTCTAGTGGTTTATTGGAGATAAGAGTCTCACAGATTTTCCTGCCAAGGCTGGCTTTGAATCGTGATCCTCAGATCTCCGTGATCTTCCTGAGTAGCTAGGATTACAGGCGTGAGCCACCGGTGCCCGGCAAGGAGGAAGAATTCAAATCATGTCAAACAATGTCTCTGTATGAAGACCTGCCTATTCCCAATTGTCACAAAATTTCAAGTGTCTATCTTAGAATTCTATTTGGAAAAGTTCTAAATCATTGATTCTTTTTGTACTTTCTGTTATAGGAAACAAAATATAGACACAAAACAATTGAAATAAAATGCACACATACGTTGAAGTCACAATTGGAAAACAAACTAACAAAGTAGAACTCGCCCAGGAACAAAAGCATGTTGTGCCCAGTTTATTTTTTTTAAGCACAAAAACCTCAAATACATGTTAACTTGGCATAGAGCCTTAAAGATAACTGTGTCTCAGAAATACGGTTGTGTTAATTTGTAATTAAATTCATCTAGATGAACTTAATATAGCAAAACCCTTGAACGGATCAAATTGTTTAAAACAATTGTGACTGTATGCGGAGTGAGATCTGCAAATATTTAAAAGAATCAAATAAAATCATGACATACTTAAAAAATTCAGAAATGTAATTAATAACTCCAATAGTATCCATATTGAGAACTAATTCCTACTGATTTAACAAGAAAAAATATGCAAATAGTTGAATCTGAGCATTGTACATGAATGTACATAATTTTAAACTACTCCAAATTACACTTTGTAGAAGACTGAATGTGGCTTATCTAAAGGAAAACATCAATGCATGATATGAATGAAATTAAAAATCTCATGAAAAGAGAGAAGTGGTTTCTGGAAAATAATAGTTTAATAAATTGTGGTCAAAATCTTTCTAGTACTGACAAAATTGCATATCTATTTATTTAGATCGAAAAAAGACCCCAAGTTACTCGTGCAGATTTGAAACTTTGGCAAAGTATCAGTATACATCTGTAACATTATTATGGGTGTTGACTCTAGCAAGGAATTCATTTCCTCTTCGATCTGACAAATGAATATATGAAAGAACTTCTCCAACTAAATATCAAGACTTAACTAAACATATAACCAGAAAAATCATCATGTAAGCAGTATTGCAACTGGGGTAAAAGAAAAATCAGTCATACTGATTCTGTGTTTATTGTAAATGCTGATTTTTTTTCATTAATTATTTCCTTTAGCTTCCTTTGTGTTACATGATGTATATATTAGTAACTAATTTTGGATGCCTCATTGAATTTCGTTCGGAGTATAATGTCTCACTTCAGTTCCTATCCAATGAAATGATGTTGATTACAAAAATTCTAATAACCACTGTTTATAATACACAAAATCTCATAAGCATGACACCAGTAAGCATTGGTTAACATTTTGATATCATGGTCTCATGACTGATGAGGCCTATCTGCATGAGTGTATCATTGTACCTAGATTCCTCAGCCTGAATTTTGCTACTGTTAAAAATATTTATATCTTTATTTGTCATTGATCAAAGATATAATCTGAGTATAAAGCCTAAGGAAAATGATAAAGTAAGAATTTAGCTTTTCTGGATATAAAGTAAACAAAATTCAGCATAGAGTAACTCACTGGTTTGAAGTCAACCAATTTCTCCAAAATATTCTAAGCATTTCCTTATAATGTGTATTGTTCTCAAGAAGGGAATGGGTAATATGAGAAGAGGACTAACCAATATTGTCTTCAAATATACATAATTTGGATTACCCTCTACATTTGGATATAAGCATTTCTGATAAAAACTGTTTGAATAATTGATTATCAGGTCAAGTATAATATATCCTAGTTTCATATACCAAACTACATTCAGAAAATGGTTTATACCAATTTACTAAAGAAAGTCCTGGCAGAAAAATGGCATCTCTTCACTATGTGATGCCCAATTCTTAGGTATTTCATTATGCCTCCATTTAATGAATGTAATTGTTTAAATGATTCATGAAGTATTAATTAAAATTGATCAGTGTCTTACAATATAATTATGTATAATTTTATCCTAGATTCATTCAAGAACGGCCCATTCAATCATGACATACATCACATTCCACTGGTATTCATATGGATAGGAATGAGTTCTTAGGATCTTCTGCCATTTGGAGATGGCAGGACCAGGATTTGAACTATAGGCTCCAGATCCCACCAACTAAACCTGAGGATAGGGAACTCACTTGTCTGTCCAAGAACATCAGCAAGACCAGTGATTAGGCAGTCACCAGTGGCTCTCAGCAGTCCTCCTTGATACTTACAAGGCTGTGATAGGAGGATCATAGTCAAAGTCACCCTAGGCAGGAAAGTCCTTGAGATCCCTGTCCACCTTCAGTGCCAACAAAGCCAGAAGTAGAGCCATATGGCTACAGTGGTAGAGGGCTAGCCTTAAGCAAAACCAGCTCATGGACTGTGCCCAGATCCTGAGTTCAAGGTTAGGGACTGGCAACAAACAGACATACACAACAATATGTGCAGCCATCCAGCTAAAGCAGGTCACCCTCTTATCCCCAACTGGATTGGACAAAGTTCCCTGGAAAAGGGGCTGGGGGAGCTGCTGTCATCTTGAATCCACCCATGCTTCCTGCATCACAGGATTCTGGCCACACTCCCATTCTTTCATTCTTCTTTCTGACCAGTGGGATAAAAGAATGGTGGCCACACCCACATTCCATGATGCCCAGCACCAGGATTCCCTTTGGTGGCTGACACTACCACCAGCAGTTGACAAAGGTAGAGGTGGCTGAGTGGTGAGCAGGAGACTCGAAGAGACTTTGGAGTAGAATAGGAAATTGATGTCCTAATCAGTGAGTGGGAGAATAGAGGATTTCGCAGAGCCTGGTAACATGGCCAGGCAATCTTTTCCATCCCAGTGCTCATATGTCTGAAATAACAGGACTCCGTGAAAGAGCTACAGGCAAGAAACTACTTCCAGAACACCAGCAAAGGAATCCTCCCATCATACCTGCAACATTCAAGAACACAAAGAACACAGAAAAGGGATGGATCCCCAAGACAAACACCACTGAGGAGTGTGATTCAACAGGGGGTCTGGCCAAAGGTGATGCAGACCGTGGGCCTCCCCTGCTTTTGGACACAATCACAGGCACCAGGGGCTAGAGTATCAAGGGTCCTGATAACATCAAGGATCTGCAGATGTGGTAGTGACACATGGTGCTCACCCTGGACTGCAGCAAAGAAGAATCTAGGCACTCAGTGCCAAGATTCCACCACTGAAGCAGGAGAAGACAGACCTGCAGGATCGAATAGAGAAACAGAGGGAGAAGATGGCCCAGTTACATGAAGCACCACAAACGGAGCTAGAGATCCACAAGTCACCCATACAGAGGTTGGTTTCAGCAGAAAGAGATTTACAATCTGCACCAGCCCAAGTGAAGCAGGTGGCCAATGACAGATAACTGGAGCATGAAGCTATTACCAGCCACCTGCAGGCTGCAGAGCGGTGTGTGTGGCAGAGCTGCATATGGTGGCTTCTGTGGTCACTGCTGCACAGAAGGAGACTGAAATGTTCTTTGAACGACTGAATGATGTGACCCTTCACCTTGAGGAAAAGACCACAAGATTCGATGACCTGCAGCAAGTGAACACAGAGTTGTAGGAGAAGCTGGAAGTGCTCTGGACAGAGAACAGCACCAGAAGAACATAATCTGCAAGTTCCAACTAGTGCTGGTGGGGCATGAGTTACTGAAGAGACTACTGGACAACCTGAGCTGGATGGTGATCTCAGCAAGTCTTGTGAGAGACACGTTCACAGAGGACCTGAGCATTGAGAGGTCCTCATGTAAAGAGGAGACTCAGTGGCTGAACGAGCAGGTGAACCAACTGACGGAGGAGAAGGAGAGAAGGGTGAGGCAGGTGCTGGAGAATGAGCTGGGGGAACTGAGAAAGAAGATGACAGAGCCATGGCGTCCCGCAGGACCATCTCAGGTGAAGCTGCAGTTGTGTTGCAGGCCTAGGCCTACTGCACAGAGAAGGAGTTGAAAAAACTGGAGTAACAAGTTCACATCCAGGTCCAGGAAAACCAGAAGCTCTGTCTCCAGAACACAGAGCAGCAGTAGCAACTGC
Organism: Dipodomys spectabilis; assembly: GCF_019054845.1. Classification (NCBI taxonomy): domain Eukaryota; kingdom Metazoa; phylum Chordata; class Mammalia; order Rodentia; family Heteromyidae; genus Dipodomys; species Dipodomys spectabilis. The sequence continues at coordinate 261,553 of NW_024870837.1, read as the reverse complement.
AGAGACTGGAGGAAAAGGCCAAGGATCTGCAGGAGATACACTAGACCCCACAAGGCACATGTGTGTGTGTGTGACCCATAGCCAGAGGAAGAGCTGGCCCTGCTGTGGAACACTCTCCACAAGGCGAGCGGTGAGAAGGAAGAGCTCACCAACATCTTGGACTCAGAGCAACAGGTGAAAAAAGAACTGTGAGAACACCTAGACCATTCAAAGGAGAAGATAGAGGAATGGAAAGAGGTAGCTGAGAGAGGGAGAGAGAAAGAGAGAGAGAGAGAGGGAGAAAGTGAGAGAGAGGGAGGGAGTGGGAGGGGAGAAAGAGAGAGAAAGAGAGAGAGAGAAAGTTCCAAGCATCATGGGAGCTGCAGGAGCAGCAGGAGCAGTCCCTGGCCCAGCTGCAGGTGCTCAGAGCCACCTTTGAGCAGCATATTGCCTCCAATGAGTGGCTGAACTCTGAGAAGGAGGCCCTGCAGCATCACCTGCAGAGGCAGACCCAGCTGCTGGAGCTGCTGAAACAAGTTCAGGGCCCGAACAACTGGGGGAGCCAGGTGGTGCTCCCAAAGTGGCAGGACACTCTCAAGTGCCTGGAAGTGACCAGACCATAGGAGGAGCGCCTGCAAGTCCAGCTGAGCTTCCTGGCTTTCTCTGGGGAAGTGGAAAGTGTGAGTCCTGCGGAAGAAAAGGAGAGGAGGTTACTCCCCCCCGACGTGACCGTCCCAGAGGATGGAGACATGCCCCAGACCTAGAGGGACAGGATCTGCGAGCCCTCTCAGAAGCTGAGATCCACAGGGGAAATCTCCTGCTGAAGGAGCAGAGGCCCTGCTGGGGGCATCCAGCCCACTTGCAGCTCAGTACCAGACAGAGCTGGAGCTACAGGCCCCCTGATCTGTGAGCTGCCACCACAGCTGGCATGGGGATGGCAAGTGGGACACGTGGGCATCCGAGAAGAAAATCTGCTTCATCCACGACCTGTCTGATGAGGTGGACTTCCAGAGTCCAGTGGATGAGCTCCACCATCAATGTAGCCAGCTGTCGGCACACATCTGCACCACCGTGGAGTCCCTCATGGCATGTAAAGAGCAGATTTTTGTCGTGGATAAGCTGTGTCAGGAGAAAGCCGAGCACGTGTGCTGGCTCTCCCAGGAGAAGATGGAGAAGAAGAGAGAGCTTCAGGAGCTGCTGTGGGTCCTCGCAGGTGAAGGCGCGGACAGCGGGCTCCAGATGCCAGCACAGGCTGAGCCCCCCTCCCCCACTGTTTCAGACGCCTCAGGCACGAGGGTAGGCGAAATGAGGGAGGAGCAGAAAGGTTTTGAAGAATTGTAACTTCAAGTCAGCTTGGAAACTGCCAGAGGAGAGGTTGGGGTTCCAACCCCATAGATGACTCCCTGATGGAGCACATCCTGCAGCAGATGCCTCACATCCAGAGCCACCTACAGCTTGAGGGCTCAGGCAAGGAGCACTCCCTCCCTTTCTTCTGTAGACTGATGTGGATGATAACTCTCTATGTGACATACTGACTCTCAAAAGCCTCGGCAGCCACCAGAAGTAGGTGGCAGGTGGCCTTTTCTCAGGCCTCCATCTGCCACAAGATGGGGATAAACTATGGGCCAGGTAGGGCAGAGGCTGCCAGGAAGCTGCCTAAATTCAACGGACATCTAATGGCCCATTGGTGGCCAGGGAAGAGGCCCATGTTATGCTTATCACAAAGAATAAATTGTTTTCAAAGGGAAGAAAAGCCTCCAACAAAGATTTGTTCTTACAGTCCTGGGGCTTGAGCTCAGGGCCTGGCCACTGTCCCTGAGGTCTTTTTGATTAAGGCTGGTGCTCTACCAGTGGAGCCCCACCTCCCCTTCCAGCTTTTTCTGTGTGGAATGAAACCACTGGTGTCAGGCATGCTAGGCAACCACTCTACCACTGAGCCACATTCTCAGCTAGGATGATTCCCCTGTCCCAAACCCATATGGACATTCCTCAGATAAATAGGAAGTAGGGGCTAGGATGAATATGAAGCACAGTCTGGTTCACACAGAAATACTCCCCTGCCCCCTCTTGGACTTAGTTGAAGTCTCTCTTCTACCATTGAGGGATGAGAGAGGGATGGGGGAGTCTCGAGAGAGGAGTACCAAGAACAGTGGCCCCCAGACCCCACAGCCTACCTCACACAAGTGGTCCTCTAGATTCCAAACTTAGGTGACTCAATGTGGTTTCTACACTGTCTCCTAATCTCTTCAATGCTCAGGATGAATAAATGTCGGCCCTGGACTCAGCCCACACACAGGGTAGAAGCTCCTAGTCCCAGACCAACTTCCATCTCTGACTGCCCTGAGTTAGGCCAGACTCACCACTCACCATAATGCTGGTGGCAATGACCTCATGAATAGATTCCAGGAAGATGGTGTGTAGCAAAGACCAGAAGCAACAGAGTGAGCAGGGCAGAAGGATGTGGTGGGGGTGATTGCTCTGAGATCTTCCTTCTTGGAGCCCTCCTGTCAAGCCAGAGTCATGCTAACCAAAGCATGGCCAAGGCCAGAGTGTGAGATGAGATGGAGGAAGACAGGACTAAAGGAGGTATTGCTTTGTCTTGGAGCACTTGAAAATTCCAATTATATTTGACCCATACCAATCCCAAAGCCAACATGCAATGCCTCTCCTTGTTGTTGTTGGCTGTGAGCACTGTCCCTGAGCTCTTTTTCTCAAGGCTGGAACTCTGCCACTTGAGCCACAGGGACACTTCTTGTTTCCTGATAATTCATCGAGGATAAGAATCTCACACACTTTCCTGTCCTGGCTCGCTTGGCACCATAATCCTCCAGATCTCAGCTTCCGAGTATCTCGGATAACAGGTATGAGCCACCAGTGCCCAGCATGTGATGCCTTTTGAAGGCATCTTGCCGAGTCTGTATAAGGAGCCGCAAAGGGCCTGGATAGACCACAACCCAATCAAGGAGCTGGGATGGGGGAAGGCTGACCTTCTAGCCAGACTGTTCCCCAAAATTAAAGATGCCAGGTGGTTTTGTATGCATCCAACACCTAGGCCAATACCCATGAGCCTTAGTTGGGAAAACGTGGAGAATACCTAAAGATTGCATTGTAGAAATCTCTGATTTTGCTTGCATGTGTTTTGTGTGTGTGTGTGTGTGTGTGTGTGTGTGTGTGTGTGTGTGTGTGTGTGTGTGTGTGAACTCAGGGCCTAGGCTCTATCCCTGAGTTTTCTTGCTCAATCTAGTGCTCTGCCACTTGAGCCACAACCCCACTTGATTTTTGATGGTTAATTTTATATAAGAATCTCAAGGACTTTCCTGTCCAGGGTGGCTTCAAAGCTTGATGCGGGCTCCACAGCAGTAAGAGTAAACATAACTCACAGGTACAATCCCTATGGTGGGTGACTCCTGCCTCCTCGTGGCCAGACGTGGGACATGCAGCCCCGTGTCATCGTCCTCTAGAGTTCAAATGGGGTAAGTGACCAGGGCCAAGCTGACTTTTGCTCACCCTGAGTGCTGATTCCAGAGCAGGTATGTTCCACCCTAGGCCAAGAGAGCTCCAGGAGGCCCGGCTCCCAGAGGCACAAGGAAGGGAGAGGTCAGCTCCAGGCTGAGCTAAGAGCCTTTGCCCACGGATACCCAAGTTGGCCTTCCTAATCACCGTAAGAACTGTCAAAGAATAAACCAAAACAAAAAACAAAACAAAAAAAAATGGAGCTGTGCCTCCAAGTGCTAGAGCTTTAGCATTGAATCAAAGAGCGCAGGGACAGGGCCCCCAAGCTTTGAGTTCAAGACCCTCAGCTGACCCTCCCCCAGTTTAGCTAAATATGAACTAGTAGGATTTTTCAAGTGTTTCTGAAGAATGGTGATACTGAAGAAAGCATCCTAATTCTAATTAAAGCTGAACTTGTGACATACAGCTATGTGCTGAGTCCTTCACAGGGTCCTGTTTGCTGGGTCCTTCTGACATGGGGGTTTTGTGCTGAGTCCTCAAAAAGTCCTGTTTGCTGAGTCATCCCAAAGGGTGCTATGTTCTGAATCCCTGAGAAGATTGGGCCCTGGTGGTTTTTGCAAAGGGTGCTGTGCGCTGTGTCCATTATACAGCTACTGTATGCTGAGTCCTTCAAAAGATGCGGTGTACTAATTCATCCCAAAAGGTACGGGTACTGCTATGTTCTGAGCCCTTGAGAAGAGATGGATAAGGTGAATTTTTCAAGTGATATGTGCCGAGTCCTTTACACAGTGTGCTCTGTACTGTCCTTCAAATGGTGCTATATGCTGAGTCCTTCCACAGGGTAGTATGTGCTGAGTCCTTCAAAATTATGCTATGTGCTGAGTTTTTCGAAGGGTGCTGTGCACTATTTTACACAGTGTGCTACGTACTCAGCCCTTCAAAGGGGGCTTTGTGTGATCTTAACACAGGGTGCTATGTACTGAGTTCCTGGGAAAGAATGGTAGCATTGAGTTTTTCAAAGCATGCCATGCACTTAGTCCATTACGTTGTGGGCTATGGACTCCCTCCTTCAAAGAGTGCTGTTTGCTGAGTACTTTACACAGGGTACTATATGCTAAGTCCTTCAAAGGGAGCTGTGTGCTGAGTCCTTTACACAGGGTGCTTTGTGCTGTTTTTTGAAGTGTGCTGTGTGCTGACTCATCTAAAAAGGTACTATGTTCTGAGTCCTTGAGAGGTAGTTATCCCCAACAATCACACACACACGAACACACAGAAACATACACACACAAAAATAAACACAAACAAACATACATACACAAACGTACACACAAGGGTCACCGTGTGTGGATTTTGGTTTGTGGGTTGGAGGGTCATGGAAGAGAGTCTCCTCCAGCTGTGGAGCTGAGGGGAGATTTGATACCCAGGGCAGGTACTGGGGTTGGGAGGGAGTGATGAGCTGAGGTGAGGCTATAATTTCCATGGCCTGGAAGCCTTTGGTCCCAGTCAGGGCTTGGCTTGCAGCCAGGGGCGGGGGCCAGGCCTGAGGGGAAGAGGGTGAGGTGGCCAAGAGGAGGAGGGAGTGGGGCCCAAGGCACACTCCCATGGCAGCAGTGGCCAGGGGCATGACTCAGGGGAGGGTGAAGGGGTGGGCATGCCCGGCGGGGGCAACACAGCCCAGGAGAGGAGTGGGAGCAGAGAGAGAGAGCAGAGAGAAGAGTGAGTATACACAAGGGCAAGTGGCTTCATCAGCTGGCGGCCTCGCTGATCATATTGCAGGTTCTGGTGGGGAGCACAGAACACATGGAGCTGGTGCAGCAGGCACATCGCCACGGGCAGCCACGTGAAGGCACGGTGGCCATGGCGGCCCTGAGACTGAGGTCCCGGCAAGGGAGCACAGGAGCAGCTGAGGTGGGGGTGGTGTTCACTGAAGAAGAGGAGCAGAGGCCACATGCAGCCCTGCCATGTGCCCACAGATGCTCCTGCCCCCTCCCAGCAGCATTGCATTTCAAACATGGCACTTTTGGCTCCTACCAGCTGCGCCTCTCACAGTTGCCCAGAGGAGATGGCAAACCCCTGGCTGGCTTGCAGCCCCGAACTGGTCGCCACCCCTGGTCCTAGGACTCCGGGCCCATGTGCACCTGGAGCCACCTCCTACAGCTTCTCCCATTAGTACACGTGAGTGGTGGATCTGAGGGCCCACAGCCTGGAAACGCTCTGGCCAACCAACCACTGACACTGACCTGCACCTCCTGCCTGCCCTTTCCTGTTTCCTCCTCGAGTCCACCCTCCTCCCCCCTCCCCCAGTCTGCATGACCCTGTCAAAAGCGTGTCCCAGGGGTCGGGGATAGGGGTGTGTGTTGACCTGGGGATCCCACCCTGATCCTTAGTGGCCAGTGTCCCAGGAAACAGGGAGATGCAGGAATGGGTGAGGAGGGTTGTCACAGAGCACCTGGCCTGGAGCAGTGGGAGCCACACAGCCACACATCTGCACCCTTCCTCTCTCTGGTGGGAACCTGGTGGCTTTAATCAGATGTGGGGAACAGCACCTCCACACCTGCCTTCTTGAGTCTTTTTCTTTTTGCTGGGGGTGGTGGGTGTTGGATGCAGAAGATAGGCCCTCCTTGCTGTGTGAGCCCTTGTCTTCTGTGCTTGGTCACCCTATCACCTGAGGAGGGTCCCAGAAGAGCCCACTAGGTATGTGAGGGCACTTGGAGTCAGACAGAAGGTGAATATCTGGGAGGAATATACCCACTCCGACCCACATACACCCAGCCTGTCTGCCCTCCCCCCATCCCAGCTGACAACAGTACTCACAGGGTGATCACATTTCCCAGCTCTCCCAGCATCTGCTAGTGCTCCCTGTCCATCTGGTCTCCTCATCCCTCCCAAGAATCCACCAAATCACCCAGAAGCATCTAGGCTGGAAGTAGGGAATCCATCTATGTATGTATCCTTTAAGACCCCATCCATTTCCCCAACACTGCCCCAAACCCAGGTCAGACACCCCTCTGGGGCACCATGACCCCCTGCTTGTTTTCAGCCCCGGCTGAGGAGCCACCTATCTCGGACACCTTCACCAAGTGTCCTGGCCTAGGGTTTTTGTGAATGAGGAGTCAAGGCTGGTTTTTCCCAAGGGAAAGTGTCTGGCCCTGGAGAAAGGGATAGGCAAGGTTGTTCTGTGTTATTAGAGTGATGCTCCCTTTTGTTGGATCTCCTGTTCTGATAGGGCAACCCTTATGCTCCAGCTTGTACCTTGTCCCAAAGGAGGAACCAACAAACTCAGAAGAGGCACTGCTCTGAGTCTGTGTGTGTGTGTGTGTGTGTGTGTGTGTGTGTGTGTGTGTGCATGACAGAGAGAGAGGGAGCACGAGAGAGAGAGGGGGGAGGGAGAAAGACAGTCAGACAGACAGACAGACAGATCATCTTTCTCCTTATACAGCCTGACTGTGCTCAGGTGAGTGATCTGTTGGCAAATTACAGGTGCTGCATGGACTAATCTTCTGTCACAGTTCTGGATTTGTGTGTGTGTGTTTGTGTGTGTGTGTGTGTGTGTGTGTGTGTGTGTGTGTGTTGGGAGAACAGGGAGATGAGAACAATGAAAACATATTTAAGGCACCGTGTCTACAAAGAGCAAAAGCATTTTATTTGTGTGTATGTGTGTGTGTGTGTGTTGTTCTTTTTTCATCAATGCCAAGTACATCACTAGCGATAATCTGTTTTCTCTTTCACCATTTCATGGCTCCTTTGGGGAAGGTTTCAGTACATGTTCTTTTCCACCTCTCTCTTCTCCCTTTCCTGTAGCCCACAGTAGCTGCTGGGCCTGTGTGGGTCTCCCCTAGGAGGCCTGTGTGAACCACAGACCAGAGTAGACACCTGTCCTTCTGTCTTCAGCCAGAAGACAGGCAACTGTGACCACAGCCGTACTCTTCTAGCCAGACAGTGTGCTCTAGTGTTATAGTTGGAGCTAATTCAAGGGTTGGGAATGTGTCTGCCAAACGTAATTAGGGAACAGATTGGGGGGGTGGGGCAGTAGGGCCGGGGCTGTGGTTAGGAGGGTATGGGAAGTGGTGAATGTTGTGACATGGCAGATGGTTCACCACAACCGAGACTGAGAGGGGAAACTTACCCAGGTCATTGACTGTGTCCATCGGCATCTGGGCAGGGGATTCCAGGCCCCCTCTGGTGGCATGGATTCCCTCAGGGGGCAAGGTACTGGTGGGCAGTCCTCCTTGGAGTCCTGCAGACTCCAGTCTGTGTTTGGCCTGGGCCATTTCCAGCTGGGCAGTGGTAAGCAAGTGCGCTCCCCCTGCTGGAGCCTGCTTGCTAACTGCCCTGGCAGTTAGCTTGGGCTCTCTGAATGTTACTTTCTATAACCTGCTGTATGCTGTCTGGAAGAAAAAGCAGACCACTGAATTTAGAACCCTTCAAGTTTGATTGGGACAACGTTCAAAGCAGCATAGGAAGAGTTCCCAAGCCAGATGGTCTCCTGTAATGAACGTCATGCCTTGACTGACTTTCTTTGGCAGCTGTTGATTCTCCTCCAGCCCTCTCTAGGGTGACCGCCACAGTCAAGGCTGCTTGGGGAGCAGCGATTGTGACCTCACCATCCCTAGCCTGCCAGCTGTGAGCAGAGATGATTCCCAGCACCTGCACTGGACTCTGGGAGATTCAGAAAACAGGGATACCTCGAGGAGTCTTTCTCTGCAACATGTATCTTGGGGGCCAGATGTGGTAATCCTGACTGGCCCCAGGGGGAGGAGAGGAGGCCCCTTGAGTCAGGCATTCAGCTCACAGCAACCTCATTCGCACCTACATGGGATATTGAGTGCCACAGAGCTTGTCAGCTGCTGGACAGAGATCTTTGAGAAGACAGGCATCCCAGAGGCCCTGAAATGTAGCAAGTACATAGTGGCTCACATCCTCAGAGCCAAAACAGTTAAGTGTGGTGGCACCAGGAGGGGGTAAGAGGGAGGAGGGAGAACTGAGGGAGAGCTACATCAGGCTTCGTCCCCACTCCCCCACAGAGGATTCTTACCTGAATCAGATGGAACTGTTCTGTAGTATTGTCATAGACAGATGCTCATTTATTTTGCAACAAACCATTGCAGTGTGCACCAGGCTCTGGGGGGGTCACAGACAATGAAAAGTTCCAGGATTGGTTCCACAGAGCATGAAGAAACCTTGGATTGATCTGGATGCCAGTGCTTCAAGCCTGTCATCCTAGCTATTTAGGAAGCTGAGATCAGAGAACTGAGGCTTTTGTCTCGGCCAGAAAGCCTGGAAGACTCTTGTCTTGAATTAACTACCAAAAACAAAACGCCAGAAGTGGATGTGTGGCTCAAGCCATAGACTGCTAGCTTTGAATAAAAAGGCTAAGGGACAGCACCTATGCTCCAAGTACAAGGCCTAGGACTCACACAAAGAAAGTAAAGAGCGAGAGGAGGGAAGGACAAAAGGAGAAAAAGAGGAAAGAAAGGAAGAAGTGAGAACATGCAAGCCTTGGTTTGGAGTCCCTGGATCAAGGGAGCCAACTATTCACAATTTCTGTGGGGACAGTTTCAGAACCTAAAGCCAGTATGTAGGACCAAGCCACTGACCTCTCAGCAACTTCATGACAGCCAGAGATATGTGGTCACCGACTGTAGAGGGAACCAGCCTCTGGTAGAACCTAGGGCTCAGGGTGGGTCACCAGGTTTCAATTAACCTCAGCCACATCGAGTTTATTTTCTGGTCAGATAAGAAGAAAGTTTCCAAGGGCTAGGGAGGTATTGGGGTTAGAGTTTCAACGGGGGGCCAAGGGATAAGCAGGAATTTCAAAAGGGAGGATGGTCCCAGGTCAGGTGTGTCAGGAAATTGGAGCCATGGCCTCACCTGACAACATAGACTACCAGTGTTTGAACCAGACACACTTCTATTAAATGTCCTGGCACCTTGGTCTCATCATTGACGACCTGGCTTTCATTCACTGCAGGATGCCTGAGCAATACATCCTTGGGGACTAGGACTTTCCAGGGCTCAAACTGATGATACCACCCCCGGTGTTCATTCCTCCACCAAAGACTGAGGTATGCATTCCACTGCCACAGGACAGCCTGGGAATGAGGGCAGGAAATGGTTCTCTTGGCTGGCTCACTCTAGTCTACATGGCATATCTGGGATTCAGAAAGGGCAGGCTGAAGGTGGGGCAGAGCTGGGTAGAGGCTGGTGGGAAACCCAGAGGCACTGGGCTCTGAACAGGGTGGTTTCTTTGATAATACTCACAACATAGGAACATTTCTGGGATAGAGCAGCCCTTTTCACCTCCCCAAAAGGGACCTAGATCTCCCCAGTCTCCGTCCCTTGACCAGGAATCCCTTTGGGTCCCATATCATGTGGTTGGATAACTAGACCTTACCTCACTGCCCAGTGCTGAGGCAGTACAGTGAGAGAACCTGAGTCTTTGATAAGGTCAGGGGATCTTCAGTATGCGATTGTACTTGAATGTCCCAACTTAGGGCATGGATCTTATCTTTTATGCTCCAAGATAGCACTCTACCATTTGAATCCCAGCTCCACTTCCAGCTTTTTGGGGTGTTTAATTGGAGATAAAGAGTTCTCATGGGCTTTGCTGCTAAGTGTCATCCAACTGCAGTCCTCAGATTTCAGTCTCCTGGGGGGAGAGGATGACAGGAATGGAAAAGTATGTTTGGCCTGCTACCAGTAGCTCATGGCTTTTATCCTAGGTACTCAGGAGGTGAGATCTGAGGATCATGCGTAAAAGCCAGCCTGGTTAGGAAAGACCTTGAGACTCTTATATCCAAGGAATTGCCAGAAAACCAGCAGCAATGCTGTGGCTCAAGCAATTGAGTGCTTGCCTTAAGCTGAAGAGCTCAAGGCAAAGACCAAAGTCCAGAGTTCAAGACCCTTAACGAACAACAACAAAAAGAGGTGATTAAGTTTTCCGCATAGCAGTATGCATGGTAGAAAATGCCGTGCTGGTCTATGAGGCATTCCAGATATGTGAGAGGCTCAATGTTTTGTCTACAGTGGGTCTGATGTCGGTACTGCCACCTTCTCATGGGTGGGATGTGTTCATAATTGAGGGAGTTCATGTTTCTATTCTCGGGGACTGCTGAATCCTTGGGCTATCCGTATGTTTGTGTGTATGTGTGTGTGTGTGTGTGTGTGTCTGTGTGTCTGTCTGTCTGTCTGTCTATGTCTGTATCTGTGTGTTTGGAGGTAGAAGAACTGGGCCTTAAACTCAAGGCCTAAATGCTGTCCCTGAGGATTCTTGCTCAAAGCTAGAGCTCTGACAGTTGAGCCACAGCTCCACCTCTGGCTATTTGGTGGTTCAGTGTAGATAGGAGCTTCAGAAACTTTCCTACGTGGCTGGCTTTGAACAGTGATTCTCAGACCTCAGCCTCCTGAGTAACTAGGATGACAAACAGGAGGCACCTGTATTAGCTTTGTGTGTGTGTGTGTGTGTGTGTGTGTGTGTGTGTGTGTGTGTGTGTGTAGAAGTTGGTTGTAACAAGCAGTGCTGGACCCATTAGTAACTTCTAAGCGCTGTCTTTGGGGGCAGCATGGGCTTTGAGGCTGAGGTATGGGGTTCTGGAAGGGTGAAACGCTTGAAGGGGACTCAGCACCCTTAAATTATAAGAGCAAGGGAACTTTGTGCCCTGGAACTGTCTACTCCCGTGGGCCTGGCTGGTGGCAGAGGAGTGTGGATGGATCTGGAGGTGGGGCCAACAAGGGATGGCTCCCCACGGGGACAGAGAGCGTGGTCAGCACTTAATAAGGCTTTGAGTCCTGTTAGTATGGATCGTATTGGTATGCGTCAGACTCTGGGTCTTCTCATCATGACGTCTGATGGGCAAGGCCAACCCTACTTTAAACCTTGACCTGTGTTCTTCAGATCTCAGCCTCCTGAGTAGGTAGGGTTATAGGCATGAGCCTCTGGCACTGGGCCTCAGATTCTTTTTGGTATATTAGGGTTGGAAGTCAAATCCTTAGGCTTTCCAGTCAGGTCTTCTTCCATGGGAGTCAAGCCTTTCTGTCTGGCATTTCTGAGATAGAGACTCAATATATGCTCAGGCTTGGCTGGATCATGGTCCTCCTGTGACAGGCATGCACCACCACGCCTGGTCCTCTGTAGTTGGGATGGTAGATATGTAGTTCCATGCTCAGTCATCGGTTTAGATGACTGTCCCAAACTCTTAGTCCATAGCATCCGATTCTTGACCACAGTTGAAGGTCTGGGTTCGGCCTGGAACCATTGGTCCTCAGTCTTCTCACAGGACAGTCGTGAGGAAACAAGGGATCAATACAAGGAGAACTCTGGGGCAGGGCCAGCATAGAGGCAACGGTCATCAGATAAGTTTCTTGGCAATTCTGTGAGCATATAACAAGAAGACACCTGGAAAGGTCTCAGAAGGGGCCTGTTATTTATCATACCACAGGTATGGGATTATGAAACAAAACATGGCTCTTTTTCATTCTTACCCTCTCCTCATGAGGAAGGGGATCTTTCACTGTTCAGCTCTGCAGCTGGGGAAAACGAGGCACCGAAAAGTGGGATGACCTACTCATGACCCCCAGCTGACAGGAAGCTTCGTCTGACTTCTCTGCCATGCTCCCTAGGACAATGGGTGCTATTCAGTCCATTTCTTGTGGTGGGAAGTGCACTTATTGTCAATCGTGGGGTTTGAACTCTGGGACTGGGCACTCTCCACATGCTCCTCAGATCAAGGTTAGGTCTCTACCACTTGAGGCACAACACCACTTCCGGTTTTCTGGTGTTTCTTTGGAGATAAGCCTCTCACAGCCGTTCCTGCCTGGGCTGGCTATGAACCATGATCCTCATATCTTAGCCTCCTGTGTAGTTATCATTGTAGGCCTGTGCCACCGGCAGCCCGCTTACGTGTAATTCTCTCTTTCTCTCTGTAACTTGTTGAAAAGGTGCTGGAGGAGGTGCCTCAGCGTCCCCATGTGGCTGGGACCCAAGATAACCCTCTTAATCTGGAGGTAGGCTGTGGGTCAGGAGTTTTCTTGCTCAGCCTGTAGAACTAGCTCCCTTAGATAAGCCCCTCTGTGCCTGGGATAAACTGTTATGGTTACTCATTGTCAGTCTGTCTGGTGAGTACTTCCCCACTACCCTTTGCTAAGACAGTTAAAGGAAAGTGGATGAGGAGGTATCACATTTTCCAACTGCACAGCACTCTCCTGAGCCTCTGATCCTCACTGCCACTATCTGGCCAGACCCTGATTATAAGAAACTGAATTCACTCTATGTCTACTTCACGTTGCTGTAGTATGTCATTTCGGGGAGTGGAGTGAAGGCAGTGTGCAGAGGAACGACCCCAGGTCGGACACCTCCTGGGGGACATTTGTTCTGTGACAGCGCGAAGTCAGTGTTGTGGATAAGGAGGAAGCTGGCATCAGACTGAGCCAGAACAATGCTCAAAGGTAGGTAGGCTGTTGAAATATCAAACACACCCAGGTCTGCTTCCCACTCACAACAAGGAGGTGCAATGCAGGTAGCTCAGCATTGGCCCTAGGGAGCTATAAATGGATGGTGACGGTCAGGTGCTAGTGGCTCTCGCCTGTCATCCTGGTTATTCAGGAGACTGAGTTCTGATGGTCGTAACTCAGAGCCTGCCCAAGCAGAAGAGTCTGTGAGATTTTTTTTTTGGTCCAGGCGTGTGTCCTGAACTCTGGGCCTGGGCACTGTCCCTTAGCTCTTCAGCTCAAAGCTAGCACTCTGCAACTTGAGCCACAGCGCCACTTTTGGCTTTGTTTCTTTTGCTTATGTGGTGCTGAAAAATCGAACACAGGGTCTCAGGCACGCAAGGCAAGCACTCTGCCACTGAGCTACCTTCGCAGCCCCAAGTCTGTGAGATTCGTATCTCCCATAAACAAACTCCCTCCACCCCCGAAAAAGCCAGTTTTGGTGCTGTGGCTCAAGTGATAGAGCCTCAGCCTTGAGTAAAAGAAGCCCAGGGATGACACTGAGTCCCTGAATCCAAGACCTGGACTCACGAAAAATAAAATAAATGAATAGTGGGCAGTTGTTATCTTACTACCAAAATGGATGGATTCATTCTTCTCTCTGGTACTTGTAGCCAAAGGTAAGGGGTTTCCCTTGATATTCCTCTAAACCTCTCCTTCTCTCTATTATCACCCTGTCTTCAGTTGCAGGATAGAATTCAGATCATCCCACTTGATGTGACCTTAAGTACCCTTCCTTACCCGCCTTTCATGGGGTGGGGATCCTGTATGTACTCACCACTGGGTGAATTAAGCACCAGAGAGATGGAGGTAGGTATCCTTGAAACTATTACTCACACACACATACACACACACACACACACACACACACACACACACTCACCTAGGCCCACTCTGAATAGCCTTTTCTAAAGATACTTTATCTCCTTGGATTATCTGACCTAGGAGAGGAACTTGATCCCCTATAAATTACTATTTTAACTAGGGCTTGCTAGTTGACACAAGATAAACAGAAGCTCAAAGGAAAGGTTCTGGAGCCTGTCTGGCTCAGGCTCACACTTGACATCCTGGCTCCTCGATAGGCAGAGATGTGAGGATCAAAGATCGAAGCCAGCCATAAGCTGGAAGGCTGATAAGACTCTTCTCTGTATGGAATCACCAAAAATCCAGACGTGTTCAAGCCCAAAAAAGAAATGGCCAAATTTGTTGCCCCCAGACTGCCTGATCCTCAAGTGCCCTCTCACAGAGTGTGATGCCACACTGGTTCCTGGATAGTGTATCAGAGCCTTCAGAAATTTCGTGGTGAAAGCCAGGCCTTCACCATTGTGCGCTCTCAACCCACACCAGCTGGAAGGCAGAGCATGACAAGGCCAACAGCCTGCAGAGCAGAGAAGATCCCCCTCTGCCAGGGTGATTGGAGCGGGCTTCTTAGAGGCAGCACTTGAAAGGAGTTCTTGCTTAACAAGGAGAATGTGACAGGAAGCACAAAGAGAAAAGATGCCATAGATAAAGGACAACATAGGGGAGCGTGTTCTTTCTCGGACAGGGCTGCTGTTTAGAAACTCAGTTAAGATGGACAAGACTGTCCGAGACAGGCCCAAGGGATCACAGAAGAACAGCTATCCAATGTTGGGATTTTGTCTTAGCTGTAGTGGGCTCACCTAGCACACAGGAAACCCTGGGTTCGATTCCTAGTTCCCGCATACACAGAAGAAGCCAGAAGTGGTACTGTGGCTTGGGTGGAAGAGTGCTCACATCAAGCAAAAGAAGCTCAGGGATAACGCCTGGACCCCGAGTTCAAGCCCCAGCATTTTCAATGTAAAACTGCACTCCAAGGGACCTGGGTGACAGGTAGATGGCTGTGCCCTGTAGCTCTTAGTAGAGCCATTCATGCTTTGTGTCTCCTTCTTTGACAAAGAGGATCTGGACACTCCTTCTGCCCTAGGCACCCCTGGACCCAGTTATCAGCAACCCGCCCAAAGTCTCCCACTGGGACATAGAGCAGCTGGCCCCAGAAATCCTCAGGTACCAGTTGGGTGTGACGGGGGGATACAGGGCAGGCCTAAGAAGTCCTAAACATCCAGGCCATCCAGAGGAAGCGGATGGGAGCTTAGAAAGGGCTAGTGATGTGAAGGGGCCCCTTTTATTCCTATGGCCCTTCCCAGATTCTGAAGCTCCCTTTGCTGTCTCTGAGGGAGGTAGAGGAGTGTCTAGGTGGTAGTGTCTAGAGGCAGACTAGTTGGAAATTGTAAAGAATGAGACACCATAGGCCATGCGCTGATGGCTCATGCCTGTCATCCTGGCTACTCGGGAGGCAGAGATCCAGAGGTTCTTGTATCCCAGTACAGGGAGGAAAGTCCAATGAGAGTCTCATTTCCTATATCCAACTGGAAGTGGTACCATGGCTCAAGTGGAAGAGCACTGGGCTTGAGCAAAAATCATCATCAGGGACAGTACCCAAGCCCTGAGTTCAAGCCCCTCATCCAAAAAACCAAGAAAGAAAGACACCACTTGCTTGCCAGAGATGATGAAGGAGTGGGGTTGCTGTGGTTGGGACACCAGGCTCTGGCCTCAGTGTACACCCATGTCTAAGAACTCCCCAAGTTTGCCCGAGTGTGAATTTACAGCAGGGTGGGCATTGTCTTACCAAGAACTGCAGAGCTTGTGGCCTGTCTTAAGCAGGGAGTAGGCGGATGGGAGCAGGTGTGGGAGATTAATGTCAATTATATTCTCTCCAACCAAGGAAGACTGGCTTTGGATGCTGGTGTCAAAGTCTGAAAGTGTAGGGTTACATGTGCTTTATGGCCTGACAAGTTGGGTTTCCCCTGGTTGTATAAAGGTGGCTGAAACCGGGCACTGTCAGTGTCTCAGAACTGTCATTCTAGCTACTCAGGAGGCTGAGATCTGAGGATCACGTTTCAAAACCAGCTTAAGCAGGAAAGTCTGTGAGATTTTAACTCAAGTGAACCACCAGAAAACTGGAAATGGTGCTGTGGCTCCAGTGGTAGAGTACACACCTTCAGCTGAAGAGCTGAGGGATGGCACACAGGCCCAAAGTTCAAACCCCATGACCGACGACCAAAAATAACGTGGCTGAGGTTTCTTCATAGCGGTGTGTATAGTAGGAAATATCATGCTGTTTTATGAGCCATTCCAGATGTGTGAGAGGCTCTGAGTTTTGTCAACATTTGGTCTGAGGATGGTAGTGTCATCTTCTCGGAGGTGGGATGTTCAGTTGCTCAGGGACTACTGAGGCCTTGGGCTACCTGTGTGTGTGTGTGTGTGTGTGTGTGTGTGTGTGTATTTTTCCTTCATCTTTCTCTGCCCACTTCCTGGATGCTTGTCTGCCTCTTCCTGACCTTGGATGGTGCCCTTCCTCAATAGAAACCTTGTCTATAGCCCCCTATCATTGTCTACAATGAGTCCTAAATTGCCAGAAACGTGCATATTCCAGCTTTTCCTTGGGACACAAGTTCGGCTGTCCATATATTTGTCCTCATCCAGGGGATTCTGGGTCAGCAGTGCTGGCTGGCATACGTTTTCTCCTGCCTCTGCGTGGGGAGGGTCAGTCATGCTGTGTCCTGTCCTTTTCTCAGCTGGGCCCCTGGCTGCATGTCCCACTCCCAGCAGGTTGGCAGTCGAGTGGGGGAAGGGTGGTTGCCAGTGGCTCTGGCCACCTCAACCTTGATACCTGACTGAAGGCTCCCCAATAAAGGATGATCTGTGGCTACATAAGAGGTGAGGCCAAGGTGGCTTGGATATACTGTTGGATGCCTAGGAAATGTCAACGTACCTTATCGTAGGCAAATCTCTCTTCTGGCCCCAGGTGGGCCTCTCAGGTCCTTCTAGACAATTCCGGATGCCCATAATAGAGAGGCATATACTTTAGATTCCAGGGTCAGGGAACTGAGGGATGAGAGATTGGTATGGCCAGTATCTCAATGTTTTGGGGCATTATTTTTGACCTGGATGAGCTGAGCTAGAATTGGGGGCAGTCCTGAGTCATAGTCACAGTAAACTCTCAAGCCAGATCAAGTGGTTTCTCCCTAAGTCCTTCTTGGGCTGAGGGGTTTGGGCCATGGCAGTAAGTTCCATGGATCCTGCCCCTCGATCTCAACACGGGGCCACAGGATCAAGGGAAGGACACTAGGGATGCTCCTTTGTAGTTGGCCCATGTATGCAGACCTTCATCTGCCTCCCTTCCCCAAGCACTGGTGAGGAAAGCAGGGCACCGAGCCCTCGGACTCCTGGGATAATGACTGTTACAGGCAGCAGCCAGTTGGCTGTGGATTCCTACAAAATTTTCATGAGCCCAACTCAACACCTGTCCAAGGTCTGACTGACAAATTTGCACTCTTGTGATACTCCCGTTAGTGGGTATTATCTGGTGTGACATCTTGCAGCTCCTGCCCCTCCTGGCCCAGAATCGTGGTCTGAGACAGTGATTTACTATTCCGATCCACATTACACCCATGACATATGCCATTCTGATGATCTTCATGCCCCAAGGTTTGATACTTATCTGGTACTGTGGCCTGCTCTGTAGGCAATGGCCTCCAAACAAGGCTGCTATCAAGACTTGTAGGACACCTAGACATTAGGAGACCCTCAGGGGCCCACTGGAAAGTACTTTTCCTAGAGCCACAGAGTAAAGTCCAAGCAGGCCAGATGTTTGTCATAGGGCTAGAACTCTAGGCCTGGGCGCTGTCCCTCAGCTCTTTACCTTACCACTTGTGCCACATAGCAACTTCCAGTTTTCTGAAGGTTCCTTGGAGATCAGAGTCTTCCAGACTTTTCTGCCTGGGCTGGATTTGAAACATGATCCTCACATCTCAGCCTCCTGAGGAGTTAGGAGGACAGGCGTGAGCCACCTGTGCCTGGATGATGTGGCCTTCCACCACAGTGGAGTAGGAGCTCCTGAAATCTTTTCTTTAATTTTCCTGTGCTAGTTTTTGGGGCTTGAATTCAGGGTCTGGGCTCTGGTCTCTAAATTTTTCCTTCAAGGTTACCACTTTATCACTTGAGCCACAGCTCCATTTCTGGATTTTGGTAGTTAATTGGCAAGAAGGGTCTCATTAACTTTCCTCTCCTGAGCTGGCTTGACCCTCGATCTATATCTCAGTCTCCTGAGTAGCTAGGATTTACAGGGGTTGAGCCACTGGTGGCATTGGCCTAGAAGCTTTTCTAAAGCAAGAGGTTTTCCCTGCGTTTGCCCTGACTCCTCCATGCAAAGGCGTCATGAGGGAAAGGAGTTGTGAAAACAAGTTTCCAAACAGAGGAAATGGCTTTGGGTCCCTGGCGAAAAGAAAAGCTATTCTTCCCCCTGGACGCTATTCTGGGACCCCACCCTCTGCCTTGTGACTCATTTAAACGTTGACCTAGCCTTGAATATCCTGCCAGACTTTTCTGAAGCGATAAAACCTTCATACCATTCACACCACCTATGTTACAACACACCTCAGGACCTTTGTCCATGCTATACTTTGTGCCTGAGGCTCTCTGCCTTGTACCCCATATTAGAACTACTGTGGAATCTTGGCACAGGGTATATCACTTCCTGGAGCAAGTCTTTCCTTCCTTTCTCCATCTTTTTTTTTTTTAATATTGAGTTGCTAGAGATGGAATTTGTGCAGGCTGATTGGCAAATGCTCTATATTGGTGTGTGTTTGTGTGTGTGTGTGTGTGTGTGTGTGTGTGTGTGTGTGTGTGTGTATGTGTTTGTGTGTGTGTGTGTGTGTGTGTGTGTGTGTGTACCAATCCTGGGGTTTGAATTCAGGGCCTGGATGCTATCGTATCCCTGAGGTTTTGTGCTCCAGGCTAGCACTGTACTACTTGAACCACAGCTCTTCTTCTGGCTTTTTGGAATTTTAATTGGAGCAAATTTTCTTAAATTGACTTTCCTGCTTGCAATTAGGATCCTTATATCTCTTCCTCCTGAGTAGCTTACAGGGGTGAGCCACCAGCACTGCCCTCTACCCTACCTCTTACCTATAACCTCGGCCCTCCTCTGAGTCCCAGAAGAATATGTCTCACCAGGCTCAATTTTTTTGGTCAGTCTTGGTGCTTGAACTCAAAGCTCATACTTGGGAGAGACTCTAAACATGTGAAGACTGTGACAAATGTTTCCATTTAATTATGTATCATGTTTCAACACTTAATACAATGTTAATGAAAAATGAGTCAATGTCCTAAATTATTGTGTACAATTTTATAATAGATGTGCGAAATATAATATTATGTGTATAATAATACTAAATACAAAAATCAATAAATGAATCAAAGAAAAATCAAATACAAAATCAATAATAAAATTCATAATATGAAATTAACATACATATATAAGTATATATCATGTATTACACACGTATAGAAATATTTCTTCCATTGCAGGGCCATCATTCAGGCCCTGGGAACTCTATCCTGAATTTCTTTTCCTCAAGGACAATGAGCTTCGCATTCACCCATGGTACAAAAGAGTTACCTGGATGGTGAGCTCAAAAAGTAGCAATGGCAGAAATACTGGCCCCAGTTCCAAGAAAGTGACTTAATTTTTTTAGTGGAAGCAGTTATGATTACTCAGTTCCATACTGAACATTAAAAAAAGCAGTGTAGAGTTTCGTACAGCTATTCAAACATCCTTCCCTTACCTCCAAAGTGCTTCTCTGAGAACTACATTGTTTTTCTTTTTTTTGTATGTTTTTATTGTAAAAATGTTCTACAGAGGGGTTACAGTTCCAGGAGCAAGGTAATGAGTACATTCCTATTAAGCATTGTTTACTCCTCCTGTGTTTTCCCCCTACCATCCCTTCCCTCCCATCTCCACAACTACCTCCCCCTGCTCAGAGGTCAGTGACTTATTTTTTCATTTTTGATTGGCATGGGGTTTGAACTCAAGTAATGGCAACTCTTCGCTCACATTTCTACAGAGTTACCAAGACCCTGAGTTCAATTCCCAGGCTAGAAACGAAAACTTGCAGAAATTCCAAACCAGGGAGCTTTATTTTTTTTAATTTAGTTAAATAATTGTACACACACACACACACACACACACACACACACACACACACACACACACATATATATGTGTGTGTGTGTGTGTGTATATCTATATTATATATATATCTATATTACATATATCTATATTATATATATCTATATATCTATATCCATACCTATATCTATATGTATTGATTTTGGCCAAGCATGGGTCTTGAACACATGTCGTGGAAATTCTACTTCACCTTAAATCTCCCTTGGCTGGGGTGCAGTCTCTGGACCCATAGCCGATCCTGGGATCCTGGGCTAAGAGGGCTTTCAGGAAGAAAAAATGGTTGGAAAGCACAAAAAGTAGCGAACTGTAAAGAGCTGGGATTTTACGAATTTTTTCTTTGGACAGTGACCATCCTGGGTCTGAAAGACAAAGCTGCAAAGTGGACCTGACCTGCCATTGCTGGTGGCTGGCGGGCTATCAATGAAGCCATAGGCCAACCTGTCAACATCGGCCCTGGGTTGAAATCGCAGTTCTGACATCAATCGCAGGAGATCACAAGAGACTATTCCTATGCATATGAATACTGATTGAAAGAGTAGTTTATACATCGGTCTTCTCTAAAGTTGGATGCAGTAATCCTAGAATGCTGATTGAGCTTAATTAATAGTTTATTAAGCATGAAAAGAACAATATTCCTTCAATGGCGGTTTAATAAATACCTAAGAGTTGGTACGAACATAGTGGGTGTCAATCTATCATACATAGATGGCTATGGAACTCTTTACAAATATATATATTTATTTGTATACCTCCGTCTGCCTATCCATGTATCGCTGTTTTGGCAAAACCTGGGGGTCGAGCTCAGAGACTGGGAACCACCTGATATCTTCATTGGCTAGAGTCTGCCAAGCTCAATCATGAATTAGGCCTGTTAGGCACTAAGTTCAGATCCTGGCATTGCTAGGCATGATGGAGAACATATCTAACATCTAGAGGTTATGTGACAGGATGTAAACAATATAATAAATGGTATAGATGTCATCAGAGTCAATAAAATAATTTCTAAATAAATGAATGACACAAGAAATAAAATAAATAACCACACCAAACACAATAATCTGTAAGGAAGTATAAATACTATCTTTAAAATATCTATAAGGAGGGCTGGGAAGGTGGCACAGTGGTAGAGCTCTTACCTTGCATGAATGAGGCCCTAGGCTCGATTCCTCAGCACCACATAAGCAGAAAAATAAGCAAACAGTGGTGCTGTGGCTCAAGTGGTAGAGCGCTAACCTTGAGATGATGAGCTGAGGGACAGCACCCAGGCCCAGAGTTTAGGCCCACAAGTGCACCCCAAAAAAATTATATAAGGAGTATCTTTTCCAGGCCTGAGGCTTGAATTCAGTTCCCCTATGCGGAGGGAATGGCGGGAGATCCTGAGGTACTCATTTCTGGCCTGGGAAGAGTCATGGAATGTGATCAATCTCATCCTTGAATGAATAGTTTTTGCATGATGCAGGTAGGAAATGATAGGCAAGACTTATGGGGTATCGATTATTTGTAAAGAAGTTGATGAAGCATAACAATAATCATCATAGTCATGAAATGGACACATCAGGAAAGAACCAAGAATCAGTAGTCACGCAGATTGGATTCCACAACAGGTTACCATCTCTCCTACTCTATACAAATATGTACTTATTTGCATACTTCCTTCAGTTTATGAATGGATGACTGTTGTGCTCCCCGCTGTCCCCTCGGGGGGAGGGGGGGCCCAAACGCAGTTTCCAAAGGATGGTCTGCTCATGTGGACCCATTCGCCACTTAGTCCTGCTAGGCACCGAGTTCAGATTCCCCGCCCTGCCAAAAGATTCATCTTGATGTCAGAAGTCAAACATTGCACCTGTTTTCTTTCCTGTGCAAGTCCTGGATCTCAGCTAGGATGGACATTGCTTGGGCCACCCTATGGCCATGGGAATAAGTTGTTATTCATGTCAGCCCAGTTATACCTGTCATCATATTCTCAAAAAAATACACAATACACCCGTGAATAGCATAAAAAATAAAGAGAATAACTACACTCAATGCACGATGCAGTCCACATACGGATGTGAATATACATCCCATGTTTCAATGATCATTGAGGACTATTTTGGCCTCCCTGGGTCTCGATCTCAGTTCCTGGGAATGACCCAGCTCCTTAGTGGCTCACAGTGTGGTGTGATCATGTAGACCCATTGGGCAGTTGGGCTTCCTAGGCCCACAATTCGAATCCCAGCACTGCCAAAAAATCACCCTGATGTAAGAAGCCAGTCGTTGCACATGTTTTCCTACACTGTGCAAGTTCTGGGGCTCAGCTAGGAAGGAGAATGTATACACAACTCTATACTCATGGGAATAGGTTGTCATCCAGTTCTCCACAGTTATATCTGTCATCCTATACTCAAGGAAGTACACAATACATCAATGAATAAAACACAAAACAAAGAGAATGACTACACCACACGCAAGATGCAGCCCACCCATGTTTGGAAATATATATCCACTGTTTAATTATGAATTTATTACTATATTGGCCCCCACTAGGGCTTCATCTCAGGTCCCAGGAATGGCCTAGTTCCTTAGAGGCTCACAGCCTGGTGTGCTCACTTTGACCCATTCACCAATTGGGCCTGCTAGGCTTTGAATTCAAACTCCTGCACTACCAAAAGATTCATTCTGATGTGAGAAGCCATGGTGGCACAGGTTTTCCTGTCCTGTGAATGTCCTGGGTTTCATTGAGGATGGATAATGCTATATTGGCAACTCTTAGCCATGGGAAAAGGTTGTCATCCATGTCAGCACAGTTATATCTGTCACCCCATACGCAATAAAATACACAATACATCCATGACACAAAATAGAAAGAATAACTACACTGAATGCAAGATGCATACCACACCTGTACGTAAAGAGAAATCCTATGTTTTAAAAATGTGGGCTTTTTATTTTGTCCAGTGCTGGGGCTTCAAATCAGGCCCTGCACCAGGCCTGACATTCTACTCTTCAAAGATGTTGAGCTTCCCCTTCTCCCAAGTGCAACAGAGTTACCCAGGCCTGAGCTAAAATCCCAGCACTGACAAAAGATTCATACTGATGTCAGAAGACAGTCTTTGTGCCTTTCATCCTCTCCTGTGAAAGTCCTGGGTCTCAAATACGATAGAGAATGCATAGACAACACTGTAACCTTAGGAATAGTTTGTCATCCATATCAGCACTGTTATATCTGTCAACATACTTATTAAAATACACAATATCTCCATGGATTAGAGACAAAATAAGGAGAATAATTGCACTGAACACAAGATGCTGTCTACACATGTATGTCAATTTAGATCCTATGTTTAAATTATGAATTTCTGACTATAGTGGACCACCCTGGGGTCAATGTCAGATTCTTGGGATGGCCTCATTCCTTAGTTGCTCACAAGTTCGTATGATCACCTTGACTGATTGGCCAATTGGTTTTGCTCTGCCCTGTTTTCAGATCCCAGCACTACCAACAAGTGGATCGTGGAGTAAGAAGGAGAGTGTGAAACTTTTTTTCCTTTTCTCTGAGAATGTTGGGGGTCAGGCATGATGGAGAACATTTCTACAAATCTAAGTGTTCTGTCATAGGTCATCATCAATGTAATAAACAGAATGTGTGAATAAATGAATAAAACAAAAGATACAAGGTACAACCACACCAAACATGTATGGACTGAACATCTATAGGTAAGTATAAATCCTATCTTTACAATATATAGAAATAGTATGTTTCCAAGGCTGGGTCTTGAATTCAGGACTAGTGAACAGGCCTGACTTTTTTATGTTCATGAAAGGTGATCTTCTCCTTTATCCATATTGCTGCAGATTTACCCAGATCCTGAGTTCAAATTCAAAGCCTGTAAGAATAAACTGTGTGAATTGCAAGCCAGGGAGCTAATTTTCTTTTCTCAGCATGGGGCTTGAACTCAGGTTGTGGCAATTCTGCCTCCGCTTAGATCACCCTAAGATGGTGTGCAGCCACTGGACACACAGGTGATTCTGGGATCCTACACCCCCACGTGTTGCAGGAAAAACAATGCACAGAAAAAATTTGGCCTTTTATGTTTTCTTCCTTTGCATAGTGACCCTTCTGGGTCTGAATGACACTGTTGCAAAGGGTACTTCACCTTGCATTGCTGAAGGCTGGCAAACTATCAGGGAAGCCATAGGCCCACGAGGCAACATAGGCCCTCATTTTGAATCCCCGTACTGACACCAACCAATGGCAGGAGGTACTAAGAAACTGGTTCCCATCCAAAGGAATAACACTGGAATTTTGTCAATGTCACAGTTGAATGAGTTGATCGTAAATGATGATCCTATAAAATTAAACAGCATCATTTCAGAAGGCTTGTTGATTTTATTTAATAATTATGAAGCATTAAAAGAATATTCTTACTTACAGGAACACAATAATTTCAGGACACTGAGTGCTTTCATTAATATTTTAAGGATGAAAACAATAACATTAATTACATGGACACATAATAAATACCCAGGAATTGGTAGGAATATAGTCTATATAACTGAATAATGTATAAACATCTCTGGCACTCTATAAACATATATATATATATATATATATATATGTAAATATATATATATATATATATATATTAGCATACTTCCATTTGCATGTCAACCTGTTCTTCTTTGGTTAACCCCTGGGGCTCATTCTCAGGTCCTGGGAACAACCTGTCACCTCAATTTCCCCCAGGATGACATGTTTGCACTCACCCATTCATGAATTTGACCTTGTAGGCCATGAGTTCAGATGTCAGTGCTCCCAAACAATGAATCGTGGAGTAAGAAGCTGATGGTGACACATGGTTTCCTTTTCTGTGAATCTTCTGTGTGTCAGGTATGAAGTGGAATACATATGTAGACCTATATCCTATGTAGTCAATGTTCTATGTGGTATAATAGTCAATACAATAAATGGTCAATACATGAATAAAAGAAAAAATAAAATAACTACACTGAATGCAATATGGAGTCAACATATATATAAAAATATAAAACATATATGTAAATTGTACATGAATAGGGGGTTTTCTAGTGCTGGTGATCAATTTCAGGCCTAAGGAACAGACTTGAATTTCTTGACTTTAAGGAGGCAAGCTTCCTCTTCCCACACAGTGCAACAGAGTTACCCAGATTATGAGTTCCAATCCCAGTCCTGGTAGAAAAAAACATCACCTTCATAGTATTTGAGGTCCAATTCTTAGGTATTTCATTATGCCTCCATTTGATGAATATGATTGCTTAAATGTTTAATAAAATATTAACTGAAATCAATCAGTGTCGTGTAATATAATTGTGTATAATTTTATCCTAGAATCATTCAAGAACTGTTCATTCAATCATGACTTACATCACATTCCGTTGTTAATCATATGGACAGGAAGAAGTTTCTTAGGATCTCCTACCATTTGGAGGTGGCATGACCAGGATTCAAATTGTGGGCTCCAGCTCCCGCCACTTCAACCAGAGGATAGGGAACTGACCAGTCTGTCCAAGAACGTCAACAAGACCAATGATTAGGCAGGCACCAGTCGCTCTCAGCAGTCCTCCTTGATACTTACAAGGCTGTGATAGGAGGATCCTGGTCAAAGTCACCCTAAGCAGGAAAATTCTTGAGAACCCTGTCCAACTTCAGTGCCAACAAAGCCAGAAGCCTTGTGGCTCTAGTGTAGAAGACCAGCCTTGAGCAAAAGCAGCTCATGAACTGTGCCCAGATCCTGAGTTCAAAGTCTGAAACTGACAACAAACAGAACTACACAACAATCTGTGTAGCCATCCAGTTAAAGCAGGTTACCCTCTTGTCTCCAACTGAATTGGACAGAATTCCCTGGGAAAAGGGCTGGGAGAATCTCTGTCATCTTGACTCCGCCCATGCTCCTTGCTTCACAGGATTCTGGGCACACCCCCATTCTTTCATGCTTCTTTCTGACCAATGGGATACAAGAATGGTGGCCACGCCCACATTCCATGCTGCCAGGTACCACTGGGATTCCCTATGTTAGTTTACACCACTACCAGCAGTTGAGGAAGATAGAGGTTGCTGAGAGATGAGGAAGGGACTCGAGGCCACCTGGCCCCTCCCCTCCCTTCACACAGAGCCAGGTTTCAAACCTCAAGCAAGGTCGTGCTGCCAGCCGGCCTAAATCATCGACCTGGTCCTTGCCGCTAGTCTTCTGCTCTGGGCCCATATGTCCACAATGCTGCTGCCATCGAGGCTGGCACAATTGGAGCAGCTGTCAACAGCTTCTCTCAGCAGCACAGGTGAGTTTCCGCCCCAACAACAACCTACCCTGGGTCAAACACCCCCCTGGGGGCACCATGACCCCCCTGCTTGTTTCCTCTCCCCAGCTCTGATGAGCCACCTTTCTGTCTTGAGGATTTCTAAGATAGAAACTAAAAATATGCTCTGGCTGGGCTGGATCGCAGTCCTCCTGTGAAAGGTATGCTCCACCAGGCCTGGTCCTCTGTATTTGGGATGGTAGACATGTGGTCTCATGCTCAGTCATCGGTTTAGATAGATTATCCCAAACTCAGTCCATAGCAGCGGATTCTTGACCACACATGAAGCTCTTGGTAGGGCCTCAACCATTGGACCTCAGTCTCCTCACAGGACAGTAGTGAGGAAACAAGGGCTTTATACAGAGCGATCTCTGGAAAATGGCTAGACAGAGAGGGAGCAGCCTTCAGATAAGTTTTTGGCAATTCTGTGAGCATATGACAGGAAGATACCAGAAAGGGCTTAGGTGGGGCCTGTTATTAATCATGCAACAGGTGTGGGATTATGAACCGAAATATAACTCTCTTTCATTATTACCCTATCCCAATGAGGAAGGGGATCCTTCACTTTGTTCAGTTTTGCATCTGGGGAAACCGAGGCACAGAGAAACCACGTGACCTAATTATGACCTCAAGTTCACAGGAAGCTTGGCCTGACTTCTCTACCAAGCTCCCTAGGACAATGGGTGCTATTCAGTCCACTTCTTGTGGTGGGAAGTCCACTTCTTTTCAGTCGTGGGTCTTGAACTCTAGGATTGGGCACTGTTCCGGAGCTCCTCAGCTCAAGGCTAGCACTGTGTAACTTGAGCCCAGAGTGCCACTTCCAGTTTTCTGGTGGTTCTTAGGAGATAAGATTCTCAAAGACATTCCTGCCTGAGCTGTCTATGAACAATGAGCCTCATATCTCAGCCTCCAGTGTAGTTAGGATTAGAGTTTTATGCCACTGATTCTCTCTCTCTCTCTCTCTCTCTCTCTCTCTCTCTCCCTGTCACTGTCACTCTCAGGAACTGGTAGAATGGGTGCTGTAGGAGGTGGGCCAACCTCCCCAGGTTGCTGGAACCCAAGATGGCCCACTCATTCTGGAGGTGGGCTGTGTTCCAGGAGCTGTCTCATTCAGCGTATTGATACATCTCCATGAGATAAGCCCTCTGTGCCCTTGCAAGACTGTGAGGGTTATTCATTTTCCATCTAGCCTTACTGGATTTATTGTATTCTTTTCTACATTATTTTCTAGCACCTGGCCAATATTATGGTACATAGTTACTGAATGAAAATATAATGTCAAATTAAGAAAGTCATTTAGGGATCTAGGAATGTGGCTTCATGATATGGCGATTGCCTAGCATGCATAAAAGCCTGAATTCAATTCCTCAGTACCACTTAAACAGAAAAACACTGGAAATGGTGCTGTGCCTCAAGTGGTACAGTGATATCCTTGAGAAAAAAAGCAAAAAAAAACCCAAACCAAAACAAAACCAAAAAACATTCAATTAGTAAATGCAAAATAAAGAACCCATACTTGGAATATATAATTGCTCCTGTCATACTGACACCTGACAATAGTCCCTAATTCATGTACTTTTACTTGTATTAGGATATTGTGTTGAAACAAAGTTTTGTTCATTAGGTCACAGCAATTAATGACATGAATGTGCTTAGATGTCAGGTGAAGATTAATTCTGGAAATTCGAAGATTCCAGGTTTTTGAATGGTCACTGCCAATCACAATGAGAAGGGTAGTCTAAGTGAGATTTGGAAATCTTTTTGGTTATTCATGGCCCCAAAACGGGAGAGGCAAATTAACAGTTGTGACAGAAGAGAAGGAATAACTCCAAAGTTAAGTAATAAATGATAGTAACTAAGTTATACCAGAAAGTTTTTTGGAGAACCATTTTTGGTTATTGAACAAATAGTTATCAACTAGTCTTATACCTCATTACCTTTATCATTCTAAATCTCTTAGGCTACTTCTTAATCTCTGTGTAATAAATGTATCTCCTTCTGTGCTGGTTTATCTTACCTTAACTTCTTTGCTTTTTAAAAATCTCAGTCTTTCTATATTTCTCTATGAACATTTCCTGATACTAAATACACCTACACAGATGGCAGAGAATGATTATTGAGGATCCCATAGCTCATGAGTTATTAATGAAACAACGTGGAAAAGGAGGACATATTTATTGTTACCTCAAATTTTCTGAAAAGCTGCAATGCCATCATTTGATTCAAATTTCCATTATTTGTCTACATAGTGTCATTCAGTGCACATAAGGGCAAATATGAGCTGGGTGCTGGTGGATCACACCTGGAATCCTAGCTATTCAGGAGACCAGAGGATTGTGGTTCAAAGTTAGCCTGGTCAGGAATGTCCACGAGACTCTTATC
This sequence comes from Dipodomys spectabilis, assembly GCF_019054845.1. Classification (NCBI taxonomy): domain Eukaryota; kingdom Metazoa; phylum Chordata; class Mammalia; order Rodentia; family Heteromyidae; genus Dipodomys; species Dipodomys spectabilis. The sequence goes on along the minus strand of NW_024870837.1, from coordinate 232,890 downwards.
TTCCATTAACCACCAGAAACCCGGAAGTGGTGCTGTAGCTTAAGCAGTAGAGCACTCAACTTGAGCTGAAGAGTTGAGGGAGTGTGTCCAGGATCAGAGTTCAAGCCCCACAACCAACAAAAAGTGCAAATATTACCTTAAGTTTTCCCAAAAGGAAGGACAAGATCAATAATCTTCTCAAGGAGAAAAAATAATTTCAAAATGATTCAGTGCACCTACTTATGCTGAGTTATTTAAGTTATGGCTTCTTTGCTAGATATATTCTCTTCCTTTATAAATAGTCAAATATTAGCTTTACAATAAGCTTCATCTAATATTTCTTGTTTCAAAAGAGAAGTCTATACAGTTGATGTCACTTAGCTTTCTTACTATCTTAATTCAAAGCCAAACCAGGCAGGAGAATCTGTCAAACTCCTATCACAAATTGAACACCAAAAAACCAGAAGTGGAGTTTTGGCTCAAGCAGTAGAGTACTAGCTTTGGGGGCAGGTGGGCAGGAAAGACAACTGTTCAGGGACAGGATCCACCCTCTGGGTTCAAGACCCAGAATGAGCACAAACTAAACAAACAAGCAAACAAAAATCCCAGATAGTTCTTTGGGACCCTCCTTAAAGGTGTACTGGTCAGAGAAGAGGCTTCTTTTGCAGATCATATTGACTGGATCCTGCTTTTTGGAATCCTTATTGCTCTGGAGAACTCAGTACCAGAACAAAGGAATTGATAACTGACTCCTGCATCAAGAGAATCATCTCAGGCGTGAAATATCCATCCATAAGACACTTTAAAACCTCCATGTCTTTGTTCCTTTACAGGAGAACCCTTTAAAACAACGTTACTTCCTTTTGTTCTATGCTGGCCTTCAAATGGTACATTATTTCTTTTTATAACACTATGAACTAGAAGTTTACAGAAAAAATTTATATGAGTAAAGAACACACTCGAAAAAGCCGGGGACAGAGTTTCCTTCAAGCCTTGGGATACTTTTCTTGTACAGTAAAAAGGAAAGCACAAGGTAACTTGAACTTTGTTATTCCTCTATGTTCCATTCCTCTCTTCGGGTCAGTTTCCACATCCAGTAACAGTTACTTCCAGTAACAATCGATGATGCTGCTTGAGGTTTAATGAATGTTTTCTGGCTTCACTGCAATAACACTAGAACACCTATGGACCTGAGGTAACACGTGTTTCAGAGACAACTTAGTAAAGAGAAAATATGAAATTTATATTGCTTATAAATACATTATACATGAGTACATTGAGTTCAAACTTTGTAAGTTCTCTGTAAATTAAGGCGAATTTTAAATGGGAAGAAGGTTTTCAGAACATTCTTTTTGTGAGTGTACGTGCTGTTCATTATTTCCCAAGTGTACATGAGCTAACAGTAAGGGAAACAATAGCAATAATAGGAGAAAGAGAAGTTCTGTGTTTAAGTGTAAGGGTTCAATACACTATAGAAGATTCTACAAATAAGACAACATTGAAACAATAAAGCCAAGTCCAGTATGTAGATTTATGGGAGTGATATACAGAAAGCAAGACACCTACATGGAACAAGAAGTATGAGGCCACTCCCATTCTAAATCATGCTTGCTAATCATGCAACTTTGTAGAAAGTAGAATGGAAGAATAATTCTGTTTCCAATGCAAGTCGGACATAAGAGCTTGGATTTAGCTGGAAAAATGTCCATCTTGTGAGAGCAGGGGTTATGCTAGCAATGAACTGGTGGCTAAGATTACATTTCTTTTTTTTCTTTAAAACACACACACATACACACAGACACACAGACACAGATACACACACACACACACACACACACACATATATACATATATATATATATACATACATATATATATATATATATATATATATATATATATATATATATATTTGTTGGCGGTGGTCTTGGCACTTGAACTCTGGGCCTGTGAGCTGTGTCTCTGCTATTCTGCTCAAGCTAATGCTCTACCACTTAATCCACAGTGCCATTTCCACTTTTCTTTTAGTTAATTCGAGAAAAGAGTCTCTGGACTTTCCTACCTGGGCTGGCTTTGAACCTCAATCCTCATATCTCAGCATGAAGATATGTAATGTGTCTGTTCATCTATCTTTATAAGAATTCTTTAGTTAGGGGCTGGGGAGGTGGCTCAGTGGTAGAGTGCTTGCCTCACATGCATGAGGCCCTTGGTTCGATTCCTCAGCACCACTTAAGCAAAAAAGAAAAAACCCGAAATTGGCGCGGTGACTCAAGTGGTAGAGTGCTAGCGTTGAGATGAAGAGCTGAGGGACAGAGCCCAGGGCCAGTGTTCAGGCACCATGACCAGACCCCACACCAAAACAAAAAGAAAAAGAATTCTTGAGATAAAAATCTGGGCTACAGCTTAGAAGTTGCCCTCACAAAAATGTTTGTAGTTTAAAAGTTAATACTCCTGGAGAAATAAAACCTAAGAATTTGAAGGAGTCTGGGAAGTTCAATGTGCATCCAGCCTGGGCATAACACTCTTTGCAACAGTATATAAAATTAAGCAGTCCAAATCTGGATTGGAAGAATGGCTCAAGTGATGGAATACCAGTCATGAGCAAGATTGCTGAATAAGAGCTTGAGGCTTTTGCATATATACATACAAACATACACATACACCCAGAGGCACTTATATGTGCACACACAAATGAAACAACTCTCAGAATGTATAGAAAAGTTAGAAAACAATAAATATATGTCCTGAATAAGACTAGAATCAAGTGATAATTTTTAATATTAGAAAGTCCTCAAATGAACTTCCTTCAAATAAGTTTGAGAATATTACATTGGTAGGGATCAGAGATAGTAAGAGAGTCAATAATCATTATTAAAGGGATAGGATCCATGGAGGAATGAATCAGAGATCCAGCAGGGGCGTCTGAAAATGTTCATATCCTGTATCAAATGTTAGAACATCTTTGAAAATTGTAGATAAAGTCAAAGTAGTCATTCTGGTGTATAATATCACTGGAGAAGTTCAGAATTGGTAGTCTGTATCTAGATTAAATAAAACAAGAAACTATTGCAGGACAATGTGATACAAGCCTAGAATTCTAGCACTGAAATTAAGACAGGAGATTAGAGAATGGAATTACATAGTTATACCTTCCCTGGACCAAGGTGTAAAATTTTGTCTTAGTAAAACAAAACAAACAAGAAAGGAACACGTAGTTGGACTGTTGGGCTAATTTTGTCATTATGTTTTGAGAAGTCAAATTTCCTGTTTAAATGCAACTCATACTTAATCCTCACTTGTGTTTTAAATTTTCTCTTCATTACAGAACATTCCTAGATGCAAAATGACTCATGATTCCCATCCAAAATTTGAAAAAGTAAATTATCATCATTATGTTGTATCCCAAAACAATGATGAAGAATTACAAAAGCTTAAGCCTGGAAAAATAGCAAAGTTCGTCAAATGTAGGATTTTGAAGATCTTGCTAAATTAGAATTTAGATTTAAAATAAATATTTTGATTTTGTTTGTAATTTTATATTCTATAGGATTCTACAAAATTCTTTTTAAGTAGAGTGTTTAATTGACATTCACAAATGATTTTGCATTCTATGTGCCTAGAATATTCTTTCAAGAGAGTTATAATTAGAACTTAGTTAATAGATAATTCCAACAGTTCATGTATAAAATGATAATGTGAAGGTTGTAGATAGAGTTGTCAACAAATTGATGATATTAATTTATAAATTTAGAATAAGAGCAATTTTTGGAGTCTTTGGTATAACATGTTATGAAGAGAATAATCATGTTACATCTTCTTTCTTCTACCTGTATGTAACACAGGAAGCAATTTCCTTAATTATTTGCTCCTGTATACACTGAGAAAAATGTTAGGTTTGGAGTTTGTTTTTATTTTTGTTTTTGTTTTATTGGTTTGTCCTAGGACTTTTAATCTGGGCCTAGACACTGTCTCTGTGTCTGTTTATGCTCAAGTCTCGTGCCCTACCACTTCAATCTCAGTGCCATTTGCGTCTGGCTTTTGCTGAGAAGTTTATTGAAGATAAGAATCTGGGGAATCTTCCTGCCTGGGTGGGCTTTCAAGTCTAATCTTCCAATTTTAGCATCCAGAATTTATATGATAGCTAAAAAAGTATAAATATAAATAATATTTGCAAGTGTTCCGATCTCAAGAATACCAGTGGGGGGAAAATGATGCAACCCAGTTTATTGTGGTGTTCTTACCAGAACATGTATGGCATCACATTAGCAGAGTTGTATTTTTTCATAATAGAGATAAGCTATTCATGATATGAATTAAGGGAAGTTTGAGGTGCACCCTAAAAGTTGGAAAATTTTGGGCTAGGATGACTCTATATCATAAATATTGGTATTGGTGGTCATAAAAATAATAGCTTATTGTGATAAACAATTGCTTACTCTTGAAGAATTAATTATTACCGATGCTACATAGTTTTATCCTTTACCAGAATGTGGTTATTTTTCTGTTGACTCTCAATCTGTAACACCCCATTGGAAAATGCATCTATTGCAGAATTACATAACATGCAAGCTGGTATTGTTTTGAATCTCTCTGGTATGGAATCTTCCGAATTTGAAAATGAGTAGTTACTAGTCATTGGAATGTTGACAAACACATATATTCTGTCTTCTTAACAACTTATTCACTTTTACAAGTTATTGGTTTCCATAGAATTAAACTGTTTCTGCTTTTAGTATGAGAAAGTACTATATTCTTTTTTCAAAATATTGGCAACTATATTGTGAAAATATTGTCTAGTCGGAGAGCATTAAAGTTGATGGTCCTCTAATTAAAAAGGGGTAATTAATTCAAATGAGACACCAAATAGTATGTGTACTATACCAATACAGTGAAATTTGATTTCATGCAGCTTATTTTTTAAATTTAATTTTATTGTCAAAGTGATGTACAGTGGGGTTACAGTAATTTTAAGTTAGTGAATACATAACTTGTCAAACTTGTTACCCCCTCCCGCATTTTCTTCAGTTTTCCTTCACCCCAATAGCCCTCACAAGTTGTAATGTACATTTCCAACATATTGTCTTCTGAGTATTGATATTGCATTGGTTTGCCTTTGTCATCTGTCTCACCATTTTGTTGTTCCTCTTCCCTTCCCTAATTAAGGTAAATATATACCCAATACACAGGCTACCAAAATCAAAAACAGCAGGGAATAAAGCATAGGGGAAAAACCCAAAAGAAAATAGAAATCACATAGTACATTAAAAACAACAACCGCAAATAAAACTTCCTATTTCCATATCTTGGAGTTCATTTTGCTTAGCATCAGCTTATAAGGTTATGTATATGCATAACAAAGACACTGGAAAATAATAGTTTCATGGACACTATATCATGAAAACAACATGTTAACTGTTTTTGATGATAAAGGAGGAGTTAGGATTGATGAATTCACGGTTCCAATAAAGGAATTTCAAAAGAGTTTTAAAATTATGACAGGTGGGGCTGGGAAGGTGGCACAGTGGTCGAGCGCTTGCCTTGCATGCCTGAGGCCCTGGGTTCACTTGCTCAGCACCACATAAGCAAAAAGAGAAAAAGCCGGAAGTGGCGCTGTGGCTCAGGTGGTAGAGCGCTAGCCTTGTGCTGAAGAGCTGAGGGACAGCGCCCAGGCCCAGAGTTCACCCCACGACTGGACCCCCCAAAAAATTATGGCAGGTAAATTTTAATTTGTTCAAACGTTTTAACAACTTAGCCTATTATGAAAATTTTAAATTGCTTGAGAAAATAGGCTTTCATGCAAAGTAATCAATGGAGACTTAGCTGTGATGGAGCAAAGTGGGTGAAGATGGCTCATTTTCACACTAAACAAACAAACCTCAGAAACCATGCTATAAATCCTGTAGGTTGCCTTGAGAATTGTCCTTACCCAGGAAATCTACTCACTGTGTGAAACAAGGTTGTAGTAGAATTTAAATTCAACCTTCTTAAAAAAAAGACATCTTTAAGTCTTTTGCCCACTTATTTATTGGGCAGTTGTGAAAGACTTAAAGAGAAACTTCTCTGAAGAAGAAAGAAGGATGGCCAATAGACACATGAAGAAATGTTCAACATCCCCAGCCATAAAAGAAATGCAAATCAAAACAACATTGAGATATCACCTCACTCCAGTTAGAACGGCAAAAATCAAGAACTCTAACAACAACAGATGCTGGAGGGGATGTGGACAGAAAGGAACCTTACTTCATTGTTGGTGAGAATGTAAACTTGTTCAACCACTTTGGAAAGCAGTATGGAGGTTCCTCAAAAGACTTCACATATAACTCCCCTATGACCCAGCAATCCCACTTTGGGGCATTTACCCAAATGTTTACAAACAAGACCACACTAAAGCTACCAGCACAACTATGTTTATTGCAGCATTATTTACTATAGCTAAGATATGGAACCAACCCAGATGCCCCTCAGTAGATGAATGGATCAAGAAAATGTGGTATATATACACAATGGAATTGTATGCCTCCATCAGAAAGAACGACATTGCCCCATTTGTTAGGAAATGGAAAAACTTGGAAAAAATTATATTAAGTGAAGTAAGCCAGGCCCAAAGAAACATAGGTCCCATGGTTTCCCTTATTTGCAATATCTAGTATATGTATGAGTCAAGAGGAAAAGATCAGATAATGTGATGTCAGGAAAATGAACCCTTAGATATGTATTTTAATGTTTTTTTTTTCTTTCATGCATGTGTTTCTAATGCATTTATAAGATTATCTCTTTGTTTCTTTGTATGTCCCTCCCCCACAGTATAACCCCTGCTTTCACCATATTTGATGTCAGTATAACTTGTGGAAGAGATGGGGAAAAACCAGTTGTTTAAGGATACAGGTGGACGTGTTGCAACAATGAGAAGTACAAGTTGTCATGTCCAAAATGAGCTTTACAACGTCGGTGCGGGAGGGGGGAGGGGAAGGGTGGGTAAGGAGAAGGATTGGGATTGGGGGGGAGGGGGGAGGCTGGGAAGGGATGTGAAGGGTAAACAAAGGAGGAGGCTGCAATGCTTGATAAGAAATGTACGCATTATCCTGCCCATGTAATTGTAACCCCTCTGTACAGTATGTTCACAAATAAAATAAAATTAAATTAAATTAAAAAGAGACATCAAAATTTGTGAATTGACTTTAATTAGCAAACAATAATTCTCTGAAAAAGATAATTTGGGTCAATATATTTAGGGAGAAAGTGCCTTCAACAATTAAAGTAGTTATTGGGTTTACACTTTTCTGTTTGTAATACTTTCTACAATGTCTTTGCACGTGAAGCACTGAACTACAGAAAAAAACCTGATTGGATACTTGAAACCAATGATTTCACATTTCTTAGTAGCTCATATATATAATATCCTTATTAACATGAGATAGTGAAGCCTTCCCTTATTACATAAGCCAAAAAGTTTTGGGATCAGAAAATAATTGAGCAAATTGAAAAGGCAAGAAAACGGGTTCTTAGAGGCCCTAGCTAAGCATATTAGTTTCATCAGTGGAGGGAGGCCAAAATTTTGATATATTGTCTTAATATTTTTGCTACCTAAAGTGATTTTACAAAGCCTATTTAGCTCACTACAATTTAGAACCGATTGAATGAAGACATGAAAATAAATTCCACATCCAAATATAAGACTTTTAAAAGAGAAACCATGAAGATGTAGCAGTGGGGAAGGTCTTATAGTCCTTCACCTTCAATAGACTTGAAGCCAAGAATCTGTGATTAGTTGGAAATCAGGCAAGAGCTAAGAGGAGGACAGAGCAATAGGACATAGGAGCACTGTCCTTTTGTAACAGACACTGTCATCCAAGGTATGGATGATTTAACACTATTCTTTTCCATACATCCTTCTGAGCAAATGCAAGACCGAGAGAAAGATGATCTATTGAAATAATTTTAGAAAGAATAACTTCACTGGTCCTGATATGGTATCTAGGGAGAAATCTAAAGAGAGAAGATAAAAGTGAAGTATTCTTCGGTTTCCTCTAAGCATCGTGTTAGCAAATTACATCTTTGAGGTTAGAAGGATTGAACCAAAAAGTGGTGGAGTTCCTATTTTTGAGGGCACTTTAGACACAAGAAGACTTTTAAGGTAAAAGAAAAAAGAAAAAAAGTAAAGCTAAATATTTGTGATCACAGCTTCTTGGACTGGTATTTTGGAGACAAAGTTTTACAATAGAGATTGTCCTCATTAACATTGATGCTGAGTTTCCGTGGCACCCAAATGAAAGGGGAAAGTTTAATAGACTCACTTGGACAAGTAAAAAGCATGATAGAATAAAATGGCAAATAATATTTATTAAATTACTTTGAACAATTACTTTGCCAGAACGAAGAAGGAAAAAATATAATTAAAAATCACTTGTCTTAAAATTATGAATAAAAGTAGTCAAGAGAAATGAGAGAAAACATAGAGGACTGTTTTCTCTCCAGTGGAGTAATGGGATCTTGATATTGTTTCTTCCATTCTGTCCTCACAAGCTATCAAGTGTGGCTCAGGACTGGAGTATCCAGTTCAGGCCAAGAGAATTCGCAGAAGAAAATATTTGCAGCAGATGTAGGTCATTTATAACCTTAGACAATCTATTTAAATCTGTTAAAAATTCTCCTCTACCCTAAACTGCCTACTTTTAACAGCTTTGTATGCTTTTCCCAAGATTGTCCTTCATTAACTATTTAAAATTTTGAGAGGTCATAATCATACTTTATAGAGATTGCTGTTTGGTTGTGCTTTTTGTGTGTTTTTGTTTTCTGTTGTGTTTTTTCACAGAATTTCAAAAGGTTGTGCAAGTGTGTTACAATTAAAGATGTCCATCTAATTGTCCAATGTTCCGGGATCAGAGTCACTCCTTCTATCATTCTCAACCAACCCCTTCTACAAGATTTATTTCCGATTTACCACGTCCTTTCTCACATGTGCACATTGAGTATTCTAGCTGTACTTGCTCCTTGTTCCATTTCCATTCATTCTATATCTTTACTATTATTCCTCTCTTGTTTCAACTTCCTGATAGTCATTCTGTTAAACTGTCTGCTAGTACTTTGAAAGGTTTATATACATTCCATGGAGTTTATATCCTGCATATACTTGAACTGATGTCAGCTTATATTTCCATAATTCATTCATCTGAAGTAACAATTTGTAAAAGTGGAGACATGAAGCACCTAGACATGATTTTATTCCCCTCCATTTGGAACATTAATCTGTAGTCAACAAGAAAGTTTAAAAATGGCTTAGAATGTATTCCTAACTACAAGTTTTGTAAATGGTGTTGTACAATGGTTTGTGATTATTTTATTTTACATGGGATAATATTTTCTACTACCTATAAGTTTTGGAAAATGAAGAAAATTAAAATTTACTACTGCAGAGGAATATGATAGAAATAGAAGACATATTTTATGTTTGTCAAATCTCTGATGAGTACCCATATTAAGACTTAAAGTCATATTTCTTATTATGTTAGACCCATAGGGAAAACATAAAACACCATATGATAAGGCAACTATTCATGACTTTTTTAAATGTACTTATTATGTGATGAAATTTACTTTGTTAGCTAATATTTTGGTTTGAAATATGGGAGGCTGATGTATTTAACAAATTTTCGAAGTCACCTACTGAAAAACACAAATGGTGGGGGGTAGTATTTCTACACTTTAATGAATGGTTGAACCTGTTTGGCCTTAGTGCTGGGTAAATAAATCAACTCTATTGTAACTTGCTCCTTACACTTGAAAAACTTGTAACGTCACTAAATATTATCTACTTGTAAAGTGTTATTTTGGCAAATGTGATTTTAAAAAGTTTATTTGAAAAGGCATATACTTTCAGGAGATTAAATGTAGGTTATCATTTGTTTGAGAATGACAACATTTTTATACTACAGAACCAAGTTTTACTGAAGTACCAGTGTTTTGAAGCACTAAGGATCTTCTCAATTAATGTTTTTCTGAATTATATTTGACTTCTATGTCTAGTTTTCCTAGTCTTTGTAGACCAATTATGGATCTATCATTCCAGGAACTATCTTTTGGCCTGATGATGCTGGACTGAAATCATTCATTAATCATTAGGAGAGGGGTATTACAAATAATCTTGTGACATTTGTGGTCTTGTTCACTCACATGGGATGGTCATCTGGAAATTGAAAGTTTGAATTACTGTACTTTCACATTTTGTGATTTCATCTTGCATTTTAAGTTGCCTTGCATTTCTCAATTGCTTACTGCTAATTCCTGCAATTCAAGGAATTGGGGCCCTGAAATATAGGAAATGAGAAATTGAGATGGGTCTTCAATTATTTCTGTTGGCATGTTGCATGGGCCTAGGTAAGAACTCTTGCCCTAGTTATCTGATGATGCAGATAACTGGGACCTGGCATCCTAGGACCCGTGGATCCTGTAGAAGAAAAATACCTTTTAGGTATCATATCAGCAAAATTTGGGTATAATCAGTAGGAATGCTTCAGAAATATGGAAAAAAAAACAGTTTGGGATCAGCAAGTTAAAAAAATAGAGCAGCAGAGTAAAATCCCTTATAGATTGGAGGAAAACAATATTTTTTTTAACATGTGAATTCAGAAACCAAGAACACTTAGAAGGTATCACAGTTTATACCGAAAATATTGTTTTGATACTTTTTATATTTTAATATATATTCTAATCCTGATTATTTATATTCCAATCTATTTATTGGAATAAATACCAAGTAATTTGTCAAATTATCAATTAATTCCTGTAAGATTCACTGTGTGAAATATAAAATCAGCACATAAAAATATAAAATATATAAGTATATATAATATAAGAAAATGTTTTACATTGTTCTGTTGTGGTTAAGGTAACAAAGGCAACTGTTTTAAAATATATTTCCATTACCTCTACCTCAGTGTTTGGTAGAATTAGACCTAAAGCTTTACCATTTGGACATGTACAGCCTAGAAGCAAGAGGAAACACTGTGATTAAAACATTACCAATTTAAGGCCTAATAATGAGAAGAAACATATGGACTTCTCCTGGAGCTATGGAATATATTTGGTGATAGAAAATCAGTGGTGTAAGTTCCTGCCTGGTTGGATTTTAGACAGGCCAGGACACTAGGTAATCATGCATATGAAAATTTTTTCACCTTCTTGGCTTTAGCTACTTTTGAAATGGGAGGGATAATAAATAATTATATTTTGACTAAAATACGTTCTAGTCTGAACAGTTCTGTCTGAACTGTTCATCTCTCTATGATCCCTTATAACTAAGATTAGTTTTGCTCCAGTAAGACAAGCTATGCTGTCAGAGTAAGATATTCTGGTTGGTCTGTTCCTACATGGAGCAAGGGTAATGGGTCAGGCAGACATTTGTGCCAGTAAGACCTCATTTGTGACATTTTTAAGCTGGAGAATTTTAGAAGTAGTTCTTAAGCAAGGCTTACTTTGAATCCATTAGCTCCACAAAGCTAAATCAGTTGATAAGTAAGTACTTGAAAAGCCATCACCTTTGGACCTAGCTATAAAGGCTTCAAAGTATGATCAAATTTCAAATGAAAAAGACTTAAAATAGTTATTGACAAACATTGCAAATGTGAACAATTGAACATAAACTAACAAGCAATTTAGGTAACAATAAGGTTTCCTTGTTACAAATAGGCAACCAAGGATATATGCCTGTCTTAAGATTGCATCATTAACTACTTAAATTTACAGGATACTACATGCTTCAGCAGCACGTCTACCCGAATTACAATGCTCTTGTGCAAGAGCCATGTTAATGATATGAAAATTTGTGAAGTATTCCATATTTTTCATTCTTCGTATGCAAGAAGTGAAAAACAGTTATTAAAAAGTTGATTACAAATATACAAGTGTAATAATACATGTAATTCATAGAAAAAAAGTTAGTTTGACATCAATGTATTCAATCTTCACCTTTTCAGAAAGGCCTTTACATAGCATAACTTTTATAAAACTTTTGAAATAAGATAACATTGTCATTTTATTCCAAAGAAATAAAATTCCATAAGGACCTAGGAATTAAAGGAATCTTTAACTGTTTCTATACCGAATGCAATCTGAAAGGACACGTTTATTAAGAACCTATATATTATAAAACAATGTCGAATTCAAAGTATTATATCAAGGAGAAAATGAAACAGATTATGGATATTACACAAACAGAATACTAAATATTTTAAAATACACTTTTTTCAGACAAGCATCAGAAATATCTTTAGTTTCTGTACTACTCATTTCAACAGATAAGTTAAAATTATTTCTTATTAAAAAATAAAAAACTCTACAGAAATCATTAGTATACAAACAACTCGAATATATTTTGACATCAAACTCAGGCAATTCACTTGGAATAATACCATGCAATCCATGAATTTTTAAAGTAAGATATTGTTGTTGCTTTGTATTGTTAAAATATTTTGTATGGACACATAGGATGGACTGGCAATTTTGAAATTTAAGAAACTTAACCAAACCATTAGGACTTTAGAGAACAATTTGTACAGCCTTCCAGAACTTCAAAGAAGTAGTGATACATACTTATTCTTTTGGCAATATCAAATGCAGTTTCTTCCAAGTTGTGCTTCAGACCTGGTTTGATATAATGGTTCAAGAGAAAGAGATCTAGTATAACTTTGCTGTTTCTATTCCCAGCAGCAAGATGCAAGGGGGTCAAGACGCCTTTAGTTTGTCCATTGGTATCTGCATCATGATGAAATAAAGAAACCACTCTAGTATTATTCCATGTATAAGTACTGTGCAGGGGTGTCCAGCCATTGACAATTATTACATGAATATCTACCTGGAGCCACCAACTCATGGACAATGTCTAAATGTCCACTGTAGGCTTCTCGATGAAGAGGGGTATACTCATTGTTATCCCTAGTATTCACATGAGTGGCCTTTTTGGAAAGTTGTCTCTGCACTGTAGTAAGGCGATTATTTTCGGCAGACCAAAGAAGAAATTTGATTGAATCCTTCTCCATTTTTTCTTGCAATTGATACCATATCTCACTTTTTTTTCTTGTTCCTCATCTTCATCAGAATTGCCTAGCCAGAAACTTTGAGTGCTAGTGAGAATGAGGTGTCCATGTATTTCCCCAATAGTTCACATTGGATGAACTGGTCAAAAAAATCCGGTGAATTTTCTGCATCTGTTTGTTTCACTATTATTTATTTTCTCTTTTATCCTTTTTACTATTCTAAATTATTCTAACTGGAGAGTTGGGAATTGGTAGAGAGCAGAGGAAAGATTTTCCTCCGTATTCAAAGGTACAGACTGAAAATGAGGACCAGTGGTGTCTTCATGTGCAGCTTATTCTAGGAATGAGAAAATAGGAAATAAAACCTTCTATGTAAATTAGTTGGGAAATGGCAGAGCAGAAAGTGAAATGATGCAACCAAAAATATAAAAGCAAAATAAATTAGGATAATTATGGAGCAATCATATTACCTATGTGAACCATGAAAGGGAGAGAAGAAGAGAGAGACAGATGTGCAATGATCTAGCTAGCCACAAAATACATCCCTCTGATGAATTTATAGAGCAAACAATTTTATTTTTTAAAAGAGATGGAAATAAAATTTAAGATCAGATGTCTCCATTGTTTTTAATTATATTTTTGTTATCTTAAATACTTGGACAATGGAATTTCCATTCAACAAATCAGTTTTTTTTAAGTATAATGGATCTTTATATAACTTTTCTACACCCTTCCAAACCTCACCCCACCTTAATTTTTCCTAGTTTCATACTATGTACATTGAATATTATACTTTCCCTCTCTTCCTCCATAACTCTCTTTATTCCTTCCTTTTGACTTCCCCTCACATCTTCCAAGTGATAGTTTCCTGATATATATTTTGTTGGATTAAAAGTTCACTTTTATAAGAAATTACACCTTTGAAATACCCCGCCGCAAATAGCATGCTTTGGTTAATATTTTTGTGTAAACTTGTAATAAAGTTCTAGCTTCCAAATGAGACAGAACATGGGTCCTTTGTGTGTCTGGTTCTGACTTAGTTTAATTGATATAGTTTTAGATCTATCCATTTTGTTGCAAATGATGTAACAGTCTTCATAATGGATGGATGCAATCCAATTTTGTATAGGTGCCACACTTTCTCCAACCATCACTCCTCCAAAGAGCATCTGGGCTGTTTCTGTAACTTGGTGAATATTGCAGCAGTGAACATGGTTGTGAAAGTGATTTTACTGTAACTTTTTGGAAGAATTCATCACTGCCTTTATCAGTGCAATCCTCTAGCCAGTTTTCCAGAATAAGCACATCCCTCCCTTCACCTTCATCACAATGTATTGCAAGTCTTTAGAAACACAATTCCTCTTACAGGTCTCAATAAGCTAAAACCACACTGTGCCCATATTCTTTCAATACATTATTTCATAAATGTTCATATAATTTAGTGAGAACCTTCTATGTACTTTCCTAATGTGGAAATGAGGGACATGACAGAGTAAAAGTAAGAAATATGCAATTTAATTAGGTATTATCACATTTAAAATCATTTTCAGCTCTAATTCATAGCCTCACATAATATTATTTTAATCTTTATTTGATTACTTCAACTAACCCGTAAATTATAACAAGTGAGTTAAAAGCAAAGACAAAAAGTGTGGTTTGATTTTGACACTCATGTGTGAGGTTGCACAATATGGGCAAATAAATTGATTGGAATTAATACCTCTTATCCATTTTGTTAACGTAGAGATGGTTTTCCCAAACTTATTCTCGCAATTCGTATTCCATTCAGCACCAAGAAACATGTGATAATTTCCTTTGTTTTGCTCCTTACTAACTTTTGTTTCCATTTTATTTTATAATGGATGGTTTTATAAATCTACTGTAGATACAAAAATATGTTAAAATATTTCTATCCATATGCATTGATATATATATATATATATATACATATATTACACAGGTTATAATGATAATGAATAACTTCAGTAACTGTACAATTTACTAAATTATTATACTATCTGCGGCTATTGCCTGGCATCCTGGTTGCTCGGGAGGCTGAGATCTGACAATCATGTTTTGAAACCATCCTGGACAGGAATTTCCAGGAGCCTCTTATCACCAAACAACCAACAGAAAATCAGAATTGGAACTGTGGCTCAAAGTAGTAGAGTGATAGCCTTGAGAGAACAATCTCAGGGACATCATCCAGGCTCGTAATTCAAGAAAAACAATCTACGCAATAAAATCTATTCAATTTACACTTGTGTAAGTAAAATATTTCCATCACTCAAATGCACAACCATGCTCATTTGCAAGGTAACTCTGTTTTGTCTAAAGTACCCCAAAACATTTTTACTTAAGTTGAAAGCATTGCACCATGGGTTCATTCTCTCTCATGCATTTTTCCATTCAAATACTCAAATCTCACAATTATTCCAATTACTTAAAATCATAGCTTTTTACTTTAATACCCATAATGTTAAAGTTTGAATTGAGTGTCTTGTGCCCCCTAAATGGGTGTTCTTATCACTTTGTCATGTCTCCAGCCCTAAATTATCCTGATTATCTTTCAGATACTGTGTATGATGTTGGGCTCAGTCCACGTTATGTTATTCTTCCTGGAATTTAGAATAACAGGTGCATGGCATTGTGTAAATATCTTTCTGTCCAGTCTGAGCTTTAACCTCTATCCTCACAAGAGTAGACTCCCATGTAGTCAGGATTTTCATAAGCTTGTCATAGCTGATGTTTTTTTAAGTCTTTTATTTCCTGCAAGTTCTTGAGTAATGAATTAATTTGTTTCCTTGGGTTGTTTTGTTTCATTTGAATGTATGTGTTGAGTTGTTCCTCACTTTTCCTTTTGTTTCTTTCAATCAAGTTCTTACCTAATGTTCTGAGAAACCAATTCTTATTTTTCACGATAGTCAATGTGAACATGCTGCATTCCAAAGCAATTTCAGTAATATTTAAACACCTTCATATCTATGAATGGTATATAAATGATAAGTGCTGTGAAGGGTCTTTTTATTTTCACAGCAGTCTTTGTCATACACAGACAGACCATGAAACGTATGAAGATAATAAAACTACAGATGCTAGCAAGGAGAAAAAAACCTATTATTAATTGTTTGACAGGCTTCCCTTCTAGTGAAAGAAATACGTTGCTTGATGCAGGATTTCACAAAATTATATTGCTTGGAGGAAGCTAAACAATCATCTAATTCTACAGAATTGAGGGAAATGAATCGACCTTCTCAATAATTTACATCTGGGTCAAATAAAAGCCTGCTTCCAAAAAGAGAGTTGACTTTAGAGAAACAAGATGAGTTGTATGTAAAGAGGTTCTTAGCTGATTTTGTTAATTTGTAAACTAATACTGGGAAATAGATTACAGCAAGGTAAAAAAAAAAAGAACTTCGCATTGAAATACTCATTTGTGTGTGTGTGTGTTTGTGTGAGAGAGAGAGAGAGAGAGTGTGTGTGTGTGTGTGTGTACACATGCACGCATATACACGCAGGGGCATGTGCAAGTGCTCATTCATTCATTCATCATTCCTGAGGCTTGATAGTGCCTAGGCATTCTCCCTAAGCTTCTGTCACCAAGGATAGTGGTTTAACACTTGAGCCATTGTTCCACTTCTGTTTTTTTGAGATAATCGCATTTATTTTCAAGATTGGACTGGCTTTGAATAGTGGTCTTCATATCTCAGCCTCCTGAGTAGCCAGCTAAGCTTATTCAGCCTCTAAGTAGCTAGTTAACATTGGGCCTGTCCTCTATGCTTCAATGCTCTTTTATTCATTCTTGTCCTGAGGTGTTCACATGCCTAAGTAATATATATGTCTAGTTGCTTTAAAAAAATACTCTTACTGCTTGGCAGTAGGGGCTTCTATCTGAACTAACTATTGAGGAGGCTTGAGAACAGAACCCAGGCCAAAAGTTTAGTGGACTTCCTTCTCAATCTATAGCTAGCTGCATTGTATTATTTCCACCATCCTGCACTATTTACAGGTTAAGATTGGAAGGACTGCAGAATCCAGGCCAGCCAAGGTAGGAATCTAGACAAGTTGGTTTGCAACTCTTATGCCATTGGTAATGAGAAGGCTAAAAAGACAGATCAGGTGCTTGTTCTTGTGGAAAGGGAACCCCTATCCTAAAATTAACCAGTCTAACAAAAACAATACCCCAAGTTGAACACAATTTCTCACAACCAAAATAAGTATATACATTAACATCCAAAACTTACTACAATCTGCTCTTTGTTCTAATATCAGCTTCATCTGATTATCATATGATGTGAAAGAATCGTTTCTTCATTAAACTTATATATTCAAAAAGACCTAGAAAATTCTTTCTCACTTATTAAGTGCAAACGAATGGCAAATTGCCTCATTTCTTACATACTTAACTACAACTATAAATTCATCTTATGATTATTATAAATAGTAATGTATTCTGATTTATTACTTTAGTTTGTAACGGTTTTTAATCTTTTAGCTTCTCTGCTGAAGTTGAAATATTTAAATACTATTATCAAATTATATTACTTGGGTACTTAGGGCAGTTTTCTAAAAAGTTTTTAACCAATGGCTTCTAGTAATTCTGTTGTTTTTTGGGGGGGGGGTGTCTGGTCCTGGAACCTGAACTCTGGGCCTGGGCGCTGTCCCTCAAGGCTACCTCAAGGCTAGCACTCAACCACTTGAGCCACAGCGCCACTTCTGGCTTTTTTTTTCTGTTTATGTGATTCTGAGGAATCGAACCCAGGGCCTCAAGCATGCAAGGCAAGCGCTCTACCAGTTAACCAACTTCCTAGCTCTCTACAAATTCTTAATTGGTATATTATTTAGTTTATTTTTAATTTCAATTTAATTTTATGGTAAAAGTAATGTACAGAGGGGATACAGTTACTTAAGTAAGGTAATGACTACATTTATTAGGAAGGAACATTGTTATCTCTTCCATTGATTTTTTTGAACACACAAAAAAAACTACTGATGTTTCTCCTGTTGTTATTGACCAATGGATACTTTTCTTTCTTTGTTCATGCATTTTTTATTATAAAATTGATATACAGAGAGTTTACCGTTACTTAAGTCAACTAAAGAATACACTTTATTTTCTAAATTTCAAATTTTGAACTTCTTTTGTTTTGTTTCTTTAGTGTAATTCTTTTTTCAAAGTTGTAGATTAGTTAATTTAGTTTTGCATAATTATAACACATGTAAATTATTCAGACATATATTTTGCTTTCAAAATAGTTAACATGTGAATATGTAAAAAATTATTTTCTTAAATTTTATATGGTTGGTGAATTTAAATAATTTTATTTTGTTATAGTCCTAAACATATTTGTCCATGTAACAAATGCTGTATTTTCAAGAAGCACATACTTTATTAAAAAGGCCTTATTACCTGGTCACTTTTTGGAAATATTTGTACTTGAATTAAAAAAAAATGTTTGAGCTGGGCATAGCAATTTGTGGTTTCAAATTACTAACTATGGTGGGAAGTGTAAATAGGGTTTGTAATTCGGGAGAGATTGAGGAATTATAAGACCTTATTATAAAATTTCCAGAGTGTAATGGTTAGAGATATAGCTATCCCTAGCAAGATATAGAGCACTTGGTTATCATCTTCTAAATCTTGAGTTAAAACACCAGTAACATCAATCTTTTGTCAAACTAAAAGGACAAATATTTCAAAATGTTTATTATTTAAAACTTGTTTGTAAAGTTCTCATGTATTTTATTTCTCAATTTTCAATTTACTCAATCTATAAGAATCCAAGTATCTTGTGACTATTTTATTTCTACTAAACTTTTAAATAGTATGAGCAATACTATGATTTCATATATTAAAATACTTTTACTATTTGTGATAATTTCCTTTGTTTAATATAATAACAATATTCCAAATGTGTGTATGTGGTGTGCGTGTGTGTTTATGTGAATTTTGTGTGTGTGTGCTTTGTCTGTACTTTGCAATGTTTGGGAGATCACACAATTGCTTCACATATGTTAGGCCAATGTTTTACCACTGAGCTATTCTATCAAGTTATAATACAAATTGTATTATAAATTATGACTTTTAAATTTTCATTCCTAGTATGTTTTTTCAAAATTGTATATGATAAAATGTGATCCATCTTCTATCCACATTAGCAATTGTTATTGTTATTCTTTCTCTTATTTCTTTGAAAATGAATTATATTACTATTACAATTTCTTTACATTGTAACAGCTTTATACAATGCTTTATTTTCTATTTTATTTTTCCCATGTTATCTGACTTTCAGTCCAAACTATCAGGTGGATTAAAAAGAAACTAGATTCAGGACACTTTATTTTTCTCCTTGTCTTCTCTGAAGTCTTTCTGTTTTTTTGAAACAATACCAATGACATACAGCTCCTATGTGGTCCCCCTCTCGCCCTCTTCTGCAGTATAGCTCAAGTCGTTATCATTCAGCTTTATTATGCTGTACTGTTATCTAAATCTTATCTCATTCCTTAATTAATTTTAGTTGCATTGAGCAGTCTCTAAAGACATTTTCTATATATAATATCAGGGGTGTGTATTTTCACAAGGTGTGAAATATGAGTGACTATGAAATATTTAGATATCTCTAGAATATTGGTCCACCTACTCAATAATCTCGTATGTAAATTCAAGGAATACAGGTCAGTCAGAGCAATATTGTAAAATGGTGTAGCTTGAGCCTTCATACTAGATTGAATAGTATTACCATGTTTAGTAGTGAAGACAACATAGTTCAACTATAAGAACAGACACATAGAATAAGGTAACAGATTTGTCAAAAATAAATTCTTAGTTTTATGGTCCACAGATTTTGAAAAGGATGTTATGATTTTATGAAATAAAAACAGAATCTTAAATGGTTGTATTGGCACTATTGCCTCTCTAGATTTAAAGAACGATCTTAGACTACAACCTCAATCCTTTGTTTTTTTGTTTGTATGTCAGTCATGGGGTTTGAACTCTGGGCTTTTGCGCTATCCATGTGCTCTTCAGCTCAAGGTGAGCACTCTACCGCTTGAGCAACATCAAAACTTCCAGTTTTGTAGTGGTTTATTGGAGATAAGTGTCTCATGGACTTTCCTGCCCGGGCTGGCTTTAAACCACGATCCTCAGATCTCAGCTTCCTGTGTAGTTGGAATTACAGGCGTGAGCCACCGGCACCTGGCCTACCTCAAACCTTATAAAGAATGACTATCAAACTAAATGTGAGATGTAAAAACCTATAAAACCTAAATGTAAAAATTCATGACATTGATCAGTAAAGGTTTCTAAAAATTTGACATGGAAAATATTACTGGCTAAAGAAAAGCAAGAACTGGATTATATCAAGTGATAACCTTTCATAATTCAAGGGACACTATAACAGAAATGAAAACATATCCAACAGAGGGCACGTATTTGTTAATGCTACAATGTTAATGCTACAATGATTCTGAAACTTAAGTATTTTTATATCTTCTAATCTATATAAATTTTTCCTGAATAGGATATTTCTTTAAATAACATATGTAAATCCATAGCCAACAGGAGGAGCATATGAATTAAGCTCCTTTTTAGTGTCTAAGAAATAATAAAAAGAAAACTCACTAGTATGACCATAATATAAAAAGAGGAGGCAAAATATAGTAATGCATTTGTGGAGAAATTGATATATTTCTCATTGTGATCGATTTGTATAATACTGCAGTCATTTTAGCAAACAAGTTTTCAAGCCTTCAAAAGGTGAAAAAGAATTGTATAGGATCCACGCATTACACTTCTATGAATGTATTAAACAGAAGTAAAAAACATTTTTGGACAGAGAATGTAGTTAATTGACAGTGAACTTGTATAGTATGTGTGAGACCCTGGAAATGATCCCCCAAATATAGAGGATGTATGCTGGGCAAATTCCGGTAACTGAATTTTATATCTATTTTAATGTCTGTTCTAAAATTTACAGCATTTCTATTTGAAGAAATGCAAGTTTGTGAAAATTAGGCTTTGAAAACCTATGAAGGTACAATTTACTTCCAAAGCACTAAAATGTATACAATAAAAGGTGATAATATATTGTAAGTGAATTACATGTCAGGAAAAAAAAAACTATTGTTAAAACTTCTTCACACAATGCAGAATAGCTAAAAAAGATGTTTTTGGTGTTGGCTAAAAACTCTTTCTAAACTACTGCATTTAAAACAAAGATGTGGGGCTGGGAACGTGGCTCAGTGGTACAGCCCTTGCCTTGCATGCTCAAGGCCCTGGGTTCGATTCCTCACCACCACATAAGCAAACAAAAAAAGTGGGAAGTGGGGCTGTGGCTCAAGTGGTAGAGTGCTACCCTGGAGCTGAAGAGCTCAAGTGCCCAGGCCCAGAGTTCAGGCCCCACGACCAGACCCAAAAAAAAAAAAAAAAAACCAAAAAACAAATATGTGATTTCTGTTTATTTTGAAGGTATTTTGTCCGTTTGAATTTATACAGAGATAACTTAATCCAAAAGTATATGTGATAACTGGAATACCTATACCTAGGAATTATGCATAACTTCTAAGTAGTTTATTTTTATTTTTATTTTTTTATTGTGAAAATACTGTACAGAGGGGTTACAATTACATGGACAATTTAATGAGTATATTTCTTATCAAGCATTGTAGCCTCCTCCTTTGTTTCCCCTTCCCATTCCTTCCCATCCTCCCCCGCCGCCCCACACAATCCTCCTCCCTACACCCCCCACCAAAGTTGTAAAGTTCATTTTTTGACATAAGGACTTGTATATCTCATTGTTGCAATGGGTCCACCTTTATCCCTATTCTTTCCCATGGTTTCCCTTATTTGCAATATTTAGTATATGTCTGAGTCAAGCAGAAAGTTCAGATAAGGTGATGTTAAGGAAATGAACCCTAAGATATGTATTCAAATTTTTTTTTCTTTCATGCAATTGTTTCTAAAACATTTATAAGATTATTACTTTGTTGTTTTGTATGTCCCTCCCCCACAGTATAACCCCTGCTTTCACTGTATTTGATGTCGGTATAATTTGTAGAGGGGAAGGGGAAAAACTTCTAAGTAATTGAGAAACTTTTCTGGAAGAAACTTTTAGGAAATGACAGAAGACATCTATGCATCTGCATTTTATGAAAGTCATATGTTACTTGCTCAATCAATTGGCTTATCTCTACCTTACTAGGAAAAACGTATTATCAAGATAAGAGCCAAAAGCAGTGAAAAGAACAAAATATACAATCATCTTGATTTATTTGTGAAAGTAACAAATGAAATAAAACAATTCCACTCAAGTGACTCCAATATTAGTATATGTGAAGATGTTCCTGAATGCCAATATCCATTAAATTTTTGGAATTTTAATTTCTACTAACATATGAAAACTAGAAGAAGAAAACAAACATAGACTTAGAGTGAACCAGCCTTGAAATCATTTTCTTAATTGTTTTGAAATTACAAAAAATTGAGACTCCTTTGCTTTGGAAACCATTTAAAAATATTTATCAAATGATAATTCAAATACTAAGCAAGAGTAATTTTATATAATCATTATAAATATCATTTTATTACTTTTGTAAAATAGAATAAAAAAACCAGTCCCAATATATGACCTACCTATCATTTTTATTAACTTGTAATCATTACCTAAATATCTTAAACAATCTGAATATTCATGTCTTTAACATAGACGTAAATATTCTATACTTTTTTACTTAACATTTTTCAGGGATATGTATTCATGTTTCTAAGAAATATTCACAGCAGTTAAAAGATGCTTTTGTGAAATTAATGTGATACAATTGTTGTTGTGGGTGTTGTTTGCAAGGCCTGGGCATTGTCCCTAAGCCTTTTTATTGTCAAAGACAACACTCTATAACTTGAGGAAAAGAGCTAATTCCTGTTTTTAGTGGTTAATTGGAGATAAGAATCTAACAAGTACTGTTCGGTCTGGGCTAGTTTCGAAAACAATTCTAAGATTTCAGCACACAGAATAACTCGTATTATAAGGGTGAGTTACCGGCACTTGGTTTCATGAAGTTATTTATTAATTATAATTATGTTTTAAGATGTTTGTTTCACTATGATGTATATCATTCTGCAAATAAATTTAGATATATGTATATATTTCTTATGACAAATAATCTCTAAAAATGAACTATTCTACACATAACATATATATATATATATGTATATATATATATATTTATTTTATATATATATATATATATTTATTTATATATATATATTTTAGAGGGAGTCTGTCATATATATATATGTATATATATATATATATATGACAGACTCCCTCTAAAACATTTATGTTAGTATTTTTACCTTTTTCATTTCAAAGATATACAGTCTATTTTTCTAAAAGTTTCCTAGAATAAAATAACTAATATTTCAATATAAAGTAGAGTTTATTACTTTCAAGGGAATTTTAGATATACACATGATATTGTAGTTACATTTACAGTATATTACTTGAAAAGGTTCTGCCCAAACTCTTAAATATTTGTTTGTAGTTAAGGAGAGAGAGGAAGTTAATTAATACTGATTAGGAATTTGCAATGCTTCAAAAAATCTATTCCATAATTTGTAATAAGCACACAGTCAAGTTACCTGATATGGTTTAGTTTTTTTGTTTATTTGTTCAAAATTTCAATATGGATGCATGCACAGTGGTAACATTAAAATTATTAATCAATAGACAAATAATAGTAAAATCATAGACACATATCCGACGTTCAATAATTAGCACTTATGATGCTAATAATAATTTGGATGGAGTGTAGCCTAACAATGACGATGTTGTGATTGAAAAGGAAAAAAAAAAAACTTTAATTATCTTTGAAGCTAAATTTCCCACATTGAGTGCATAGTTATAAACAGCGTTGCGTTGGATGACATACAATAACAAGAGGAAGGCTGGGAAGGTGGCTCAGTGGCAGAGTGTTGGCCTTGCCTACATGAGGCTCTGGGTTTGATTCCTCAGCACCACATAAGCAGAAAAGGCGGGAAGTGGCACTGTGGCTCAAGTGGTAGTGTACATTGAGCTGAAGAGCTGAGGGACAGTGCCAGGCCCAGAGTCCAGGCCCCATGATGAACCAAAAAAAAAAAAAAAACCAGAATAAAAAGAGGAGAGTTTCAATATCAAGAAATACAATCACATAAACAGGTAGAGACAGTAAAAACCCTAATGTTATGCCAGCAGTCTTTCTAATGTATACTCACTGTTCTTGGTGATATTATTTTCTTATAAATAAAATCTATTATTTCCATATTTTGATGAACTAAGATGTAGGTTTCAACTTAATGTGATTAGTTCAAATAACTTTCTCATATAGACACTACTCAATAACCAATGTTTCCAATGATATATTAAGAGTATGTTCTTCATTACAGCTGTAAATACATGACACAATATACATAATACCACTTACTTATCTGCAGTTACCATAAAAGGACACAAGCTGCAGAGCCAGGAGTTAAAATTTATTTTTATTTCTTCATGAAACTATTTCTGACTTTATACCAACAAACTGAATTTGACTCTTTCCTTATTTGTAAGCTAAGGTAGAAAATGTAAGGACTGTTTACTTTCTTTTTCCTTGCTCTAGAAGTCAATATTTATATTCTTCAATATTTCTAGTAGATTACATCCATTTACAGATGAGAAATATAAGACCAACAGTCAATGTTGTGAGTAAATAATGGTACTAGAATTTTTGTCTGAGTTCTTCACTCTGTGTGCTTACAAGGAGAGCCATTTGGTGATGGAGAGGACCTATATGAAAAGACTATGGGGAAAAATGCATACTTTGTAAACAGTTGTTTTAGGACTGAGTGACTGGTGATGAGTATTTGCAATAGGCTGGTGGCAGGGGTATAAAAAGGAGTACATAGAAATTACATTAGTTACAGAAACTGAGAAAATCTTAATTGTTCATCTAATGGGTGGAGGTAGGTTAAGAGGAACTCTAAAGTGTTTCCACATGTCTGTCTCCTAACTATGTTAGTTGCATTCTTGATGATAAGGACTACAGGTGGAAAAGATGGATTTAGAGGAAAAAACTCTCTGATTGTTCTAAGGTTTATGTAAACAGATGCAAAGATAGGCCTGTTGGAACATCATCAAAATATCCACTAACATGAATATGAAAAATAATAATAAAATCAGGGACATTATTAAAGGGAAGAGGAAAAGGAAAGTTCTGCTGAAAGTGTGAACAATGTGAGTATCAGTGTGGATAAGATTGGAGGAAAGAGATAAATAAGGAAACAAAAAAGTAATAAACACAGATTTACAGAAGAAAAGGAAGGAAAGAATTTTCAGGAAGATATTGAAGAAAATCTACTATTTGGATTTGAAAAGTAAAAGGACATAGACAAGTTCAATAAGAACAGTGTTTTGGTGAAAGTCATATTAATAAAATGTTGAGATATGAATGTGAAGACATAAAATTCTGGATCCATAAATTCAACAGGTCCTGTTGATTCTAAATGTTGGGAACAAATGCTTTTATCCTGACCTTAGAAATATTATACAGATATAACACATGAACTTTTTTTAGAGGTATTCTCTGAACATTTTTGAAAACTTTATTTAGCCAGGAGATTATAGATTGAACTAAAACACAGACAAGTCTACTTTGTCCTATAATTCCAATTATTGACCCATCTATCCATATCAGTTTGGGATGTTATTGAAATATATTTAGATATGTTCGGGTATCTTATCAGCCTACTCATTATAAATGTAGGATAAGTAACACCAAGTATTAGATTGCACATACACCTTTACTGATGTGACTGAAGACTCCTCGAATTGATTCTTCTTTAAAATAGAAAATTCCTCAATCGCCATTGACAGATCATAACTGGTCTCTTTTTAACTTGGAAGTTATAGATTATATCATTTTATACTCTAACTAGGGACAATGATCTGCTGTCAGTTATTTTATTCTCTTACCCTTCTTTTTCCCTTCCACTTACATAATTATTCTTTAAAGAGACATAATTGAGCTTGCATTTCTAAATTCTTCAAAATTATCTGAACTAATTCATACTTCTGGCAGCCTCCTATATCTTTCTCAAGGGAAATATTTTTTCACTACCATTTTTATCCTATATGATATTGGATATCTTCCTGCTTAATTCAGTGCAAGATATACATTAGACTCATTCCGATATCTTAACACTTGTACCACCATAAAATACTATCTTACTTGGAAATCATGACATGAGTATATCTGGTGAGTTGGCATCTGTCATTTTTGAATGGCTTCAAGTGATACTTACATGCAATCATGTTTTAAACCAATATACCACTCATTAGATGAACGAATTGACAAAATGTGGTTTATATATGTACGGAGGAATTCTATGCTTCCAATTCATAAGGAAATGGAAAGACTTGAAAAAATCCTAAGAAAAATAAGCAAGACACAAAGACAGATTCCATGGTTTCCCTCAATTGTAATAACTAGGAAATATCTAGGGTAGTCCTAGCAGATGAACAGAATGGCTCAATAGCTATGCATAAATGAACACAAAAAAATGATACTGAGCAAAATAAACTCCTAGATATGGAAAGAGAGGTTTTTCTTTGTGGTTGTTGTTTTTAATGTGTTATGTGATTTCTTTTTTCTTTTGTGTTTTCCTCTATGGTGTGTCCACTGTTGTATTTGATTTCAGTATCCTGTGTATTGTATATATATATATGTATATATATATATATATATATATATATATATATATATATATATATATATCTTCATTTGACAAGGGAAGTGGAACAATAAAATGGCGAGACAAAGGACTAAAGGCAAATCAATGCAATAGCAATACTCACAAGACAACATGTTAGAAATTTACATTACGATTTGTGAGGAGTATTGGGGTGAAGGAAAAGTGTGAGAAAAATGAGGGAGGGGTAAAAATTTTGACATATTATGTATCCACTAACTTACAATTACTGCAAGACTTCTATATATCACCTTGACAATAAAATTAAGTTAAAATGAGCTGCATAAAATATAATTTCACTGTATTGGTATAATAAATATTATTCTATGTGTATTACCTTTTAAAAAATGAACATTTTGCCTGCTAATTTGAATTAGCTCTTTCTTTATCGGAGGGAATTCAACGTGAATGTTATCAAAGTATACAATATTTTCAGAATAGACTTGCCATTATTTTGAAAAAAACATTATTTTAGTATTGTCTCATACTAAAACAGAAAACAGTTCAATTCTATGGAAACTCCTAAATTTGAAAACTGACTAATTGTTAAGAGGACAGAATATATTTGTTCCTCAACATTCCTATGACTACTAACTACTCATTTTCAAATTCTGAACATGCCATACCAGAGACAGGCTTGGCTTACTTTTCAATATAATTTTTTCCAAGTTTTTCCATTCCCTAACAAATGGGGCAATGTCATTCTTTCTGATGGAGGCATAGAATTCCATTGTGTATATATACCACATTTTCTTGATCCATTCATCTACTGAAGCACATCTGGGTTGGTTCCATATCTTAGCTATGGGAAATAATGCTGCAATAAACATAGATGTGCTGGTAGCTTTAGTGTGGTCTTGTTTGTAAACATTTGGGTACATGACCAAAAGTGGGATTGCTGGGTCATAGGGGAGCTCTATGTGGAGTCTTTTGAGGAATCTCCATATTGGTTTCCAAAATCTTTGAACAAGTTTACACTGCCACCAAGAGTACAATAAGGTTCTCTTCTGTCCACATCCCCTCCAGCATCTGTTGTTATTAGAGTTCTTGATTATAGCCATTCTAACTGGGGTGAGGTGTTATTTCAATGCTGTTTTGATTTGCATTTCTTTCATGGCTAGAGAGTTTGAGCATTTCTTCATGTGTTTATTGGCCATCCTTCTTTCCTCTTCAGAGAAATTTCTCTTTAAGTCTTTAGCACACTTATTTATTGGGCAGTTGATGCTTTGAAGATTTGTTGTTGAGGGATTAATTTTTTTTTTTTTTTTTTTTTGTCGGTCGTGGGGCTTGAACTCTGGGCCTGAGCGCTGTCCCTCAGCTCTTCAGCTCAAGGCGAGCACTCTACCACTTGAGCTACAGCGCCACTTCCGGTTTTCTGGTGGTTTATTGGAGATAGGAGTCTCACGGTCTCTCCTGCCCGGGCTGGCTTTGAACCGCGATCCTCAGATCTCAGCCTCCTGAGTAGCTAGGATTACAGGCATGAGCCACCAGCGCCCGGCCCGAGGGATTTAATTTTTTAAGTTCCAGGTATATTTTAGATATGAGACCTTTATCCATTGTATGGCTAGTGAAAATCTTCTCCCAATCCATGGGCTTTCTAGTGATCTTGCTAGCTATGTCCTTTGCCAG
This sequence comes from Dipodomys spectabilis, assembly GCF_019054845.1. Lineage (NCBI taxonomy): Eukaryota > Metazoa > Chordata > Mammalia > Rodentia > Heteromyidae > Dipodomys > Dipodomys spectabilis. The sequence continues at coordinate 204,489 of NW_024870837.1, read as the reverse complement.
GCAGAAAATCTGCAATTGCATGCAATCCCATTTGTCCAACCTTTTTTTGATTTTTTTTTTGTGTGTTTCTGGGTTTGCATTAAGAAAATTTTGGTCTGTACCAAGGAGACCTAGGGTTTTTCCTATTCCATCCTGTAATGTTCCAATAAATACCCAAGAGAAATAATTGTAGGTAATGGCCTCCAAACAGGCTGCTCTCAAGACTTGTAGGAGATCTAGGTATTGGGAGACCCTCAGGGGCCCACTGGAAAATACTCTTCCTAGAGCCACAAAGTAAGACCAAGCAAGCTAGGTGTTGGTCATGGGGCTTGTACTCTGGGCCTGGGCACTGTGCCCCAGCTCTTCAGCTTACCACTTGAGCTACAGAACCACTTCTGGTTTCTAGAGGTTCCTTGGAGATCAGAGTCTCCCAGACTTTCCTGCTCAGACTGGCTTTGAACCTCAATCCACACATCTCATCCTTCTGATGAGCTAGGAGTACAAGTGTGAGCTACTGGGGCCTGGCTGATCTGGCCTTTCACCACAGTGGACTAGGAACTCTTGAAAGCTCTTCTTTACTTTTTAGGTGCCAGTACTGTGTATTGAACTCAGGGGTCTGGGCTCTTGTCTCTTAACTTTTTCCCTCAAGGTTAGCTCTCTACCAATTGAGCCACAACTCCATTCCTGGCTTTTGGTAGTTTATCAGCAAGAAGAGTCTCACTAATTTTCCTCCCCTGAGCTGGCTTGACCCACGATCTCTATCTCAGTCTCCTGAGTAGCTAGGATTTACAGGGGTTGAGCCACTGGTGGCATTGGGCTAGAAGCTTTTCTTAAGCAAGCATTCTCCCCTGCATTTGTACTGACTCCTCCAGGCAAAGGAATTCTGTGGGTCAGGAGCTGTGAAAAATAGGCTTCCAGCCACCAGAAACGGCAGGGGTCTGTGGTGAAAAGCCAAGCTATTCTTCTCCTTGGACCCCTTCTTGGACCCCAACCTCTGCCCTGTGACTCAAGTACAAACCTTGGCCCAGCCATGAATGTCCTGACAGACTCTTCTGAAGCCACAGAACCTTCATTCCACCCACACTACCTGCTCTACAGCACACCTCAAGACCTTTGCCCATGCTGTACCTTCTGCCTGAGGCTCTCTGTCCTGTATCCACATCTTAGAACTCCTGTGGAATTTTGGCATTGATTATAGCACCTCCTGGGGCATGTCTTATCTTCCCTTATCCCTCTTTTTTTTAAATAATGAGTTGCTAGAGATGGAACTTGTGAAAGGTGACTGGCAAATGCTCTATCATAATGTGTTGTGTGTGTGTGTGTGTGTGTGTGTGTGTGTGTGTGTGTGTGTGTGTGTGTGTGTCAGTCCTGGGGTTTGAATTCATGGCCTGGATTCTATCCGATCCCTGAGCTTTTGTGCTCAAGGCTAGCTGTACTACTTGAACCATATCTCTACTTCTGGCTTTATGGGTGTTTAATTAAAGAAAAGTGTCTCATATAGACTTCCCTGCTTCCAATTGGGATCCTCAGATCTCAGCCTCCTGAGTTGCTTACAGAGGTGAGCCATCAGCAGCTTCCCTCTACTCTACTTCCTTCCTATAACCATGGCCCTCCTATGAGTCCCACAAGAATATGTCATACCAGGCTCATTTTTTTTCTTTTTGCCAGTCTTGGGTCTTGAACTCAGGGTCTGGGTATGTTCCTGATCACCTTTTGCTCAAGTCTAGCACTCTATCACTTAAGCCACAGTGCAACTTTTGGCTTTTTCTATTTCTTTGGACTGAGGAATTGAACCCAGGACTTAGTGTGTGCTAGGTAAGCACTATACCAATAAGCCACATTCACAGCCCAAGGCTCACTTCTCATGGGAGTTATGAGGGTGGGATTTATTGGCATACCCCTTTTGGCATAGAAATTGCTATTTAATATCTTTGCCAAGATTTGGGACCAGCCTGAGACTTGGCAATGACGAATGATAAATGAGTGATAGCCACCAGGCCCCAGAGGTCTAGGCTCATATCCTACAGAGGGATAGAGACTATGGAGCCAGAAACTTCGACAACTCCTACAGTCTAGGAACTGTGGTCTCCCTGGAGGCAGTGGCTGGCTGCTACGTGTCCCGATGGTAGACTTCAGCCAGAATATAAGGCTTCAATTTTTAAATGGCAGAGAGGGATGCTTTGGTCAAGCTGCAGGTTCAGACTGAGGACTCTTCAGGGCTTTTCCTAGCTTGACCAGGTTGGGGGGCTGGCCATGGCAACCTGCTGACTGCCCATCATCCATACATCATACATCCATATACAGAGACATGGAGTTATTGCCTCATTTGGGGGGGGGCAGTTCCAGGTTTTTAATATGAGCCTAGGCCCTCTCCCTGAGCTCCTTTTGTTCAAGGGTAGTGCTCTGCCCTTGAGCCACAACTCCATTCATTTTTTTCATGTGATATCTTAGAAATAAGAGTCTCACAGACTTTCCTGCCCCCGCTGAATTCAAATTGGCAATCTCTACATCTCAGCCTCCTGAGGAGCTAGTATTACATGCATGAGCCCATGGCTTCTGGATTTCTTTGCTTCTTGTTGTTCTTTTTTATAATTGTAACAATCTGAAATCTTTATGGTGTCATTCCAATGGTTTGCATTCAAAGTAAACTACCCAGGCCTGGAGTTCAAATAATAGGACTGCCACCCACAAATGGAAGGAGATCCTTCCTATTCATGGGAATGCTAATGGAATATTATGAAAGCAATAAACTTGCAGCTAATCCATGATTCTATTTTAGAATGCCACACAAAAATTATTGGATATATATATCTTCCATTCCAGCACCATGGTATAATTCCCCTAATGGAAGTCTATTGACTAATTTTTAATTAAGGCTTTTGTAAGTATTCAACCGTGATACTTCATTAAATGGAGGCACTATTTAGTAATGAATAATTAGTAATTATATATATACATGTGTAATTTAATATCCTCACCTTCCCTCTCTATGTATGCATATATATATATATATATATATACATATCTATCTATCTATCTATCTATCTATCTATCTATCTATCTATCTATCTATCTATCTATAAGGCACTCCTATGGCTTGATCACAGTTCCTCAGAACTCCTGGCAGCTCAGTTTGCCAGAGGCTGGTGTGCTAAGACTATGACCCCATTTATGGATTGGCCATTGAAGACCGTGAGTTGAAATCCTAGCATGGCCAAAAATTTATTTGTGGATTAAGAAGCCAATTTTGACATATTTATTTTTTCCTTCTCTGAGAAAGTCCTGGGTCTCAATATGATGCATAATCCATATGCGGATATATCCTATGTGATATGATGTAATAAAAATATTATATGTGTAATAATACTAAATAAATAAGGGTAATAAGCGTCATACACAGTAAACCTATGCAAGTAAATAGATCTCATATATTAATATTCCTTTTTCCAGTGCTGGGGATTCAATTCAGGCCCTGATAACTGCTCTGAATTTCTTGTCTTCAAGCACGGTGAGCCTTTGCCCTTCACCTACAGTGCCACAGAGTTATCCATACCCTGAGTTCAAATACAAGGCCTGCCAGGAAAATGGTGCAAATTCCAAACCAGGGCTTTATTGTTGTTATTATTATTAGCCGAGCACAGGGCTTGCACTCAGGTCTTGGCATTTCTGTCACAGCAGACCATTGTATCCGAGGACCCGAGTTCAAATCTTGTGGCTGGCAAAAAAAATAAAAATAAAAAAAAAAGGAGAAGCATAAAACTGAGAAGTTCAAGAAGGTGGTTTTACTTTTTTTTTTCCTTTGTATTGTGACCATCCTGGGTCTAAATGACAAGTCCCAGAAAGTGTACATGACCTTGCATTGCTGATGTTTGGCAAGCAATTAAGGAAGCCATACTGAAACTGGCAACTTAGTTCTGGAGGTTGAATCCTGGGATTGCCACTAATGAATAGTGGAGATTCTAAGAAACCCATTCCCATATACATCCATACAAATGGATGTTATAAAATTAACAATTAAATTGGTAGTTAGTGTATGATTATAAAATTATACACAACAATTATACTACATTGACTAATTTGCAATTATTCCTTTATTATGTATTCAACTATGATAGTTAAAAAAGCAAGGAATAATTTAATTGCCAATAATCGGTAGTAATATTGTATATGCAATTTCATAGTATACAGACATATGTCTCTTGTTTTATGAATCTACATCTATCTATCTATCTATCTATCTACGAATCTACACATTTATCTGTTTATACACTTGTCAATACTGGGGCTCAGTGGTAGAGTACTCGCCTAGTACATGCAAAGTCCTAGGGTCGATTCCTCACTACTGTGTGCATAGATAAATCTGGAAGTTGTGCTGTTGCTCAAGCAGCTGAGCACTAGCTCAGCATAAAAGCTTAGAGACTGTGGGTCAAGACTCTTACTCAAGACCCAGGAATGGCACCAAAAAAGATAGAATGTTCTGACTACAACTATATAAGGATCACTGCAAATACCTCATCACAGAGCAAGTCTGGAGTCTCGTGCAGACAGCTGCTGTCTCACCTGAATTAGCCAGACGTAAACCGTTGCAACTCAGCTGCACAGAACCAGATGCTGCTGGCTCGCTCACCTCTGTCATCCAGGATACTTGGGGGCTAAGATCTGACACTGGTGAGTTTAAAACCCAGCCCTGGCAGGAAGTCTGCAAAACTCTGAGCTGTGCCTCAAAGTGGTAGAGCTCTAGCCTTGGGCAAAAGATCTTAGGACAGTAACCAGGCTTTCAATGCAATCCCCGTGGCTGACTCCACTTCCCCCCCCCCAAAACCTCTCTAAATCATTAGATGTGATCTTTGTGTGCTTTTTGATGTGTTTCTGAAAGAATGGTGATATTGATGAAAGCACCCTAATTCTAAGTTTGTGGGATACAGCTATGTGATGAGTTGTTCATGAAGTTTCGTGTGCTGAGTCCTACTTTCATCTGGTTCTTGTAAGAGCTCCGCAAGTCAGATGATTGTGCTGAAGAGAAACTTGAGGCTCAGATATGTCCCCACGTCAAGGCCAAAATTATGTTTGTCTCCTGCAGACAATTGTTTGGGTTTATTTTTCTCAGTCGTGAACCTTGAACTCAGAGCCTAGCCCCTGACCCTTCCCTGTTGGGCTCATGGCTAGCCCTCTACCACGTGGAGCCAAGGATCCCCTTGCACCAGAGTGTTCCAGTCTAGGTATCTGCAGCTGAGGTCTGTCATCCTGCTTACCCAGGAAGCTGAGATATGATGATCTCGGTTCCAAACTATCCCAGACACAAAAGGTCCCATGAGACTCTAATCTCCTTTTCACCAGTTAGAAATTTGAACTGGAAGCTGGGAGCTGGTGACTCCCACCTGTCATCCTAGCTACTCAGAAGCCTGAGAGTTGAGGATCACAGTCCAAAGCCAGGCGGGGCAGGAAATTGCTTGAGAGGCTTCTCTCCAGTGAACTACCAAAAACCTCCAGGTATGCTGTAGCTCAAGTGGTAGAGCGATTGGATTTAGCTGAAGAACTCAAGGACAGCTCTCAGGCCTAGATATAAATTCCTCCAACTTCCAAAAAATAAAGAAAGAAAGAAACCTGAAGTGGAGTGCTGGGAATGTGTCTTAGGTGTAGAGTGCTTTGCCTGTATGAATCCCTGGGTTTAATTCCATAGTACCACATACTAGAAAAAGACTGAAGTGGCTATGTGGCTTAAGTGATAGAATGCAATCCTTGTACCGGAGAAACTCAGGTCCAGTGTTCAGGTCCTTAGTTCAAGCTCCAGGACAAGTGTATGCACACACATACATGTGCACACAGACACCCACACACAAGCATAGATACACACAAACAAACACAGATACCAGAAGTGAAGGTGTGACACAAATTGGTAAAACACTGAGCTTCTATTCTGAGCTCATGGTCAACACTGAGGCCCTGTGTTCAACCCCAAAACCTAGCCATCCGGGTCCAAACTAGGAGAGGTCAAAGGTTTCAAAACTTGATGAGCATCACCAGCCCTAAATGACAGGGAGCATTGTGATATTCCACATATGCTTAGATTTAGCAAGCTTCCAGAAACCAAGGAAGCCACCATTGCCAATAATGAATCATTTCATTAGGTTCAGTTTCCTTGTTTTCTGCCAAAAGGACCCTTGAAATAATTGTAGCAGGTTATTTCAACACTGGAACATAGTCTAACAAAGACAGGATAAATGAAGGGAACTTAGCCTGTCACTGGAGGTGGCACAAATGAAGGTATCCTGTCAAAACAGCACTGGGGAGAGAGATAGCTTGGGGTACAAAGAGGTCTTTTTCTCCTGGCCTTTAGAGCCTGCGCACACTCCTCCTCACTAATTGGCCTGGATGGAGTTGTTTATTACACAGCTGTACTGGTGTGAGGCCTTTTGTCTGTCTGTTCCAACAATGAGGCAGACTTCCTCCAGCACCCTGGTGTGTGCAGAAAACCTCAGGCTACACTGGGAACAGTGAGGGGAGCCCGGAACACGCACTGTCTTGAAAGCACAGTCTGTGTTATGAAATCATTCTATTCAAAGCAAATTTTCTAGCTGGATGCCTTTCATCATAGAAATGCATACCTTTACCGATAGAAATGCATGCATACATACATGGGGAAACATGGAGTTACTTGTTTTTTATTTTGCTCTTTTTTTTGGCAGGTCCAGGGGTTGTATTATGAGCCCAGGCACTGTCCCTGAGCTCCTTTTGCTCAAGGATAGCACTCTTTCCTTGAGCCACAGCCTCACTCATGACGAGTTTTTATTCCTTTGATCCCTCAGAAATAAGAGTGCTGTGGACTTTCCTGTCCTGGCTGAATTCAAACTGGTATTCTCTATGTCCCAGACTCCTGATGAGCTAGGATTACAGGCAGGAAAAAATGACACCTGGCTTTCTTTTCTTCTTGTTCTTTTTTCATTGTGACAAACTGAAATCTTCACAGTGTTATTCTAATGGTTTGCATTTTGAAGTAAACTACCCAGGCCTGGAGTTTCAATGCCAGGACTGCCGCCTACAAATGGAGGGAGGTCTTTCCTATTCATGTGAATGTTTAATGGAATGTTATAAAAATAAAAATTGAGGAGTTCCGGGAAGATGTCAGAGGAGAAGCTAGAGGCTAAACAAGCTCTCGCACAGAAAGCAGTTTTAGAGTTCCAGTGAACAGTCCTAAGGCAGATAATCACACCAAGTGTGCAATCACAGGTCAGAGAGGCCAGAGAGGGAAAATCCAGGCAAGGAGACAGCTTTCAGCTCTTGCCACCAGCTGCCGCCGCTGCAGCAGCGGTTGCCGCGGCTGCCTCAGACGCCGTACCTGAATCACAGAGATTCCGGGACGAAGGAGTCAGATGCAGGGGCAAGCTGATTCTACTCAACACCAGCAAGAACCTACAAGGAGCGGACATCTTCATCCTGAAGTTCACAGACAAGAGACGACCCATTAACCAAGATTCGGCATGAGTAGAAGCCTGACATATTCACTCCTTCTCAGGGAGCAGAGGAGGGAAGGCCAACCCTCCCCCCCAGTACCGAGATCTCCATCTTGGATACCGACAAATCTCTGCTGAGCTGCTAGCTCCAACTCAGGCCTTGGAAAAAAAACTAAAGTCATTTAGCAGGTCACAAGAACTTAATGGCATTACCTGCCAGACTCAGCTCTACCCAGGGAAAAGTCATCCAGTTCGGGCGCCAGCTTTAGGAGTGGCTTTCTTCACTGGGTAATCAGAGCCAGAGGCTGTCCCTCCCATTAGCAGCCTCTACAATCAATTGAAATTCAGTAAACAGAAACCCTGAGAGTGGCTCCAGGCTGGGCTCTGCGAGTTTCTCACAAACCAGCCCCCAGGAAAAGCTACTGTTAGTTGAAAGACCTCAACTCTACCCAGAAGCTAGCCTCAGCACAGCATCTCCAAACTTGAGAAAAAAGCCATTTCCCTCTTTTGTGATACTCAAAGCAGATATCCCTCCCATTAAACTAGCCTGGGAGGAGGATCACAAAATCCTGGGTAAAGCAGAGCATTTTTCTGCCTGTTTGAACAAACTGACGTAAGAAACCAACCAAGCCACAGGACCACAAGCCGACCAGAGACTCCAAAAAGAGGCTGGTTATGGACACAAGGGATATAGACGATTTTTCCCACCACTCCCAAAATAAATCAAAAACTTTTTTTCTTCTTCCTTTTCTTTTTTTTTGGTACCTTACATAAAAAAAAAAAAAAAACCTTTTTTTCTTTTCTAAAACTTTTTTTAATCTTTAATCTTTGCCTTTTTTGAAAAAAAATTTTTTCCAGTAACTTTTTTTCCTCTTATAATTTTTATTTTAAGGATACATGTGTGTGTGTCTTTTTCTTTCTTTTTGTTTTCTTTCTCTCTCTTTTTTTAAATTATCTTTTTGTTTTTTGTTTAGCTCTACTGAACTTCTGATCTTTTTTTCTTCCTTTCTTATCCTTTTCACCTTTTCCTCTCTTTCTGTCTTCTTTATGGGACTTAATTGTTGTCCTGCACATCCTCAGATATACCCGTAGTTGACTATTAGACCATATCCCCCAGTGTGTACATACTTAAACCACAAATTAATTGCTCAATTCAAAACCTCTGAGAATAAAATTCCTTAATAGCAGTACGACCTCTTTATACATATATACTATTTTAAGCACTATTAGTTTTAAGTTTTTCACATCTCCTTTTTATTCTTCCCATTCTCTCATTATATTCACGTTCTTCTCTAACTAGATTGTTTTCAACCCTGCATAATATTACTAATTTTTACTTTTCTACTTTTCAGGTCTCTTTTCTTTTCCCTTTCTCTTTCATCTTTTTTTCTCTCTCTCTACTTTCATCCAATCCAACCTGTTTCTTGCTTTGAGATAAGGACTTAGTTAACTCTCCCTGTGCCTTCCCACATCACTCTATTCGACAGCAGGTTAGACCATGCAGAATATCCAATCTCAGGGATTGAAGACAGCCTAGATATTATAGAGAAAGAACATACAACCATCCAAGACAAGCCCAAGAAATATGAAAACTCTATCCAACACTTGAAAGACACCATCAGAAGGCCTAATCTAAGGATAATTGGTGTAGAGGAGCACCTAGAAAAAGTAGTTAATGGTCTAGGAAATTTGTTTAACAGGATCCTAGCAGAGAACTTCCCAAACATGCAAAAAGATAGGCCTATTCAGATACAAGATGCTTTTAGAACCCCAAATAGACAGACAAGCATAGGACATCCCACAGTCACATTATAATCCACACAGGATCAACTCAGACCAAGGAAAAGATCCTTAAAGCTGTCAAGGAGAAAAGATTAATCACCTACAAAGGCAAACCAATTAGAATCACCTCAGATTTCTCAGCAGAGACAATCAAAGCAAGAAGAGCCAGGCATGATGTATGCCATGCCCTAAAATCAAACAACTATCAACCAAGAATACTGTACTCAGCTAAACTCTCCTTCATAACTGAAGGCTAAATAAAAACCTTCCATAGCAATGAAAAATTAATGCAATACATCTCCACCAAACCAGCCCTACAAAAGATTCTTAAAGATGTCCTAAACATAGAAAACCAACAAGACCACACTAAAGGCCAAGAAACAGCACCCAAACTGAGAATCCAAGAACCATAAGAAGAACCCAGTTTTCACAGCACCCAAGAAGTTGGATAACATGGCAAAAACTCCCAAATACCTCTCAGTCCTACCTATCAATATTAACGGAATTAACTCTCCAATTAACGGTCATAGACTGTCTACTGGGATTAAAATACAAGATCCCTCTATCTGCTGTCTTCAGGAGTCACATCTTGCCCATACCAACAAACACATTTTCAATGTTAAAAGCTCGAACAAAATCTACCAAGCAAACGGCCCCCATAAACAGGCGGAAGTTGCAGTCCTAATATCAGATAAAATAGACTTCAAATTAAAATTCATGGGAAGAGATAAAGAAGGTCGCTACATGCTAATTAATGGATCTCCCATTCAGGAGGATATTACGATTCTAAATATCTATTCACCAAACAATGGAACACCCAAATTTATTCAAGAAACACTACTTTCCCTCAAATCCCACGTAGACCCAAAGACATTAATTGTTGGAGACTTTAACACACCACTCTCCCCACTAGATAGATCAACTCTGCAAAAACTCAACAGAGAAACCGCAGAATTAAACAGCTGCATAGATCAAGAAGATTTAACAGACATCTACCGAACATTTCACCCAGCAGCATCAGAATACACCTTTTTCTCAGCAACACATGGAACATTTTCTAAAATAGACCATATTTTAGGCCACAAAGCAAACTTGTCCCTATTCAGAAACATTGAAGTTATACCTTGCATTCTCTATGAACATAAGGGAATAAAATTAGAACTCGACAACAAAAGCCTCCAAAGAAAGTCCGGTAAAACTTTGAGGCTGAAAAGCACACTGCTGAATCACCAGTGGGTCATGGAAGAGATTAGAAAGGATATTCAAATGTTCATGCTATTCAACAAAACGAGCACACAAATTATCAGCTCCTCTGGGACACAGAAAATGCAGTACTCAGAGGCAAGTTTATAGCTCTGGGCTCCTCCATCAACAAATTGGAGAGATATGAAACGAACAATTTAATGAGACATCTGAACCTCCTTGAAAAAGAGCAGCAAGAAAAACCCCTATCCAGTAGATGGAATGAAATAATTAATATTAAATCAGAATTAAATGAATTAGAATCCAAAAAAACTATAGAAAGAATCAACAAAACAAAGAGTTGGTTCTTCCAAAAAATTAACAAAATTGACAGACTCTTAGCAAATCTTATCAGAAAAAGAAGAGAACAAACCCAAATAATTAAACTCAGAGATGAGAATGGAAACATCATCACGGAAACAATCAAGATTCAAAACATTATAAGGGAATATTTCTCAAACCTGCATGCTAATAAGTTTGAGAACTTAACAGAAACGGACCTTTTTCTAGCAAATATTGACATGCCAAAACTAAACCAAGACGAGCTAAACCATCTTAACAGGCCCTGAAATAGAAAGCACTGAAATGGAAACAGCAATAAGAGACCTCCTAGCTAAGAAAAGACCAGGACCAGATGGCTTTACAGCAGAATTCTACAAGGCCTTCAAAGCAGAGCTCACACCAATACTCCTCCAACTATTCCATGAAATTGAAGAGAAAGTTCACTACCGAACACATTCTATGAAGCCATCATATCCCTCATCCCAAAACCAGGCAGGGACTCATCAAAGAAAGAGAACTATAGACCCATTTCTTTGATGAACATTGACGCAAAACTTCTCAACAAAATTTTGTCCAATCCAAGTCAACAACTCATCCAAAAAATCACACAGCATGATCAAACAGGATTCATTTCAGGGATGCAAAGCTGGTTCAATATTCACAAATCAATTAATATTATTCATCATATCAACAGGAGCAAGAATAAGAACCACATGGTTATCTCAATACATGCAGATTAAGCATTCGACAAGATCCAACACCCCTTTATGATGAAGGTTTTGGAAAAATTATGAATCCATGGAACATTCTTCAATACAATAAAGGCTGTATAGGACAAACCTACAGCCAGCATTATACTCAATGGTGAAAAACTAAAGCCATTTCCTCTTAACTCAGGAACAAGACAAGGATGTCCAATCTGTCCACTTCTTTTCAATCCAGTATTAGAATGCCTAGCTACACCAATAAGAAAAGATGCAAACATAAAGGGGATCCAAATAGGGAAAGAAGAAATAAAATTGTGCATCTGTGCATATCACACCTTCGATCATCTTAGGCTGGGTTGCAGCCTCTGTATCCACAGTTCATCCGGAGATCCTAGGATCCGAATTCAAATCTTGGCTCTGGCAAAAAAAAAAAAAAGGAGAAGTGCTGAGAAGGTAGCTCAGTAATAGAGTCCTTGCCTTGCATGCATAAGGCCATGGATTCGATTCCTCTGTACCACATAAGCAGAAACAAGTCACGAGTAGCGCAATGGCTCAAGTGGTAGAGTGATAGCCTTGAGCTGAAGAGTTGAGGAACAGCACTGAGACCCAGAGTTCTGACCCCAAAACCAAACAAATAAAAGAAAAGAGAGGGGGGAAATGGAGAAGGTTAAAACTGGGAAGTATTAGAGGCAGTTTTTCATTGTTTGTTCCTTTGCATTGCAAGCAGGGCTCGGAAAGTGTACATGACCTTGCACTGCTGAATTTTGGTGGGCTATCTGGGAAGCCATAGCCCAAACCAGAAACCTAGGCCTGGGGTGTGAATCCCAGGACTCCCATCTATGAATGGTAGGATATTCTAAGAAATGCATTCCGATATACATCCTTATGAATGGAATGTTGTAAAGTAACAATTACATTTTTGTATGGTTATATTATAAAATTATACACAATAATTATACTATATTGAATAATTTTCAATTAATACTTTGTTATGTATTCAACCATAATACTTCAATACAGGAAGGAATAATTTATTGATAAGTGGTAGTAATATAATATATAATTAAATAATATACAGACATCTCTGTCTTGTTTTATACATATATACATATATATATATATATACATATATATATATATATATATACATATATATATATATATATATATGTTACAATCTACATATCTATTTCTACACTTGTCATTCCTGGAGCTCAGTGGTAGAATGCTCGCCTCGAATGTATGAAGACCTGGGTTCAATTCCACACTATTACATGCACAGAAAACCCGGAAGTAGTGCTGTCAAGCAGTTGAGAACTTTCTTTGAGCATGAAGGCTTAGGGACTGTCTAGGCCTTTACCTCAAGCCCCAGGACTGGAACCAAAAACAAGTTAGAATGTTCTGACTGCAATTATAAAAAGGCAGGATTTCAAATACCTCATCACAGAGCAAGCTGGGAGTCTGAAACTGACGGCTGTCATCTAAACTAACTTATCCAGAGGTCAAAAGCTGCAGCCCAGCATCATGGAACCAGACACTGATGGCTCACCACTAGCTGCTCAGGGGGTGAGATCAGACACTGGGGGTTGAAAACTCAGCCCTGGCACGAAGTCTGGTAGACTCTGAGCTGTGCCTAAAAGTGGTAGAGATCTAGCCTTGAGGAAAAGATCTTAGGACAGTCCCTCCAACCTATGAGAGGCTGATGACTCTCCCTCACAAAACACCCCTTTAAACCATTAGATGTGAACTTGTGCAGTTTGTGGCATGTATCTGAAACAACGGTGATACTGATGAAAGCACCTTAATTCTAATGACAGTTTGTGGGATATAGCTATGTGATGAGTCCGTCCTGGGGTGCTGGGTGTTGAGTACTTCTGGGTTGTCCATGAGGTATTGAGTGCTGAGTCCTTCACAGGGTGCTATGTGCTAAGTCCTTCACGAGTTGTATTCTTTAATCTGGTCCTTATAAGAGCTACACAAGTGAGATGAATGTGCAGATGGGAAAGTTGAGGCTCAGATATGTCCCCAAGGCAGGGCCAAATTTATGTATGTACTAAACTATAGTGACTTGTCTCCTGCAGACAATTGTTTTGGTTTAGGTTTGTCCATCATGAACCTTGAACGCAGAGCATAGGAGCTGACTTTCTTCTTGGGCTCATGGCTAATTTTCTACCATGCTGAGCCAAGGACCCACTTGCAGCAAAGTGTCATGGCTTAGATGTCTTTAGCTGAGGTCTATCATTCTGCCTGTTCAGGAAGCTGAGGATCTCATTTCAAAACTATCCAAGATCACGGTCCAAAGACAGCCTTGGCAGGAAATTCCTTGAGATGGTTATCTCCAATAAACCACCAGAAAGCCTGAAGGGGCATTGTAGCTCAAGTGGTAGTGTGCTAGACTGAGATGAAGAGCTCAGAGGCAGCACCCAGGCCCAGACTTCAACTCCTCCAATTTACAAGAAAAGAAAGAAAGAAACCTGGAGTGCTGGGAATGTTTCTTAGGGGTAGACTGCTTTGTGTGTGTGAAACCCTGGGTTTGAATCCTCAGTACCACATCCCTAGAAAAAAAGCCTGAAGTGGCTGTGTGGAGCAAGTGGTAGAGTATTGTCCTTATATAGCAGAAACTCAGGTACAGTGGTTAGGTCCATAGTTCAATCACCAAGACGGTGTATGCGCACACACACTCACACAGACACACACACACACACACACGGAGGCACCGTTGCCAATAATGAATCATTTCATTGTGTTCAGCTCCCTAATTGCCTAACAGAAGGACTGTTGGATTAATGGTAGCAGTTTGTTTCAACACTGAAACATAGTCTTACAAAGACAGGATGAGTGTAGGGAACTTGGTCTGCCATGGCAGGTGGCACAAATGAAAGCTTCCAGTCAAAACAGAGCACAGGGGACAGAGATTGCTTGTTGTACAAAGAGGTCATTTTTTTCCTAACAGCCTTAACAGCCTGAGCACACTCATCCTCACTAATTGGCTTGGATGAATTGTTTGCTATCCAGATGCACAGGAGTGAGGCTTTTTGTCTGCCTGTTCCAACAATGAGGCAGATTTCCTTCAGCAGCTTGGGGTATGGGGACTCCCTCAGGTTAACTGGGAACAGTGAGGGGAGCCCTGGATCATGCACTGTCTTGAATGCACACTGTGCTAAGAATTCATTCTATTCAAAGCAAATTTCCTAGCTAGGTGCCTTTCTGAATAGCAACTCTGGATCTTCACAAACTCAAATACATGTATACATACACAGACACATGGAGTTACTGGCTCTTTTTTTGTGGCAGGTCCTGAGGCTGGAACTGTGAGTCTAGACATTTTCCCTGATCTACTTTTGCTCAAGGAAGCAAATGCTTCCTTGTGTCTTAAACCATGATTACCCTAGGTTGGGATGCAGCTTTTAAACCCACAGGTGATTCAGGGATCCTAGGACCCGAGTTCAATTCCAAGCACTGGCAAAAATACAGCAAACCAACAAAAATGTAGAAGGAAAACTAGGTAATTTTACACAACAGGTTTACTTTTGTTTCCTTGGCACTGTGACCCTCCTAGGGCTCAATGACTTGGCTTGAAAATTGTACGTGACCTTGCATGGATGAAGGATGGGGGGCTGTCAGTGAAGCATGAGTCCAACCCAGATACCTAGTCCCTGAGATCGATCCTAGGCCTGCCACCTACATATGGCTGAAGATCTTAGAAACTTGTTCCTATCTATAGGAATACTAATAGAATGTTTGAAATGTACTAACTGAATTACTAATTAGATACTCATTCCAGTATAAGATTGTATGCAATAAATATAGGTCATTGATTAATTCTTTATTTAGTATACCGTGATTAATTAATGGAGGCATAATTTTACACCATATAATTGGTAGTAATAGAATATGTAAAAATAAGATATAGACATCACTTTTTGTATAAGATTATACACTAGAATCTACATAAATATCTGTCTCTGTATAACTTTGTAGATGCATATACATTTATTAATACACACACACACACACACACACACACACTGCAATCTAAACATCTATCTGTTTATATATTGGCCATTCCTAGGCTTGATCTCAGGTCCTCAAATTTGCCCAGTAACTTCACTTGCATCAGACTGGTGTGCTAACATTTACCCTTTCATGAAGGGGGCCTGTTAGAGCCTGAGTTCAAGTCACAGAACTGGCAAAAACTTAAGCCTGGTGGAAAAGCCTATTGTCCCACTTGTTTTCCTTATCGGTGAAAGTCCTGGGCCTCAGGAATGATGTAGAATACATAAGCGAGTCTATGTCTCATGTAATAGGATGCAAAAAATGTTATATGTGTAATCATACTCAAATGCATAAGAAACAAATAAAACATAAAATATGAATACACTAAGCACAACATGAGTAAACCTGTGCATGTAAATATAAATCATGTATTTAAAATGTATACGAATATTGTTTTTGAATTCAGGCCCTAGGAACAAGTCTTTCTTTCTTGTCTCCAACACGGTGATCTTCCCATCCCTCACAGTACTGCAGATTTCCCCAGACCCTGAGTTCAAATCACAGGCCTGGCAGAAAAAATGGCAAGAATTACAAGCCAAGGATCCTCACAATATTTTTAATATTTTGTATGTATATATGTATGTATGTATGTAAGTTTTTTTTTTATTTTTTCAAGCACATGGCTTGAATTCAGGTTGTGGCAATTCTACCTCAGCTTTGATCACTCTAGGCTGGGGTGCAGCCACTGGACCCCCAGCTGCTGATGGGATCCTAGACACTCAGGCCTTTCAGGGAAAGCAATGCACAGAAAAAATGTGGCCTTTTTACGTTTTCTTCCTTTGCATGGTGACCTTCCTGGGTCTGAATGACAATGTTGCAAAGGGTACTGCCCCTTGCATTGCTGAAGGTTGGCAGACTATTAGGGAAGCCATAGGCCCAAGTGGCAACATAGGATCTGACCAACCAATGGCAGGAGATATTAAGAAACTGGTTCCCATCCATAGGAATAACAATGGATACTTGTCAATGTCACAGTTGAATGAGTTGATCGTGAATGATGCTCCTATAAAGTTAGACAGCATGTTTTCATGAGTCTTATTGATTTTATTTAATATTTTTGAAGCATTAAAAGAATATTATTATTTACAGGAATTCAATAATTTCAGTACACTGATTAATTTCATTAATAGTGTAAGGATGATAACAATAACATTAATTACATGGACGCATAAAAAATACCCCAAAATTGGTAGGAATGTAGTCTATATAACTGAATAATGTATAGACATCTCTGGCACTCTATAAAGATATATATTTATTAGTGTACTGTCATCTGCATGTCAATCTGTTCATATTTTGTTAACTCCTGGGCTCGATCTCAGGTCCTGGGAACAGCCTATCACTCAGTTTGCCCCAGGAAGGCGTGTTCACACTCGCCCATTCATGAATTTGGCCCTGTAGGCCATGAGTTCAGATACCAGCACTCCCAAACAATGAATCGTTGGGTAAGAAGCTGATGCTGACACGTTTTCCTTTTCTGTGAATGTCCTGGGTGTCAGATATGAAGTGGAATACATATGCAGGCCTATATCCTATGTAATCAATGTAACCAATGTTCTAAGTGCCATAATAGTCAATAAAATAAATGGTCAATACATAAATAAAACAAAAAATAATAAAATAACTACACTGAATGCAATATGGAGTCAACATATGTATATAAATATAAATCAAATATGTAAATTGTACATGAATACGTGGGGATTGATTTCAGGCCTAAGGAACAGACTTGAATTTCTTGACTTTAAGGAGGCCAGATTCCCCTTCCTACACAGTACAACAGTGTTACCCAGACCATGAATTCAAATCCCAGTCCTGGCAGAAAAATGGCACCTTTATAGTATGTGAAGCCCAATTCTTAGGTATTTCATTATTCCTCCATTTTATGAATGTGATTGTTTACATCTTAATAAAGTATTAAATACAATCGATTAGTGTCCTATAATATAATTATGTATAATTTTATCCTAGAATCATTCAAGAACTGCCCATTCAATCATGACATACATCCCATCCATTTGTATTCATATGGATATGAATGAGTATCTTAGGATCTCCTGCAATTTGGAGTTGGCAGGACCAGGATTCAAACTGTGGGCTCCAGCTCCCACCACTTAAACCTGAGGATAAGGAACTCAGTGGTCTGTCCAAGAACATCAGCAAGACCAATGGCAGGCACCAGTGGCTCTCAACAGTCCTTCTTGATGTTTACAAGGCTGTGATGGGAGGATCATTGTCAAAGTCACCCTCAGGAGGAAAGTCCTTGAGACCCCTGTCCAACTTCAGTGCCAACAAAGCCAGAAGCCCTGTGGCTCCAGTGGTAGAGGGCCAGCCTTGAGCAAAAGCAGCTCAGAGACTGTGCCCAGATCCTGAGTTCAAGGTTAGGGACTGGCAACAAACAGACATAAATAACAATCTGTGCAGCCATGCAGCTAAAGTGGTCTCCCTCTTGTCCCCAACTGAATGGGAAAAGGGCTGGGAGAGTCCCTGTCAACTTGACTCTGCCCATGCTGATTGCATCACAGGATTCTAGCCACACCCCCATTCTTTCATGTTTCTTTCTGACCAATGGAATACAAGAATGGTGGCAACGCCCACATTCCATGATGCCTGGTAGCAACTGGATTCCCTCTTTTAGTACACCACTACCAGCAGTTAAGGAAGGTAGAGGTGGCTGAGTGGTGAGCAAGAGACTCAAGGTAACTTTAGAGAATAGTAGGAAATTTACATGTCCCAGCCCCCTCCCCCCCCTTCCTGTGGTGCTGGATTTCAAATCGCAGCCAGCCTAAGGCCCTGACCTGGTCCCTGCCCCTGGTCCTCTGCTCTGGGCCCATGTGTCTGCCATGCCACCGCCATCCCTGCTCGCTCTACCTGGATCAGCTGCCAACAGCGTCTCCCAGCAGCACAGGTGAGTGGCCGCCCCAACACCATTCCCAACTCGGGTCAGAAACCCCTCTGAAAGCACCATGACCCCCTGCTTTTTTCCTCTCCCTGGCTCTGAGGAGCCACCTTTTTGTCTTGTGCATTTCTGAGAAAAAAACAATACATGCTCAGGCTGGGCTGAGCTCAGGTGGTCCTCCTATCTGTGACATTTATGCTCCACCAGGCCTGGTCTTCTGTAGTTGGGATGGTAGACATGTAGAGCCATGCTCAGTCATCAGTTTAGATGGATTATCACAAACTCTTAGTCCATGGCAGCCGATTCTTGACCACAGATAAAGCTCTGGGTAGGGCCACAACAATCCGAACTCAGTCTCTTCACAGAACAGTTGTGAGGAAACAAGGGATTTATATAGAGGGATCTCTGGAACATGGCTAGGCACAGAGGGAGTGGCCTTCAGGTAATGTTCTCAACAATTCTGTGAGCATAAGACAGGAAGTTATCTGGAAAGGGCTCAGGTGTCCCCTGTTATTAATGGGGCAACGGGTGTGGGATTATGAAACAAAACATGGCTCTCTTTCATCATTACCCTATTCCCATGAGGAAGGGTATCCTTCACTGTGTTGAGTTTTGCAACTGGGGACAACAAGGCATGGAGAAGCTGGGTGACCTACTTATGATCTCAAGTTCACAGAAGTCTAGGCTTGACTTCTCTACCATCCTCCCTAGTTAAATGGGTGCTATTCAGCCCACTTTTTGTAGTGGGAAGTCCACTTCTTGTCAGTCATGGGGCTTGAACTCTAGGTCTGAGCGCTGTTCTGGAGCTCCTCAGCTCAAGACTAGCGTTCTACCACTTGAGCCCACAGCACCACTTTCAGTTTTCTGGTTGATCTTTGGAGATAAGAGTCTCACAGACTTTCCTTACCGGGCTGGCTATGAACCATGATCCTCATTTCTCAGACTCCTGTGTAGTTGGGATTAGAGTTCTGAGCCACCAGCACAGGGCTTAAGTGTAGTTCTCACTTTCTTTCTCCCTCTCTCTCACATGAACTGGTTGAATGTCCTGGAGGAGGTGGCCCATTTTCCCCATGTGGCTAGACCCCATAGTGGCCCTCTCATTCTGGAGGTGGGCTGTGGATCAGGAGCTGTCGCACTCAGCCTGTTGAAACAGCTCCATGACATAAGCCTCTCTGTACCCTAGCTAGACCATGACAGTTATTCATTTTCCATCCAGCCTTACTAGACTTCTCATATTGTATTGTTTTCTACATCATTTTCTGGCACCTAGACAACATTATGATACATAGTTACGGAATCAAAATGTAATGTCTTCTTAAGAAATTCATTTAGGGTTCTGGGAATGTGGCTTCATGGTACGGTGATTGCCTAGCATGCATGAAACCCTGGGTTCAATTCCCCAGTACCACATAAACAGAAAAACACTGGAAGTGGTGCTATGCCTCAAGTGGTAGAGTGCCAGCCTAAAAAAAAAAAAAAAAAAAAAAAAGCTCAGAAATAATTCCCTAGCCCTGAGTTTAAACCCCTGGACTAGCAATAATAAAAAAAAAAGTATTCAAATATTTTTTCATTCATGTGACTGTTTCTAATATATTTATAAGATGATTTCTTTGTTGCTTTGTATGTCCCCCCCCCAGGATATAACCCCTGCTTTCACTGTATTTAATGTTGGTATAATTTGTGGAGGGGAATGGAAAAAAACAAATCGTTTAAATAGGGATACAGGTGGATCCATTGGAATAACGAGAAGTACAAGGCGTTATGTTGAAAAATGAACTTTACAATTTTGGCGGGGGGGGGGGGCAGTAGAGATGGAGGGGATAGGAAGGGATAGGAAGGGGAAACAAAGGAGGAGGCAACAATACTTGATAAGAAATGTACTCATTATCTTACCCATGTAATTGTAACTCCTCTGTACACTATTTTCACAATAAAAAAAAAAACCATTTAGTTAGTAAATGCAAAATAAAGAAACCATACTTTGAATATATAATTGCTCCTTCCATACTGACACCTGACAATAGTCCCTAATTCATGTACTTTACTTACTATAGCATACTCTGTTAAAAAAATTTTTTTGGTCATTAGGTCAAAGCAACTAATGCCAGAAATGTGCTTAGATGTCAGGTGAAGAATTATTCTGGAAATTCAAAGGTTCCAGGATTTTGTGTGGTCACTGCTAATCACAGAGAGAAGGATAGTCTAAGTGACATTTGGAAATCTTTTTGGTTAATCATGGTACCAAAAACGCAGAGGCTAATTAACAGTTGTGATAGAATAGAAGGAATAACTCAATGGAAGGATAAGTGATAGTAACTAAGGTGTACTAGAAATTGTTCTAGAGAACCATTTTTGGTTATTGAAAAACTAGTTATCAACTAGGCTTATTCCTCATTGCCTTTAGCATTCTAAATCTCTTACCCTAGTTCTTAATCTCTGTGTGATAAGTTGTATATCCTTCTATGCTATTCTTTCATACCTTATCTCCTTTTTTTTCTAAAAATCTCAGGGAACAGGAAGCAAAGGAGGAGGCAACAACGTTTGATAAGAGATATACTCATTATCTTGCCCATGTAATTGTAATTGTAATTCCTAGAAGTTTATGTTAAGTATTTCACAAGTTTTATTTCTCTTAATTCTTAAGAAAACATTTGCTATAATTCTAATATTATTACCATTTTAGTGTTAGGAAATATTTTAATTAAAGGCACTAAGTGCATGGCCCAAAGGCACTAAGTGCATGGCCCAAAGACACACAGTGGGGAAGGAAATGAGTGAAAATTTCCAAAAGTAAGCAATAAAAAAGTAGGTAAAATCCTCTCCATTCCCTTACTCTCTCAATTCAATATTCATGTTGTCCAAGAAATAATAGCATAGCAATTATTGCCGATGGTAATTGTTTTCTGTCACATTTTGTCTTCAACACAGTGTTGGTGACATTGGGTTATCATGCTCAGAGCTGAGCTCATAAATTGAGGTCTAAAGAGAGACAAATTTCTTCTGTTCCACAGTTCCAGTATACATTTTAAAAAGTACTAAACCTAGCCAGTAGCTGGTGACTCACGCCTATAATCCTGGCTACAGAGGAAGCTGAGATCTGAGGATTGTGCTTCAAAGCCAGCCCGGGCTGGAAAGTCTGTGAGACTCTTATCTCCAATAAACCACTAGGAAAGCAGAAGTGGCACTGTGGCTCAAGGGGTAGAGCACTCACCGTCAGCTGAAAGGCACAGGGACAGCGGCCCAGCCCAGAGATCATGCCACCTGACCAATAAAAAAAAAGATTAAAACTTTTAAATACCATCCCTTACTGTCTTTTAAGAATCCAAAACGAAATAAATTCACCTATAATCACTCCAAAATGCTTTAAAAGCAGATGATAAACAAGTCTCCATGAACTCAATTTTCTTCTACTTTATAAATTATTCTGAAAGCCTTGTGCTGGTTGGTCACACCTGTAATCCTGTCTACTCAGGAAACTGAGATCTGTGGATAACCGTTGGAAGCCAATCAGGACAAAAACTATTCATGAGATTATTTTAAAAAAATTACAATGGAATTCTATGCCTCCATCAGAAAGAATGACATCACCCAGTTTGTTAGGAAATGGAAATACTTGGAAAAAATTATATTAAGTGAATTAAGCCAGGCCCAAAGAAATGAAGTAAGCCAAGCCCAAAGAAACATAGGTCCCATGGTTTCCCTTATTTGCAATATCTAGTATATGTATGAGTCAAGCAGAAAAGGTCAGATAATGTGATGTTAGGAAAATGAACCCTTAGATATGTATTTAAATGTTTTTTTCTTTAATGCATTTTTAATGCATTTATAAAATTATTTCTTTTTTGCTTTGTATGTCCCTCCCCCACAGTATAACCCCTGCTTTCACTATATTTGATGTCGGTATACTTTGTGGAGGAGAAGGGGAAAAACAAGTCATTTAAGGATACAGGTGGACACGTTGCAACAATGAGAAGTACAAGTTGTTATGTTGAAATCGAACTTTACAACATTGGTGGGGGGGGTGAGGATGGGGTAGGGGGGGCAGGGGGAGGCTGGGAAGGGATGTGAAGGGTAAACAAAGGAGAAGGCTGCAATGCTTGATAAGAAATGTACTCATTATCTTGCCCATGTAATTGTAACCCCTCTATACAGTATGTTCACAATAAAAAAGTAATAAAAATATTTTAAAAATTTAATGAACTAGCAAAGAGCCAAGAATGGAGATGTAGCTTATATAGTAGCTCATCAATCTAGAGAGGAATGGCCTAGTGAGACCTTGGTGCACTGAATTCAAACTCTGAGAACGAAAATGCGCAGGCACGCACACACACACACACACATACACATACACACATATTTATTCAAAATATCTTCATATTAGTATTTTGCATTAATTTCTTTGTTAACGATATTACATGGGTAAAATAGGGAAAATATTCTCTTCCATCCGAGAACATTTTTATATTTTTTATTGTAAAAGTACTGTACAGAGTGGTTACAGTTACATGAAAAGGTAATGAGTACATTTCCTCTCAAGCATTGTTACCTCCTCCTTTGTTTTCCCCCGCGATCCCTTCCCTCCCACCTCCACAAGTGCACTTCCCTCCCCTCCCCTCCTAAATTGTAAAGTTCATTTTTCAACATACTCTCTTGTGCGTCACATTGTTGCAATGGTCATACTGTATGCTTATTTAAGCCTTTTGTTTTTTCCCTTTCCATCCCCAAGTTAGAGAAGTGTACATACAAGATGGAAGTGCACCAACATCAGATACAGTGAAAACAGGGGTTTAACTGTGGGGGATCCACATATAAAAAATCACATCGTACATTAGAAATATATTAGAAACCACAGGAAGAAATAAAAAACCACTTGTGTCCTTATCATGGGGTTCATTTACCTTAACATAATCTTATCTAGTCATATGCACATGCTTTTGACCTTTTTTTTTAAATTGTGAAAATACCATACAGAGAAGTTACAATTACATGGAAAAGGTAATGAGTACATTTTTTATCAAGCATTGTTGCCTACTACTTTTTTTCGCCTTACCATACCTTCTTTGCTTATCCCAGACATACATTAGTTATTGCAAATAAGGGATACCATAGGACCTATGTTTCTTTTTTTTTTAATTCTGAAAATGCCATACAGAGGGGTTACAATTACATGGGTGAGTTATTGAGTACATTTCTTTTATTTTTATTGTGAGAATACTGACAGAGGAGTTACAATTACATGGGCAAGATAACAAGTACATTTCTTATCAAGCATTGTTGCCTCCTCTTTGCTTCCCCTTCCCATCCCTTCCCATACTCCCCCACTTCCCCCATCCGGTCCTCCTCCCACCAAAGTTGTAAAGTTCATTTTTTGACATAATGACTTGTACATCTCATTGTTGCAATGGGTCCACTTGCTCCTCCTTTGTTTCCCCTTCCCATCCCTTCCCATACTCCCCCACTTCCCCCATCCGGTCCTCCTCCCACCAAAGTTGTAAAGTTCATTTTTTGACATAATGACTTGTACATCTCATTGTTGCAATGGGTCCACTTGCTCCTCCTTTGTTTCCCCTTCCCATCCCTGCCCATCTTCCATCCCCCACCCCCACTAACCCCTCCCCCACCCCAGTCCCCCCACTGTCCACATCCCTCAACCCCCGGCCAAAATCATTTTTTGACACAACGACTTGTTCATCTCATTGTTGCAATGTGTCCACCTGCATCCCTATTTAAACGATTTGTGTTTCCCTTCCACTCCACAAATAGTACCAACATCAAATACAGTGAAAACAGGGGCTTTAGCTTGCAGGAGGAACATACAAAGCAACAAAGAAATGATCTTATAAATATCTTAGAAACAATCGCAAGAAAGAAATACCATTTGAATCCTTATCTTGGGGTTCATTTTGCCTAACATCAACTTATATGATGTTTTCTACTTGTAGCAGACACATACTAGTTATTGAAAATAAGGAAACCATGGGACCTATGTTTCTTTGGGCCTGGCTTACTTCACTTCTTTGGGCCTGGCTTAATTTACTTAATATAATTTTTTCCAAGTCTTTCCATTTCCTAACAAACTGGGTGATGTCATTCTTTCTGATGGAGGCATAGAATTCCAGTACGCACACACACACACACACACACACACACACACACACACACACACATACACACACACACATTTTCTTGATCCATTCGTTTACTGTGGGACATCGGGGTTGGTTATATATCTTAGCTTTGGTAAATAATGCTGCAATGAACATAGTTTTGCTGGTAGTTTTAGTATGGTCTTGTTTGTGATCATTTGGGTGAATGCCCAAAATGGGATTGCTGGGTGTTAGGGGCGCTCTATGTAGTCTTTTGAGGAACCTCCATACTACTTTCCAAAGTCTTCGAACAAGTTTAAACTCCTAACAACAAGGCATTAAGGTTCCCTTCTGTCCACATCCTATCCAGCATCTGTTCTTTTAAAAATCTGGAATGCTTCACGAAGTCGAGTGTCATCCTCAGTCAGGGGATATTCTTCTCTTTATTCTTCCAGTGTTAGTGTATGTGCTACTGAATTGAGCACAGAACAATTTTATATATAAAGTGTAATTGATTTTCTTAAACTAGACAATTCCACAAAAATTAAATTCAAAAGAATTGTTGTGAAATTTTAGAACCATGTATTTCTTACATAAGAACACATTTAAGAATAAAGTCAAGATTGACATGTCCAAAACAAAATAATTCCATATATTTGTTGTTCAACGGATGTGTAGGAGGAGGAATTCAATTATTCTGTACAAGGAACCTGCCATAATTAACACTATAGAAAGTGTTAAGGTTTGTTAAAAGTTTTAATGTTTTAAATATGTTTAATTTTGGGAATTTGCTCATATATGCCAAAATTAAGACTATTTAGCACGCTGTAAAACTTTTCTATAAAGCATTTAAGATTCATGGTAGCAGTCATATACTACTAAGTATGTACATTTCAGAGTTTATAGAAACTTTACTAATGAGAAATTGCAAAGTGTTTGTGTAAAGAAGCAGAGTGAAGATTTAAGACATTAACTTCACAGTTTCTGTTAAAATTTAAGGGATTCCTTACTTTATATGTTAGCGAGGAATAAATGATGGTATAAGCCATATACAAATGATGAGATGAACCATAAATAATAATCTTAGTGGGTAACTTTAAAGGCTACTCATAGTCTATAAAATTCTTGTTGAACATCATAGACTTAGGCAGTTTTAAATGTACAGCAATATGAGAAAATAATAAATCGAATATGTAGTACATTTCAAATACTAGAAATAGAGGTAAATGTTTTGTTTTTTACTTTATTAATCATTAATATTTATGTATTGGTTTTCCTTATTTGTAGCATTACTTTCCTTGTTGTAATATAATACAACTTTTTGTAAGTCATCATTAGGAAATACTTTGAGATTGTTAATGGGATGGCCACACTGTTTTTTATAGGTATATGTGAATTTACAAAGAGCAAAATTAATAACAAAACATTGATTAAAAATTTTATCAATTAGAATCTGAATCAGGAGTGTTGATAAATGTCCACACCTAAAATCTTAGCCCTAGACTGAAGCACTTGTGTTACAATGTTGAGCACACAAAAGTGAGAGATTGTATTTTGTTTTGTTTTTGTTTTATTTTTGTTGGTTGTGGGGCTTGAACTCTGGGTTCAGGTGCTGTCTCTCAGCACTTCAGCTCAAGGCTATTGCTACTACTTGAGTCACAGCATCTCTTCCATCTTTTTCTGCTTATGTGGTGTTGAGGAATCAAACCCAGGACCTCAGGCATGCAAGGCAAGCACTCTACACTGAACCACCCTCCCAGCACCTGAGAGACTGTATTTTAAAAAATCATCTAAACAACATTTACTTTCTGTTTTGGGTTATATAGTGAAATAAAGAATATCTTTTTATATTTTTGAATGGTCATACTTCTAAATTTATATTAAATTCAGCCACTTTATCCTTTTCAAAGTCATGTAATATCTCTGAGAGTTTGCTTCTGTAAAGATTGTTTTTGCATTGATTATTTATTCTGAGTCATTTTTATTTTTTATCAAAAATACTTTATATTTTATGGTTTTTCGTGTTTTTTTTTTTAAGTGTGAAAATACCAGACAGAGTGGTTACAATTACATGGGCAAGGTAATGAGTACATTTCTTATCAAGCATTGTTGCATACTCCTTTGTTTCCCCTTACTATCCCTTCCCATCTCACCTCTCTTACGGGACGTTTCCCCCTCTGCCTTTCCCCCATCCAAAGTTGTAAAATTTGTTTTTCGACATAATGTCTTGTATATCTCATTGTTGCAATGGGTCCACATGTATCCATATTTAAAAAAATTTTTCCCTTCCCCTCCACAAATTATACCAACATCAAATACAGCGAAAACAGGTGTTATACCATGCAGCAGGGACATACAAAGTAACAAAGAAATCATCTTATAAATATGTTAGAAATAATTACAGAAAAAAAATTGAATTCTTATCTTGGGGTTCATTTCACCTAACATCAACTTATCTAACAATTTCTGCATGTCTCAGACATACACTAGTAATTGCTAATAAGGGAAACCATGGGACCTCTGTTTCTTGGGCCTGGCTTACTTCACTTAATAAATTTTTTTTCCAAGTTTTCCATTTCCTAACAAATGGGGCAATATCATTGTTTCAGATAGAGACATAGAATTTCATTGTGTATATATACAACATTTTCTTGATCCATTCATCTACTGAAGGACATCTGAGTTGGTTCCATATCTTAGCTATGGTAATGCTGCAATAAATATATCTGTGTGGTAGCTTTAGTATGGTCTTGTTTGTGATCATTTAGGCAAATGCCCAAAAGTGGGATTGCTGGGTCATAGGGGAGCTCTATGTGGAGTCTTTGTAGGAACCTCCATACTATTTTCCAAAGTGGTTGAACAAGATTACACTCTCACTAGCAATGAAGTAAGGTTCCCTTCTGTCCACATCCCCTCCAGCATCTGTTGTTATTAGAGTTCTTGATTATAGCCACTCTAACTTGGGTGAGGTGAAATCTCAATGTTGATTGATTTGCATTTCTTTTATGGCTAGGGTGGTTGAGCATTTCTGCATGTCTGTATTGGTCACCCTCCTTTCCTCTTCAGAGAAGTTTGTCTTTATGTCTTTAGCCCACTTATTTATTGCGCAGTATTTTCTTTGAATATTTGCTTTTGGAGGATTTAATTTTTTGATTTCCAGATCTGTTTTAGATGTGAAACCCTTGTCGGTTTTATGGCTAGTGAAGATCCTCTCTGATTCCGTGGGATTTCTATTGATCCTGCTAGCTATGTCCTTTGCCATGCAGAAGCTCTGCAACTGCATGCAATCCTATTTGTCCAAACTTTCATTTGTTGTGCTTTTGCGTTTCTTTTCAGAAAATTTCAGCCTTTGTTAAGGAGACCTAGGGTTTCTCATATTCCATCCTGTAATGTTTTCAGAATATCTGCTTTGACTCTGAGGTCTTTGATACATTTGGAGTTGCTTCTGGTACAGGGTGATATATAAGGATCTAATTTTCTACAAGTGATTAACCAATTTTGCCAGTACCATTTACTCAACAGCCTTTCTTTGATTTTATCTTTTTAGATCCTTTATAGAATATTAGATGATTATGGGTCTGTAGGTTCATTTCTGGGTTTTCAATTCTATTCCATTGTTCCTGAGGTCTTTTCTTGTGCCAGTACAAAACTGTTTTAATTACTATGGCTTTGTAGTAGAGTTTGAAATTTGGTATTGATATTCCTCCAACACTGTTCTTTCTGTTAAGGATTGCTTTTTTTCAATTGGGGGTCTTTTGTTGTTCCATATGAATTTTGGGATTGCCTCTTCTATTTCCTTGAAGAATGCGGTTGGAATATTGATAGGTATGGCATTGAACTTGTAGATAGCCTTGGGAAATATTGCCATTTTCACAAGGTTCATCCTTCCTATCGAGGAGCATGGGAGGTTTTGCCACTTTCTAAGTTCTGTTTTGATTTCCTTTTTCAGATTTTTAACGTTTTCATCATAAATGTCCTTCACTTCTTTGGTTAAGTTAATTCCTAGGCATTTCATTTATTGTGGGGCTCTTACAAATGGAAAACCTTTCTTGATTTGAGCCTCACTTTTCTCATTGTTGGCATACAGAAAAGCCATTAATTTCTGAGGGTTAATTTTATACCCTGCTATTTTGACAGTTTTGATTTAGCTTGAGTAATTTTGGAGTGGAGTCCGTGGGATTCTTTAAGTACAAGATCATTTTATCTGCAAAGAGGGAGAATTTTACTTCTTCTTTCCTTATTTGGATCCCTTTTATATTGGCATATTGTCTTATTTCTGTAGCTAGGCATTCTAATACTAAATTGAAGAGAAGTTAAGAGAGTGGACATCCTTTTCTCATTCCTGAGTTAAGAGGAAATAGCTTTAGTTTTTCACCATTAATTATAATGCTGGCTGTATGTTTTCCATATACAGCTTTAATTGTATTGAGGAATGTTCTATGGATTCGTAATTTTTCCAGAACCTCCATCATAAAAGGGGTGTTGGATCTGGTCCAATGCTTTTTCTGCATCTTTTGAGATAACCATGTGGTTTTAATCCTTGCTCTTGTTGATGTGATAAATTAAATTAATTGATTTGTGTATATTGAGCCAGGTTTGCATCCCTGAAATACATCCTGTATGATATTAGTGTATGATTTTTTGGATGAATTGTTGAAGTCGATTGGCCAAACTTTTGTTGAAAAGTTTTGTATCAATGTTCTTCAAAGAAATGGGTCTATAGTTCTCTTTCTTTGATGAGTCCCTGCCTGGTTTTGGAATGAAGGTTATGATGGCTTCATAGAATGAGTTTGGTAGAGAACTTTCTCTTTCAATTTCATTGAAGAGTTGGAGGAGTATTGCTGTGAGCTCTGTTTTGAAGGTCTTGTATAATTCCGCTGTAAATCCATCAGGGATTTTCTTAGATGGGAGGTCTCTTATTGCTGTGCCTATTTCAACACTTGATATAGGCCCCTTACTATGCTTTAACTCATGTTGGTTTAGTATTTGCATGTTGATAATTGCTAGCAAAAGGTCTATTTCTGCCAAGTTTTCAAACTTATTAGCATAAAGGTTTGAAAATATTCCCTTATAATGTTCAGAATCTTGGTTGTTTCTGTGTTGATGTTTCCATTCTCACATCTGAGTTTATTTATTTGAGTGTGTTCCTTCTTTTTCTGATAAGACTTTCTAAGGGTCTGTCAATTTTGTTAATTTTTTCAAAGAACCAACTCTTTGTTTTGTTGATTCTTTCTGTGTTTTGTTTATTCTCATTCGTTTAACTCTGATTTAATGTTAATTATTTCTTTCAATTTATTGAATTGGAGTTTATCTTGCTGGTCTTTGTCAAGGTGGTTCAGATGTCTCATTAAATGGTTGGTTTCAGATATCTCTAATTTGTTGGTGTAGGAACTCAGAGCTATAAACTTGCCTCTGAGTACTGCCTTTGCAGTGTCCCAGAGGGGCTGGTAATTTGTGTGTTCATTTTTGTTGAATATCATGGACATTCGAATTTCCTTTGTAATCTCTTCTGTGACACCCTGTTTATTCAACAGTGTGTTTTTCAGCCTCCATGTGTTACAAGACTTTTTTGGTGGCTTTTGGTGTTGAGTTCTAATTTTATTCCCTTGTGGTCTGAGAGAATGCAAGGTGTAACTTCAGTGTTTCTGAATTTGGACAAGTTTGCTTTGTGACCTAAAATGTGATCTCTTTTAGAAAATGTTCCATGTGCTGCAGAGTAAAACGTGTATTCTGATGCTACTGGATGAAATATTCATTCAGTAGATATCTGTTAAATCTAGTTGATCTATGCAGTTGTTTAGATCTGTGGTTTCTCTGTTGATTTTTTGCCGGTTTGATCTATATAGTGGGGATATTGGTGTGTTAAAATCCTCAAGAATTAATGTCTTTGGATCTATGTGAGATCTGAGGGAACATAGTGTTTCTTGGATAAATTTGGGTGCTCCATTGTTTGGCGATTCCATATTTAGAATTGTAATCTCCTCCTGAAGTAGAGAACCCATAAGTCGTATGTAGCCACCTTCTTTAACTCTTTACACTAATTTTAATTTGAAGCATATTTTATCTGATATTATTATTGCAACTCCTTCCTGTTTATAACAGCCGTTTGCTAAGTATATTTTATTCTAGCCTTTCATTATCAAAATGTTTTTGTTTTTATTGGCAAGGTGTGACTCCTAAAGGCAAGAGATAGAATTATCTTGCTTTTTAATCCAACTAGACAGACTATTTCGCTAAATTGGAGCTTTAAGTCCATTAATGTTGAGAGCTAGGACTGAGAGGTGTTTGGTAGCTCCTGCCATGCTATCCACCTCCGTTGGGGCTGTAGAAACTTGGTTCTTCCTATGGTTCTTGGATTCTCAGTTTGGGTGTGGTTTCTTAGCCATTATTGTGGTCTTGTTGGTTTTCTGTGTGTAGGCCATCTTTAAGTATTTTTTGTAGGGCTGGTTTGGTAGAGATATATTTTTCAGTTTTTCTTTGCTATGGAAGGTTTTTATTTGACCTTCGGTTATGATGGAGAGTTATCTGGGTACAGTATTCTTGGTTGAAAATTGTTTGTCTTTAGGGCATGGCATACAGCCTTCCAGGCTCTTCTTGCTTTAATTATCTCTGCTGAAAAATATGAGATGATTCTAATTGGTTTTCCTTTATAGGTGATTGATCTTTTCTCCTTGACATCTTTTAGGAAGTTATTCTTGGTCTGAATTGATCCTGTGTGGATTATAATGTGACAATGGGAAGTGCTGTTCTGGTCTGGTCTATTTGGGGTTCTACAACCATCTTGTATCTGAATAGGCCTATCTTTTTGTATGTTTTGGAAGTTCTCTGCTAGGATCCTGTTAAACAAATTTCCTAGACAATTAATTTCTGTCTCTAGGTGCTCCTCTACACAAATTGTCCTCAGAGAAGGCCTTCTGATTGTCTATTCCAAATGTTGAATAGATCTATCATGTTTCTTCGATTTGTCTTGGATACTTGTATGTTCTTTTTAATACCTAGGCTCTCTTCAATCCCTGAGATCAGATCTACTGCATGGCCTAACCTACTGTTAAGTCTTTCTACTTGGTTTTTTATTTCTTTTCCTTTTAATTGGTCAGCTTTGTAGGCTTCAGATTCTTTGTTGGAGCTTTGTTTTAGATTTTGTGTGAACTTCTTTACTTCCTTAATTTGGTGTTCTCAAATCACTTAGTTGATTGGTTATGGTTTACTTGGACTCCCATTCCTGCTGTCGGGCTCCATTCAGCATTCCCTTTGTGGTCTCTCTGAATTCATTCAGATGTCTGTTTATGGATTCCATGAATGCGTCTATTGATCTTTGTCTATTCTCATACTGCTGTCACAATTCCTGTGTTACCCTTTGATTAGCTTTCTCACGTTCATGCAATTCCTGTAGTTCTCTTTGACTTTTCTCAGCCTGCTCATGCAATTCCTGTGTCTCTCTTCGTCTGTTCTCTGCCTGCTCACACAATTCCTTTCTTTCTCTTTGATTGTTCTCAGCCTGCTCACGCAATTGCTTTATTTGTCTTTGTTCTCAACCTGTTCACGCAATTACTGTATCAATCTTTGAGCAGTTTCCTCACAGTCATGAGATTCCTGTTGTTTGGTTTGCCTCCTCTCTCTTCCTATCACATTCAAACTGAGTCCTTTGCAAGCTTTCAGTCTTTTCATTCACCACGTTTACCAGTAGTGTTTTTAGTTCTTTGCGGGAACTCTCCTCTGGATTATTCATTAACAGTTCTGTCACTAGATTATCATGAATGAGAGTTGAGATACCCACACTTGCCATTTTTCTCCTGTTTTCCGGCTTGTTCTGCACACTTGATGTGAAAGTGACACCAATTTTTTGCTAAGATACTATTTTAAGGCAAGCATCAACCAAAGTCCTGTAGTTGCACAGTCAAAATGGCTGTAGATAAAACCTAGTTCAACAGATACAATCTATTCAACATCAAACAACTATCCATTAATGGGCTAAGAACAGCAAAGACGAATTTTTCAAATCAGAAAGTATTATGTTTACGAAGAAATGTGGGGAAAAACAGGATTAGAAGTATGTGGAGAGGTTAAAGTAAATTTAACCAAGTCCTAATCTCAGAGAGGGAAAGGGATTGGACAGAATGACAAGAGAGAAATTAAAAAGAAGAAAATCAAAAATGGAAAAAGCAAAATTTAAATTTAAAAAGTGAAACACTTAAAAATTATGTGACTTTAAAAAGTGATATTGAGAGGAGAAAAGGATAAGATGACAGGAGTGGGATGATAGAAAGGAGACATGAAAAACTAAAAAATAAAAATTTTTAAAAGTATTTACTTGAAAATTATATGTTATAAAGATATAATACTTCTATTAAAATGTTAAGCCTGTTTCTGGGGGTTTAGCCCAGCAGAAGGGCACTTGCCCAGCGCGTGCAAGACCCTGGGTTCGGTGCTCAGCCCTGGGGAAAAAAAAAGACAAAAAAAAGTTAATCCTAAAAGTTTGTGAATTAAGTAATACATTTCTGGATTAATTATGTACACAATAGGGGATAAGTTCTAATAAACGATGATGGGTATTTATCTTGGGATGAGGCAAAACAGCAATTAGGTCACGCAAAAAAAAAGAAAGACAAAAGATATAAAAAAATTAAAAAGGACCAAAAGGTCAATAGCGATTTTTTTAAAAAACATACACACACACATACACACACACACACACACACACACACACACACACACACACATACACACACACACACACACACACACACACACCTAAAATAAAAATTAGGAGAAGAAGAAAAAAATGATTAATAGAAAACAATTAAAAAATTTAAAAAAATGGTACCAAAAAGAGTTCTTTAATTTTTTTGGGGGGGAGGGGTGTGGAATGGGAAGATCCTGTGTCTCCCCTTTGTCTGTAACCAGTCTCTTCGTGGAGTGGCTGGTCTGCTTCTGGTGTTTTGTTTTCCTGTGGCTTGATTGATTCCTTACATCAGTTTGTTTGAGTAGTCAATAAAATGCTCCACTTTATCTAGGATTTTGTGATCCTCCTTCAGGCTAGTTCAGTGGGAGGGAGATCTGCTTTGAGTATCACGAAAGAGAAAGATGGCTGTTTCCTCTAGTGTGGAGATGCTGTGATGAGGCTAAGTTCTGTTTAGGGTTGAGGCATTTCAGCAAACAGTATCTTTTCCCTGAGGGGCTAGCTCCTGAGACACTCCCAGAGCCCAGCCTGGATTCATTCTCAAGGTTTACGTTTACTGAATTTCAATTGATTGTCTAGGCTGCTGTAGGTAGGGGCAGCCACTGGTTCTGTTAATACACTGAAGATAGTCACTCCTCTGGGGGGCAGAACTCTCTCTGCTTGGGCTAGGTGACTTTCTCCTGAGTGGATCTGAGCCTGGAAGGTCAGGTCAGATTCCTGTGACCTGCTAAATGACTCTTTTGTTTTCTTCCAAGGTCTGAGTTGGAGCTAGTTGCTCAGCCTGACCATTCTCAGTATCAAAGATGATGTCTGGTGCTAGGGCGGGGCAGCCTTCCTTCCTCTGCTCTATGAGGAGTGAGGATGTCAGGATTTTACTCAGACAGGAGTCTTTCTTCCTGGGTATCACTGGTCTGTGATCTTCAGGATGAATTTATCTGCTCCTTGTCAGTTCTTGTTGGTGTTGAGTAGAATCCTCTCACCCAGTGCATATGGCGCTTTTCTCCTGGACTCTCTGTTGTAGATATGGTGGCTATGGGTGCCGTAGCTGCTGCCACAACCGCACCTACTGGCAAGTGCTCAGATCTGTCTTCTTGCCTGGATCTTCCCTGTCTAACCAAACAATGTGTACAGTGATGGCACACTTGGTGTGATTATCTAGGCTAGTACTGTTCACTGGAACACTAAAGCTGCTTTGTATGTGAGAGTTTGTTTAGCCTCCAGGTTCTCCTCTACCATCTTCCTCCGACCTTCATGAAACTCTTTATATTTTATGTTGATTGGTTATTATACAACAATTACTTTCAAATGTACATGTAGTGTCTAAAGATAGCCATATGAATATTCTCATGCAGCCCTTATTTATGTTATGTACTTTCAGTATTATGATATTTCTCTCTCTCTTATACTCTCTCTCATTTCCTCACTTTCTCTTTCATGCTTCATGTCTGCTACTTAGAATTTCTGGTGGTCTATTATTATCCTTCAGGATCCACTGGTTTGTGGGAACATGATAAAGACAATCAGTTACCCTTGACTTATTTAAGAGTTACAACAGTGATGTGATATTATTTG
The DNA here is from genome assembly GCF_019054845.1 of Dipodomys spectabilis. NCBI lineage: Eukaryota > Metazoa > Chordata > Mammalia > Rodentia > Heteromyidae > Dipodomys > Dipodomys spectabilis. The sequence continues at coordinate 169,753 of NW_024870837.1, read as the reverse complement.
CCATTCTAAATGGTAAAACTACAGATCTAGGAATTCCTTCTCACTTTTATTACTATTATAAATTTTATTTTCCTATGAATCATTGGGATGGATAAGATAATTTTAACCTGTGTCCTAAAAGTACTTTTTCTTTTACAAACAACCTTTTGCTTTGAGTATCAGTGAGTACATGTAATGAAACAAAGCTATCCTATGGAAAGTAGACTGAAGTTGTTCACAGGGATGAAAAACAAAATAATGGGGAATTGAGTACAAAGGATACCCATCATAGAGCACAGATCCTTAAAGTAGTTTACCATGTACACTTTGTGAGAATGACAATGTGTTAGGAACTATAGATTAAATCACTGAACACTTGATATATATGCAAATATTTATATATATTTATATATGCATATATGTATGTGCCCTTATATATGTACACATGTATGTTACTATACTCACAAATACACACATACATATACTCATGTATAAATGCACATAGAGAAAGACACATAGTTACAGTCAACACAAGTTTCACTACTTGTTGAATATGCCTTAGACGGAATGCTTGGAACCAAATATGTTGAAGATGTATTTGTCTCTAAGAGTTCTTTTACCACTCCTCTTACCTCTTAAAAACTGCTACGTTTTAAGGCATGAGATTCGACTTGCAAAATGCAGTACAAGTGATAGCAAGTCATTCAGAAATCTCAGTAATAAAGGTCATAAGGTGTCTCCCTTCTCCCCACGGAATGCCTGCTCTTGTAGACACTCTCAACAACCAAAGTAGCAGGAGAATATCCTATCAGTGTATATACTATCAGAGGGGGTTAGAGGGAGGATTTGGGTGATGTGAAAGGAAGGGATGGTAGGGGAAAAACAAAGGATTGGGTAACAATGCTCAATAAGAAATGTACTCATTACCTTCCTTATGTAACTGTAACCCCTGTGTACAGTGTCTTTACAATAAAAATATATATTAAAAAGATACAAGGAAAACTTCTGTACTTATGGGAAGTTGTATTTATCACTCAATATCAGTAAGGTATTGGTTTTAGGACTACAGGCATATTAAAATTTTGGATCCTCAAACATTTTACTTGAACACAGTACATTATTTACATTAGAATGTGTCCACAACCTAGTTCAGTGTAATTGCTATGAAACGTTTTACTATATTTTATGTTTGAAATGGAAAATAAAAGTATTTGCACTATCAACAGAAACAATTTTTTTCAATTTTTTTTGTCTTTTTGTCTGCATTTTGTGGATGGAATTGGGAGAGCAGTTTTGAAAAGCTCAAATTTCATCACCAAGAGCTGTCTGCAAAATGTAAAAGGATGTACTACAGCATCTTGAATAACATGGAACTCCAAGGAGAAGTACTTGAATTGAGACATTATCAGAAACTAACCACGCAAGGAATTTTTAGACGCGCAGCTGCAAGATTTCTAATGGAGAGCTTTCATAACCCTTTCTGTAACACAAGTCAGAACCTCATTGAAGTGTACATGATTTCCTTCACCTGTCTGTCAAGCTCAGTCATTATCAATCAACATACAACTAATATTGAATAATCCTCTAATAACAAAATGTTGATGGAATGTCCATCCAGTTTAGGTTAAGAGCGTTAACCTAGTAATGAACTAGATGGTAAGTAAATCTGAAACTGTTATAGGCTACAGGAGTTCAAGAAATGGATACTACAGTATTTTTCCTGATAACAGAATTTGAGGGCAAGTTATTTTATAATGGTTCATGTTAGGGAACAAGATAACTTCTGAGGAAGAGTCAGAAAATTTGTGGGAATCACGGCCATCTGAAACTCATTTCCAGAGTGCAAACTGATTAAAACTAGAGAATTTATCTTAAACATTAGAATTGGACTATCATTAGCGTGAAAGTTAGGTTTCAGTTGCAGCTGTAGTTAGTGTTAGCATTAGGGCAATGGAAATTTTAGGGTCAAACTGAAACTATCTTTGAATAACAAGTCATGTTAGAATTAGGATGAATGTGAAATAGGAAACTGCTAATTATATTAAGATTAGGATATGGTTAGTGAGAGGGTTAGCCTCAATATTCCAGTTAAGATTAGAGTTACAAAAATGGCAAGATAATGGGTAAAACTACAAATTAGTTTTAGAGAGATGAGTTGAATCAAAGTTAGGATGAATAAATCTAATGTATTTTTATGGCTTTTAGAATCCAAAGGCTATTAGTTCTACGGTTAGGGTTGCTGTTCTAATTCAGGTTAGACTTAGACTTAGGTAAGGGTAAGCTGTAAGGTTAAACTGAGTTTTCTGCAAACATTTTCAAGTAAAATAAGTGTGAAATTTAACAAAAATTACAGAGTTTTCCTAATTTTACCATTCAGGGTTCAATAGGGTTAAATTTATAGTTAGGTTTCTAGTAAGGTTTAGATATATAGTTAGGGTTAGGAACTAGAGTATAATTTAAGTAAACCTGCAACTTCTTTTTGGAGTTAGAGGAGTTCAGTAAAAGTTAAGATCAGTGGAAACTATGATAGCTTTCATGATATGAAGATTTGAGGTTAATATTCATAATAGGGAATGATTTCATAGTCCAAGTGAGGGAATCTGTAGGATTTGGAGAAAAGTGCAAATAAATCATTTCAAAGACCATGAGTATGTGTTAGGATATATTTTCCATTAATTTTAGGGTTGGGTTACTATTATCATCAAGGTTACTCTTAGGATTCTGACCAGGATTAGAGTTAGGATTATGGAAATGGAAGGTTGAGAACTTGAGTGACTTACTTCCTTTGTGTCTGTATATGCACTATTCTAAGGCTTGGACTCAAGGCTTGGGTTCTATCCATGAACATTTTGCTGTAGGCTAGCATTCTACCACTTGAGCCATGATTCCACTTCCAGATTTCTTTGGCAGTGAATTGGAGATGAGAGTCTCACAGATTTTCCTATCCATGCTGACATTGAACTGAGATCCCAAGTTCTCTGCCTTCTGATTAATGATAGGGCTAAACTCATGAGCTACCAGTGCCATGGAAAATGCCTGACTTTTATTGATTGTTTTTACTTTTGTTCAAGATCAACATTGAATTCAATATTTGATAGCATTGTTCACTAGGTAACAAGCTGCCACTTGAGCCATATCTCCAAAAATGATTATCTTAAATAGCTGGAAATCATTAAATTTTCTTCAGTTGATATGAATCATTAGTGCTGTTCTAAAACTTATCCTAAACTTTATAAACCCTAGAGGTGATCTGAGCAGATTCTCATGGTTGACTGCTAATTACATAGTATTTTAGGGATATGATTTTTTAATTATTATTTTAAGTAACAAATGAGTTATTAAACAAAGCAGTTTCTGCTTACAATATAACTTGATCAACGCCAACCCTTTCAACATTCGCATCCTTCCTCTATGAACCTCTTCCTTCACTCTTCTTAATTTTGTAGGATATTTACTGGATTACTCTCTGCACTTCCCCCCTTTTCTCCTGGTCATTCTTGTACTTTTCCCCCTTCACCCCTGTTTTGATTAGCCACTTACATATGATGCAGCAACTCTACTCCTAGGCATTTACCTGAAAGAGTACAAACCAGGATATAGTAAATATTTCAGCACAACCATGCGTATGAATTAGCCCAGATACCCCTCAAGAGAGAAATGATTCAAGAAAATGTAATGCACACACACACACACACACACACACACACACACACACACACACACACACACACACACACAGAGGAAATCCTACTTACCCATTAGAAAGAGTATTGTACCCTTTGTATCTCTCATTTCTCATTTCTTCTGCCTGGTATCCAATTGTTGTCATACTGTCCCTGCACTGCAGTAAGTGACACATGCAATCTGATGTAAAAGATTTTCAGAGAGTTCGCTAGCCATAGATTCCTAAATATGAGTTCTATGCTCATTCTCTTTGTTTATTCATGCCTTCGAGTAGTGATTGCACAGTTTCATTTGTACCATTTGCTACACAGAAAAGACATGACTGCACATACATGGATATACATACATACATGGATATATGCACACATATGGGTATATATAAAATACTTGAATTCATTTTATGTTTTTGAGAATTACGGAGCTAACAAAAATCACATGCATTTTACTTCCTAGTCAATTCTTTCAAAACCTAAATAACTTTGTCTCCTTTGAATACATAATTTTAAAGAGAATATCACCATCTCTAATCTTTCAGTGGCCTTGAAATTAGATGTTCCAATGGGAAAAATTATTTAGCCAGTCCCAAATTGTGCCTTTTCCAAGTTATCAGATATTCAATCTATCACATGCCCAAATAATAGAGAATGGGAACAGGTCTACATTGAGCACTCATAGTAGACAGCTCTCTGGACTTTCTCAGGAAGAGATTTCTGCCATTGTGGAATGGATAGGGCTGGATAATATGCAAACAGACATCATAGATTGAACGTATTGTGCTAAGTTGACACCTGAGATATTGGATGTTTTAACTGCATAGTATTGGTTTTCATGAATCAGTTAATCAGATTCTTTACACTATATGATGTTACTAGACTGTGGAATGCATGTTTATTGCATTTACTTTGTATAACATATTTTGAAATTTGGTATAAATCGTTTATCTTTTTTCTTGATATGGATTACTCCTAGTTGTCAAGAGTGAGGAAATGCCCTGGAACTTTGTAATTTGAAGTCTAATGTTGCCATGTGTCATATCCTATTTTCCTTTTACAGAGTTGGTAAAAAAAAATATATGTAATTTATTTTATTTTTTTGGGGGGGGCCCGGTCGTGGGGCCTGAACTCTTGGCCTGGGTACTGTTCATCAGCTCTTCAGCTCAAGGCTGGTACACTACCACTTGAGCCACAGCGCCACGCTTGGGTTTTTTCTGCTTATGTGGTGCTGAGGAATCGGACCCAGGCCTTAAGCATGCAAGGGGAGCGCTCTACCACTGAGCCAACTTCCCAGCCCTGTAATGAATTTTTAATTTTTTTTCATTATCTATTACAGAATTTGAACTCAGAGCCTGGGCACTGCTCCTGAGGTCTTTTGCTCAAGGTTAGCTGTCTACAACTTCGAGCCACAGTATCAATTTTAGTTGTCAGTGATTAATTGGTGATAAGTGTCCCGCGGGGACTTTTCTCAACCTGGCTTTGAACGGTGATCCTCATATACTAGGCTCCAGATTAGCCAATATCAGAGGCATGAGCTACCTCCACCCGGTTATACGTAATTTATACTGTAGTTTTCTGAAATCTTTCATCCTACACTGAATATTTTTTCTTACGAGCTTTCTAATAAATATGTAATCTATTCAATTTTGAAAAGTACTGTGTACCTCCCACTTATTTGTATCAGTCCATACTTTCCTAGCTATGATTAGCATCAGTACAGTTAAGCACATTACATCTCAACAGGAAAATTCTACTGAAGTTCTGATCCCCTTGAGCTAGATAAGGAGAATTCCTGTAAAAGAATCCTCTTCTCAATTATGAGAAAAGATATGTTTGGAAGTTTAGTTTAGTTTAGTTTAGTTTTTTATTTTTTGGCCAGTCATGTGGCCTGAACTCTGGGCCTGGGCCCTGTCCCTCAACTCTTCAGCTCAAGGGTAGTGTTCCAACTCTTGAGCCATAGCTCCACTTCTGGTTTTTTCAGCTTATGTGGTGCTGAGAAATCGAACCCAAGGCCTCATGCATACCAGGCAAGCATTCTACCAATGAGCCACCATTCCAGCCCAAGTTTGCAAGTTTTTGAGAAGAGGAATTTGGCATTTGGTTTGCATCCTTGATTAGTCATGAATAGATATTATTTGGCTCCAAAATTTGTCTCCTTGTAGGTTCCCTAAACAGTTACACATCAGCCTCATTCCATCACATATCTTTAAGTCCTTCTTTTATTTCTTTTTATCGTTATTGTTTTGTTGTCGTTGTATTGCTAACACTGAAGCTTGAACTCATGGCCTAGGCACTGTCCCTGGGCTCAATGCTAGTGCTCTACCACTTGAGCCGTGCACCACTTCTGGGTTTTTCTGTCTGGACATGCTTTGAATCATAATATTCAGATCTCAGCCTCCAGGGTAGCTAGGATTACAGGTGTGAGCCACCAGTGCCAAGCAAGTCTCTCTCTTTCAGACATTATTCTAAAAGCCTCCAATCCAAGGTCACTCCTAAGATTGTAAATGGAACTATGCCAATAGTTCCTTTAATTGTTCTGGCTATGGAGTTTTTTGCAAATTATATTGAAACTACTTAACTGTTCTCTTCCTAATCCATGATTCTAGATGTTTTAGTAATAATTACTTAAATTTAGTAGATATAAACCCTAAATCTCTCAATTATTAATTTCATTTAATTCTTTCAATATGATTATTTTTCAATACAAATATGAACTTATACTCACCTTCTTGAATCTACCCCTTGGCATGAGCTGTGCCTGGGCCTATTCTACCTCAAATGCAAGAGGTTGGTAAAAGAATAGCCTACAGTATTCCTGCCTAAGAGTGAGGACAAGTAGTTGCGTGCCTAATAGAAGCAATGCATTCCTGGCATGGCAAGGAGTGGGAGAGACAACAGCCTAGAGAGCAAACTGGCAGTCACAACATTTAACAACTTCTCCTTTGGGGACACTGATCTCCTGCAAATTAGCAGTGATATAACTCACCTAGTGAATTTTCATATATGAAGGAAGTTGTCATGTCTCACTACACAACTCACCTGTAGTCAAAGAAAGGGTCATTCTTTTGTGTCCTCCTTAGGCCCAGTCTCATTTTATCTCCATCTTAGACTTTGCCCAGACTCTATTCCTACCAGAAGGTCCCTGATGAGGAGGAATGTGTGATCTCTTGGCTTTTGATTAGCCCTATGGGAACTGAGGCCACTTTTAATTTTGATCCTGTTCATTCTGACAAGGCTGTGGTGGGTGGTGGGAAAGCTCATTCTCTGAATTGTTCCCTATTACCAAATCCCTTCAGAGAAAGTCAAGGAATGACAGATTCTGCCTGAGAGAGTGAGTTTCTCCATTTCCAAAAAGGTCAATTAATATCTGATTATGAGGCCCACGTGGTGGTCCTTCCCCAGATCTTCCAAACAGGAGTGGATGTTACCTCAGACACGAGGCCATCCTCACATTTCTTCTGCTCTTTCATACGAAAATAAAGGTCACAGGAGTTGAGTTGAGAAACAAGGAGAAATGAGAGTAGCAGAAGAATCATTGGCATGGGGAGGAATTAGAAACCCTGTGTGAAAAAAGGGCTCAGAAAATCTAGGATCAGAGTTCCAGGAAGATGGCAGAGGAGAAGCTGGAATCTGAACAAGCTCTCGCATAGAAAGCAGTTTTAGAGTTCCAGTGAACAGTCCTAAGCCAGAGAATCACACCAAGGGTGACATCACAGAACAGAGAGACAGGCCAGAGAGGGAAAATCCAGGCAAGGAGACACATCTGAGCACTTGCCAGCAGCCACCGCGGTGGCGGGAGCTGTGGCGGCAGCGACAGCATAGCACCATACCTGAGCCACAGAGAGTCCAGGATGAAGGAGCCTGATGCAGCGGGCGAGCAGATTCTACTCAACACCAGCAAGAACCGACAAGGAGCGGACATCTTCATCCTGCAGTTCGCAAACCAGAGACGACCCAGGAACCAAGACTTGGTGTGAGTAGAAGCCCGACGTCCTCACTCCTTCTCAGGGAGCAGAGGAGGGAAGGCCACCTTTCCTCCCCCAAAACCGGAGATCTCCATCTTGGATACCGACAAAGCTCAGACCAGCTGCTAGCTCCAACTCAGGCCTTGGAATAAAACGGGTCATTTAACAGGTCACAAGAACTTAATGGCGGCAGACTCAGCTACAACCAGGGAAAAGTCACCCAGCTCGGGTGCCAGCCCTAGGAGTGGGTTTCTTCACTGGGTAATCAGAGCCAGAGGCTGCCCCTCCCTCTAGCAGCCTCAACAATCAACTGAAATTCAGTAAACAGAAACCCTGAGAATGGCTCCAGGCTGGGCTCTGTGAGTTTTTCACAAAATAGCCCCAGGGAAAAGCTACTGTTTGTTGAAAGGCCTCAACTCTACCCAGAACCTGGCCTCATCACTGCATCCCCCTCTTTTGTGATTCTTAAAGCAGATCAGCCTCCCATTAAACTATCCTGGGAGCAGGATCTCAAAATTCTGTGTAAAGCAGAGCATTTTTCTGCCTGTTCGAACCAATTGACTTAAGAAACCAACCAAGCCACAGGACCACAAGCAGACCAGAGGCTCCAAGAAGAGGATGGTTATAGACACAAGGGAGATACAGGATTTTTCCCACCCCTCCCAAAAAAAATCCAAGAACTTTCTTCTTCTTCTTCTTCTTCTTCTTCTTCTTCTTCTTCTTCTTCTTCTTCTTCTTCTTCTTCTTCTTCTTCTTCTTCTTCTTCTTCTTCTTCTTCTTCTTCTTCTTCTTCTTCTTCTTCTTCTTCTTCTTCTTCTTCTTCTTCTTCTTCTTCTTCTTCTTCTTCTTCTTCTTCTTCTTCTTCTTCTTCTTCTTCTTCTGGTTCTTCTTGTTCTTCTTCTTGCTCTTCTTGTTCTTCTTGTTCTTCTTGTTCTTCTTGTTCTTCTTGTTTTTGTTCTTGTTCTTGTTCTTGTTCTTGTTCTTCTTGTTCTTCTTGTTCTTCTTGTTCTTCTTGTTCTTGTTCTTGTTCTTGTTCTTGTTCTTGTTCTTGTTCTTGTTCTTCTTCTTCTTCTTCTTCTTCTTCTTCTTCTTCTTCTTCTTCTTCTTCTTCTTCTTCTTCTTCTTGTTCTTCTTGTTCTTCTTGTTCTTGTTCTTCTTCTTCTTGTTCTTGTTCTTGTTCTTGTTCTTCTTCTTCTTCTTCTTCTTCTTCTTCTTCTTGTTCTTGTTCTTGTTCTTCTTCTTCTTGTTCTTCTTCTTCTTGTTCTTGTTCTTGTTCTTCTTCTTCTTGTTCTTGTTCTTGTTCTTCTTCTTCTTGTTCTTCTTCTTCTTGTTCTTCTTCTTGTTCTTCTTCTTGTTCTTCTTCTTGTTCTTCTTCTTCTTCTTCTTCCTCTTTTTGGGTACCTTATATAAATTTTTTTTTTCTTTTCTAAAACTTTTTTTAATCTTTAATTTTTGCCTTTTTTGAAAAAAAAATTATTTTCCAGTAACTTTTTTTTTCTCTTATAATTTTTATTTTAGGGATACGTGAATATGCATTCTTCTTTCAATTTTTTCTTCTTTCTCTTTTTTCTTTTATAATTCTTTTTGTTTTTTGTTTAGCTCTACTGAACATCTAATCTTTTTTCTTCCTTTCTTATCCTTTTCACCTTTTCGTGTCTTTTGTTCTTCTTTATGTGACTTAACTCTTGTCCTGCACATCCTCAGATAAGCCCGTAGTTAACTAGTAGACAATATCCCCCATTGTGTACACATTTAATCCACAAATTTATTACTCAGTTCAAAACCTCTGAGACTTAAATTCCTTAATAGCAGTACTACCTATTTATACCTATATAATATTTTAAGCATTTTTATTTTTAAGTTTTTCACACCTCCTCTATGTTCCTCTCCTTCTCTCAATATATTCACGTTCTTCTCTAAATAGGTTGTTTTCTAATCTCCATAATATTATTAATTTTTACTTTTCTATTTTTTCTGGTCTCTTTTCTTTTCCCTTTCCCATTGTTCTTTTTTTTCTCTCTCTACTTTCATCCTACCCAACCTATTTATTGCATTGATATTAGGACTTAGTTAACTCTCCCTGTGCCTCCCCACACCAATCTATTCCTATTTTTTACCCACATCTCTCCCTAACCCTAATAATTTCTGGTTTTCCAAATTCTTCTCTGCGGTTCAAAGCCCATTTTGTATAGTTTTTTGATGTTGAATAGATGTATCTGTTGTACTAGATTGTATCTGTAGACTATTGACTGTACAAATTCAGATTTTGGCTGATGGTTGCATTAAGATAGTGTTCGAGCACAAAACTGGTGCTAATTTCATCTCAAATGGGCAGAATAAGCTGGAAAAACACAAGAAAAATGGCAAATTCGGGTATCTCAATTCCCAATCTTGATAATCAGGGACAGAACAGATAATGAATAATCCAGAGGAGAGTTTCCTAATAGCTCTACAAACACTGCTGGCAAACATGATAAATGAAAAGATAGAAAACATACAAAGGACTCTGAATGAGCATGATAGGGAGAGAGAGGAGGCAATCCAAAAGTTTATACAGGAATGTCATACATGTGAGGAAGCTTCTCAAAAACTGATACAGGATTTGTGTGAGCAGCTTGAGAGTGCTCAAAGAGAAAGGAAGGGATGGCTTGAGCAGGCTGAGAACACTCAAAGAGAATTGCAAGAATCCCACGAACGGGAGGAAGCTAATCAAAGAGTAATACAGGAATTGAGAGAGTAGGAAGAGAATACACAAAGATCACTAAAGGCATTCATGGAAGCCATTAACAAAGAGCTGAAGGAAGTCAGGGAGACCCTAATGGGAATGCTGAATGGAACCCAACAGAAGGACTGGGGGTTCAAAAAATTATAACCAAGTGATTTGAGAATAAGCAATGAACACAAAATTAAGGAGGCCATGAAATTCATACAAGATCTAAAACAGAGATTCAACAAAGAATTTGAAGCCATCAAAGCTGACCAATTAGAAGGGAAAGAGATAAAAAACAAAGTAGAAAGTCTTGACAGCAGGTTAGACCATGCAGAAGATCGAATTTCAGGGATTAAAGACAGCCAAGATATTATAGAGAAGGAACATACAACCATCCAAGACAAGACCAAGAAATATGATAGATCTATCCAACACATGGAAGACACCATCAGAAGGACTAATCTAAGGATAATAGGTTTAGAGGAGCACCTAGAAACAGAAGTTAATTGTCTAGGAAATTTGTTTAACAGGATCCTAGCAGAGAACTTACCAAACATACAAAAAGATAGGCCTGTTTAGATACAAGAAGCTTTTAGAACCCCAAATAGACCAGACCAAAATAGGACATCCCACAGTCACATTATAATCCACACAGGATCAATTAAGACCAAGGAAATGATCCTTAAAGCGTCAAGGAGAAAAGATTAGGGAAACCAATTAGAATCACCTCAGATTTCTCAGCAGAGACAATCAAAGCAAGAAGAGCCTGGAATGATGTATGCCATGCCCTATAAACAAACAACTATCAACCAAGAATACTGTACCCAGCTAAACTCACCTTCATAATTGAAGGCCAAATAAAAATCTTACATGGCCAAGAAAAATTGAAACAATACATCTCCACCAAACCAGCCCTACAAAAGATTCTTAAAGATGTCCTACACATAGAAAACCAACAAGACCACAATAAAGGCCAAGAAACTGTACCCAAACTGAGAATCCAAGAACCATAGGAAGAACCCAGTTTTCGCAGCCCCCAAGAAGGTGGATAACATGGCAGAAACTCCCAAATACCTCTCAGTCCTATCTCTTAACGTTAACGCACTGAACTCCCCAATTAAGCTACATAGACAGTCTAGTTGGATTAAAAAGCAAGATCCTTCTATCTGCTGCCTTCAGCAGTCACATCTTGCCCCTAAAAACACACTCATTTTCAATGTTAAAGGCTGGAACAAAATCTACCGAGCAAAGGGCCCCCCAAAACAGGCGGGAGTTGCAATCCTAATATCAGATAAAATAGACTTCAAATTAAAATTCGTGAGAAGAGATAAAGAAGGTCGCTACATACTAATTAAGGGATTTCTCCTTCAGGAGGATATTACAATTCTAAATATCAATTCGCCAAACAATGGAGCACCCAAATTTATGCAAGAAACCCTGCTTTTCCTGAAATCCTTTATAGAACCAAAAACATTAATTGTTGGGGATTTTAACACACCACTCTCCCCACTAGATAGATCAACTCGGCAAACACTCAACAGAGAAATCACAGACCTAAACAGTTGCATAGATCAACTAGACTTAACACACATCCACCGAACATTTCACCCAGCAGCATCAGAATACACTTTTTTCTCACCAGTAAACAGAATATTTTCTAAAATAGATCACATTTTAGGCCACAAAGCAAAGTTGTCTAAATTCAGAAACATTGAAATTATACCTTGCATTCTCTCTGACCACAAAGGAATAAAATTAGAACTAGACACCAAAAGCCACCAAAGAAAGTCCGGTATCACATGGAGGCTGAAAAACACACTGCTGAATCATGAGTGGGTCATGGAAGAGATTAGAAAGGAAATTCAAATGTTCATGCTATTCAACAAAAATGAATACACAAATTACCAGCTCCTCTGGGACACAGTTAAGGCAGTACTCAGAAGCAAGTTTATGGCTCTGAGCTCCTACATCAACAAATTGGAGAGATCTGAAACCAACAATTTAATGACACATCTAAACCTCCTTGAAAAAGAGCAGCAAGATAAACCCAATCCAGTAGATGGAAAGAAATAATTAAAATCAAATCAGAATTAAATGAATTAGAATCCCAAAAAACTATAGAAAGAATCAACAAAACAAAGAGTTTGTTCATCCAAAAAATTAACAAAATTGACAGACCCTTAGCAAATCTTATCAGAAAAAGAAGAGAACACACCCAAATAATTAAACTCAGAGATGAGAATGGAAACATAACCATGGAAACAACCAAGATTCAGAACATTATATGGGAATACTTCTCAAAATTTATGCTAGTAAGTTTGAGAACTTGACAGAAATGGAGCTTTTCCTAGCAAATATTGACAGGCAAAAACTAAACCAACATGATTTAAACCATATTAAAAGGCCCATATCAAGCATTGAAATAGAAAGAGCAATAAGAGACCTGTGAGCTAAGAAAAGTCCAGGAGCAGATGGTTTTACAGCGGAATTTTACAAGGCCTATAAAGCAGATCTCACACCAATACTCCTTCAACTCTTCAACGAAATTGAAAGAGAAAGTTCACTACCGAACACATTTTATGAAGCCATCATAACCCTCATCTCCAAAGCAGGCAGGGACTCATCAAAGAAAGAGAACTATAGACCCATTTCTTTGATGAACATAGATGCAAAACTTCTCAAGAAAATTTTGGCCAATCAATATCAACAATTCATCCAAAAAATCATACACCACGATCAAACAGGATTCATTTCAGGGATGCAAAGCTGGTTCAATATAAGCAAATCAATTAATATTATTCATCACATCAAGAGGAGCCAGGATAAGAACCACATGGTTATCTCAATAGATGGAGAAAAAGCATTCGACAAGATCCAACACCCCTGTATGATGAAGGTATTGGAAAAACTAGGAATCCATGGAACATTCCTCAATACAATAAAGGCTGTATATGACAAACGTACAGTCAGCATTATACTTAATGGTGAAAAACTAAATCCATTTCCTCTTAATTCAGGAACAAGACAAGGATGTCCACACTCTCCATTTCTCTTCAATCTAGTATTAGAATGCCTAGCTACAGCAATAAGACAAGATGCAGACATAAAGGGGATCAAATAGGGAAAGAAGAAATAAAACTCTCCCTCTTTGCAGATGACATGATCTTGTATTTAAAGAATCCAATAGAGTCCACTCCCAAATTACTCAAGCTGATTCAAAACTTTGCAAATGAGCAAGTTATAAAATTAACCCCCCAAAATCAATGGCTTTTCTGTATGCCAACAATGAGAAAAGTGTGGCTGAAATTAGGAAAGCAATTCCATTTGTAATAGGCCAACAAAAATAAAATACCTAGGAATTAACTTAATCAAAGAAGTGAAGGAACTCTATGATGAAAACTTTAAAATTTTGATAAAGGAAATCAACAGAGAACTTAAAAAATGGCAAAACCTCCCATGCTCCTGGATTGGAAAGACTAACATCGTGAAAATGGCAATACTTCCCAAGGCTATCTACTAATTCAATGCGATACCTATCAAAATTCCAACCTCATTCTTCAAGGAAATAGAAGAAGCAATCCAAAAATTCATATAGAACAATAAAAGAACCCGAATAGCAAAAACGCTCCTCAACGGAAAGAACACTGCTGGAGGAATATCAATGCCAAATTCCAAACTCTACTATAAAGCCATAGTAATCAAAACACCTTGGTATTGGCATAAGAACAGACCTTAGGATCAATGGAATAGAATTGAAAACCCAAAAATGAACCTACAGACCTATAGCCATCTAATCTTCGATAAGGGAGCTAAAACAATAGAATGGAAGAAAGACAGCCTCTTCAGTAAATGGTGCTGGCAAAATTGGTTAACTACTTGTAGAAAACTAAATCTCGACCCTTATATATCACCTTGCAACAGAATCAACTGCAAAAGGATCAAAGACCTCGGAGTCAAAGCAGACACTCTGAAAACATTACAGGATGGAATAGGAGAAACCCTAGGTGTCCTTGGCTCAGGCAGAAATTTTCTGAATAGAGACCCAGAAACACAACAAATCAAAGAAAGGTTGACAAATGGGATTGCATGAATTTGCAGAGCTTCTGCATGGCAAAGGACATAGCTAGCAAGATCAATAGAAAGCCTACGGATTGGTAGAAAACCTTCACTAGCCATACAATGGACTAGTGTCTCATATCCAAAATATACTTAGAACTCAAAAAATTAAATCCCCCAAGAACAAATCCTCAAAGAAACAACTGCCCAATAAATAAGTGGGCTAAAGACATAAGAGAAACTTCTCTGAAGAAGAAAGAAGGATGGCCAATAGACACATGAAGAAATGCTCAACCTCCCTAGCCATAAAAGAAATGCAAATCAAAACAACATTGAGATGCCACCTCACTCCAGTTAGAATGGCAAAAATCAAGAACTCTAACAACAACAGATGCTGAAGGGGATGTGGACAGAAAGGAACCTTACTTCATTGTTGGTGGGAATGTAAACTTGTTCAACCACTTTGGAAAGCAGTGTGGAGGTTCCTCAAAAGACTTCACATAGATCTCCCCTATGACCCAGCAATCCCACTTTTGGGCATTTACCCAAATGTTTACAAACAAGACCACACTAAAGCTGCCAGCACAACTATGTTTATTGCAGAATTATTTACCATAGCTAAGATATGGAACCAACCCAGATGCCCCTCAGTAGATGAATGGATCAAGAAAATATGGTATATATACACAATGGAATTCTATGCCTCCATCAGAAAGAATGACATTGCCCCATTTGTTAGGAAATGGAAAAACTTGGAAAAAATTGTATTAAGTAAAGTAAGCCAGGCCCACAGAAACCTAGGTCCCATGGTTTCCCTTATTTGCAATATCTAGTATATATATGAGTGAAGCAGAAAATGTCAGATAATGTGATGTTAGGAAAATGAACCCTTAGATTTGTATTTTTACGTTTTTTTCTTTCATGCATGTGTTTCTAACGCATTTATAAGATTATTTCTTTGTTGCTTTGTATGTCCCTCCCCCACAGTATAACCCCTGCTTTCACTATATTTGATGTCAGTATAACTTGTGGAGGGGATGGGGAAAAACAAGTCGTTTAAGCATACAAGTGGACCTGTTGCAACAATGAGAAGTACAAGTTGTCATGTCGAAAATGAGCTTTACAACGTCGGTGCAGCCGGGGGGGGGGGGGGTGATGAGGATTAGGTAGGGGGAGGGGGGGGGCTGGTAAGGGATGTGAAGGGTAAACAAAGGAGGAAGCTGCAATGCTTGGTAAGAAATGTATGCATTATCCTGCCCATGTAATTGTAACCCCTCTGTACAGTATGTTCACAAATAAAATAAAATAAAATAAAGAAAATCTAGGATCACCCACATCATTTGGGAATCACATCACAGGATTCAGGAATAAAATTAATAAATTATTACCTAAATTAGTAACTCCACGGCTCTGACTACATTACAAGTGTTCTCTCAAAATGTAGCTGTACTAATTTGATGAGGAAAAAGGGGCACATTGTTTCCTCACAATGTTCTACTAAGTATCTTCTTCCATAACCCAGGTTGTTCTTACCCTGTACTTGTCGGTTACTTTCATTTGCTGGATTCAATCAATGACACTTGAAAGTGTTATCATCTTCAGACATGTAATTACATTTTGTTTTAATCCATTTGTTATAATATAAAACAAATTTTGGGGGGAAAAATGTCTATGATATATTTTCTTCCATGCCATATATATTTGATGTTATTAAGTATTATTTTAATAGTTTCATTTTAAAACCTGAGGAAAATGTTGAGTTACTGTTAGCACTAATTAGTTGCAACTTTTTTGTATTTTTCCATATCTGTATATTTGTTATTAAGCTTCTTACATTGTCTTTTCCCCCTACTGTTGCCTTCTTAAAATTGCTTCAAATTATAAACTCTATATGATGATCTGTATGTGTTCATTTATAAATATAAATTTTTATCTAATATGCACATTTTATATGATATTTTCATCCTATTGTATCTGCTCTGAAATCAATATGGAAATCCTTCATTAAAGAAAAAACACAATGCCACAAAACCAGTGAAATTAAGATTAGGTATCTATCCAAAAATATTTAGCAATGATATAGTAGAAACATCCACTTCTCTTATATACCAAAACATGTTCATAGCTATGAAATGTGCATTTTCTTTATTCCCTCTTTATGGAACATCCAGGTTGATTACACAGCTTGATTTCTATGAATATTGCTGCCATGAACATATATGTTCATATTGATTTATATTCTTTCAGTATGTATCCAAGTTGCAATAATGGTCTTCAAGATATTTGTCTTTTTTGTATCGTGTAAACTTCCATTATGATCTCCATATGGGTTTCACTAGTTTACAATTCCACACCACCAAACACAGTTCCTGATTTATTTCAAACTCTCCAGCAGTTTTTTTTGTTGTTTGCGTGCTGATAACTCTTCTGGTGTGTAAGATTGGATCTCAGTGACTTTCCTATTTATTTTCCTATGTATTTCCTATGTGGATAAGAATCTCAAACATTTCATTTATTTACTAAACATATTGGTATTTCGTTCTTGCTCAGTGTCTTTCTTTGTCTTTTGGTATTTGATCAATTTTTAAGTTTTATAATATTTGATTTTTTTCCCATTCCAAATACTCACTTTAGTAAAAAGATTTTTTTTTCATTACATTGGTGTATTGCTTGGATATTTTGATTTTGTGAAGGCTAAGAGAATTTGATATGTTCTCTCAGTCAAATTATAAGCCTGTAAAAATAAAGTGAACCTGATTAAATGAAGTTCTTTCTGCACATTTTCTCCAGTACAGATTTCTCTGATTTAAGAAATGTATATTTTATGTCATGCTGGATGACTAACTAAGTCTGTGTGTGTGGATGATACAGTAAGAATTGCAGAATTCGCCACATAGATTTTGGAGCAAAGGCTTACAGCTGGTAACTGGGCAATGATTCAGAAGACAGCTGAGGCTGAAGCTATGATCCCTTCTACCTGTGTTCAGTTCCCAATCTCTTGTAATAGACCCCTCACTTCCCATGCGATGGTTTCTTTTTGTATCCAAAATGTTTCTGGAGCTTCATATTATTCTGGCCTCCTAGTAGGCCAACATGAGGGGAGTGAAAGCAAGCAAGGCAGATATGACAGAGGAATTTATATTTTTTTACTTGTGTAAATACCATACAGAGGGGTTACAATTACATGGGCAAGGTAATGAGTACATATCTTATCAGGCATTGTGGCCTCCTCCTTTGATTCCCCTTCCCATTCCTTCCCAATTCACCACCCCTTCTCAGTGGTCCCTCCTCAGACCCACCTCCCACTAAAGTTGTAAAGTTCGTTTTTCAAAATAACGTCCTGCTCATCTCATTGTTGCAATGGATCCACATGTACCCAAATTTAAACAATTTGGTTTTTCACTTCCCCTGCACAAAGTATGCCAATATCATGTGCAGTGAACACAGGGGGCATACCGTGGGGGAGGGACATAAAAAGCAACAAAGAAATCATCTTATAAATATGATAGAAACAATCGTAAGAAAGAAAAACATTGAATTCTTATCTTGGAGCATGAGACCTGTGCTTCTTTGGGCTTGGCTTACTCCATGTAAAAACATTTTTTGGTCGGTTTTGGAGCTTGAAATTTGGTCTGGGCACTGTCCCTCAACTCTTCAGCACAAATTTAACACTATCCCACTTAAGGCACAATGTCTCGTCCAGCTTTTACTGCTTATGTGGGGCTGAAGAATCGAACTAGGGCCTTATGCTTGCAATGCAAGCACTCTACCACTCTGCCACCTTCCCAGCCCTGGCAGAGGGTTTTTATCTGAAGATCCATCACACTTGGGAGCTTGTGGCTGAAAATTCAAGAAAGAGAAAAGTGAAGAAACACTTAAGAGAAAATGTAAAACAGAAAGCCACAATGTTTAACCCTAAAACAAATTTCTAGAATAAGGAGACTCACGAATTGGTGTCACCTGAGGAGAAAAAGGAAATATTCAGGAAGAATGAGAAGGAAGTGGGAGGGAATAGAGAGAAAGAGACCTAGACTACCTAGAGCTGGGACCTCAATGTGAGCATAATTTTACTGGGGAAACCAACCCGAAGGATGCAATACCTTACAATTTTGATTACTCTATCTCATTCTACAAAGGGTATTCCAGATCCACTTCCACTCAGCATGGAGTCCATTCTGGGAACCAGACTGAATGCTGGAGGTTCCCAGGGGATGCAAAGAGTGAAAACCACAGGGCTAAAGCTCAGAAAAGACACATGCCATCACTTCTCACATGTCATTTTCAAAGTAAGTTCTACAACCAAGCCTGGTATTAATGGGGATGGGAATAGATATTGAGAGCACTATAATAATATCTACTATTATTATCATATAATGATCTAACATCTATTGTTTCATCAAAGGGAGAGAGTTAGCATTTCTCCCTTTTTAGGTGTATGGGACAGGGCATTCTATAGAATGTTTTTCAATTGGTGGCTCTCTGAATCTTTTCTCCCAAGATTGTGGCTATGAGGTTTCGGGGAGGAGAATTAGAGTAGAAAAGTGAGTTCTCAAGCTGGGTACTGATGGCTGACACCTATATTCCGAGCCTGAGATCTGAGGATTATGATTTGAAGTCAGTCTGGGCAGGAAAATCCATGAGACTCATCTCCAATTAAACAAAAAGAGCCCGAATTGAATCTGTGGCTCAAATGTTAGAGCATTAGCTATGAGTGGGTGGGGGAGACAGAATCTTGACCCAGAATTTAAACCCAGGATTGGGGGATAGGTGGAAATGTATTCTCAGTCCATGAAATCAAAGGTGTATGGTCAACATCATTATTGATGTTAACTTTGGGGTAGAGTTGATCAGTTTTATTCTGGAAATGATTTGTTCCACTCTTCTCTGTCCTGTATTTTTTAAAAGAAACAGCTTTGAGCAATCTATACCTAAGATGTGTGGATTGCACTGAAGCACTGGTTTCATTTTTTTCTACTTACAAAATATACAAAAATAGTGTAAAAAGGAGTTTTAATTTAATATGTCGGTTTGTGAGTACATCTTGATCAATGTCATTAATTTGATCATTCTTCTCTATCTCACCCAACCCCACCCCCTCCATTTACGTGGTCACATTTTCACACATGTTCATTGAATATTATGACTGGATTCTCCCACTGCACCAGTTTGGCAAAGAAATTTCTTCATTGTACAAGCAAGGAAGATGAAGCTGAGGACTACATGCTCAAGACAGCATAGCTATTACTTTGCATTAAGATTATTTGACTTACAAAATCTTCTCCAAAAGAAGCATTATAAAAAAGAACCTGGCCAGGAACTAGAAGCATCTATCTTTGTATGTGTGTGTGTGTGTGTGTGTGTGTGTGTTTGTTCTGGTGCCTGAGTGCTGTCCCTGAGCTGCTTTGCTAACTGTTAGCACTCTACCACTTGAGCTACAGTACCACTTCCAACTTTATCGTAGTTAATTGGAGGTAAGAATCTCATGGACTTTCTATCTTGGCCTAATTTTAACCCACAATCTTGAGACCTCAGTTTCCTGAGTAGCTAGGATTGCTGGTGTGAGCCACTGGCAGCTAGCAAAAAATCTATTAGTTGTCCCAATTAAACATGTGGAGCAATTGGTTATTTGATACTGGTGACACTCAACCTTGCTAATTAGGAGGCAGAGATTTATAAGAATGATATAATGACCAGTTTTAACGAAAAAAAAATTGTAAAAAAAACTACAAAAACAAAGAAAGCCAGATATAGTGTAATTTTCCTGTTATCTCACTATGTGGAAACCACAGGTAAGAGATCATTGCTCAAGGGAGGCTTGACCTGAAAAATAATCTAAAGTGGTTAGAGCCTTAGCACCTTCAAGCACCAGTAGTGCCAAAGGAAAAAGAAAAGAAGAAAACAGAAAATGAAAGGAAAGGATAAAAAAGGAACTATTTGCTCTTCATTCATGGTTTCATTTCATTGGATACAAGAATTGAGAGTATTTTGTTTATTGTTTTAGGATTCAGTCCTCTCTAATATAAAAGCATTTATTTCAGGTAAATATTGTATTATTACTATTTATTAACTTTTTATTAGACCTTTAGGTTTGGAGATTGAAATCATGACTTTGTATATATTAGTCTAGTTCTACAACTTAGCTGTACCCAAGCTCTCTTGTATAGTTTTGAAAATTGTTTATGAATTCTTCAGTAGTTCGCTATTCTACTTTTCATCTTATATTTTCTCTCCCACAGAAAACTTAAATTAGATCATTTTATATCCTTCTGCACCAGAATCAATTCCAAATGGATTGAAGAGCTCAAAGTAAATCCAGATGCCTTAGGAATCTTACAGGAAGAGTTAGCGGAAACATGGGGGCACCTTGCCATAGGTCAAAATTTCCAAAATAAGTCTGGATAAATGGGATTAATCAAACCAAATCAATCATTTGTCAGACTCAAAAGCCATGAAAAAAAGAGATAGTGTAGCACAGATATATTAGGGAGCAAACCTACAGATGAGAGCCTCAGCCAATGATAAACGCTTTCTCCCTTTTCTAACTAGGTTAATTATTCTGGATTTACATGAATATAAGTATTTTCTTATGGGGATTAGTCAGAAAACAACTAATGCTAAGATAGAGATAGTATGTGAAATGAGTTGTAGCTGGAGAAAGGGAGGGATTAAGGCACGGGTGTCTAGTTCAAAGACTTGGCTTGGTGCCAGTTAAGTAAGGTATAGCTGCCCAAGGGAAGGGGAGTAAAACAGGAGTGGTTATAAACAAAAGCACTGGTCTGAAGCCTCAAAATAAGGACCGCAGTCTGTGTGGACAAAACAATCTCTAACAATGTTTTATTTTAATTAACAAGCATGATTTTAAATTTTTGCAGAGTGGGATTGTATATAGTCACAGGCAATTTCTCCTGTGTCAGGTAATCCAATCTACTCTTTCACATATTACCCAGTAGCCAGGTTTCAACACAAATGACTACAATGATATTGTACAAATGACACTGTGACTTTTCCCTCTTATGAATCAAAATTCTGTCAAATGATTTATTTCTTCCAGATGTTTACACATTTCTCATGATCTTTTTTACTATTTTGTCTTCATTATTGATAATCATAGTACATTTTGTTGTTGTCTTGTGTGTATATGTCATTTTTAGGGCTTGAACTCGATGTTTAATGGTCTCCCTTGTATTTTTTGGTCATGGCTGATGACACTCTATCCTTGAGTCACATGCTCACCTTCTGCTTCTTGCTGCATAATTGGAGATAAGTTTTCACATTTTTGTATTTTTGGAATGACATTGAACTAAAATATTCAGGTCTCAGCCCCCTGAGTTCTAGGATTGTACATATGAATGGCTAACACCAATCTTTGCTTTACTATTATTTTAATTATGTGGTAGAGGAAAGTGGAAGTATATTTGTGTTAAGTGTGCAATTTTCAAATACAAGTTTGAATCAACTTGATATAATATAACTGTTATCAATTTTACCAGTTAAATCATGAATATTACACATTACCACAGAAATATAATTGAAAACAAAAGGCATAATTGTTTTCTTAAAACAGTCAATGAAACCATAAATTACTTTCACTTTACAAATTATGTTTTATTTAACTTAAATTAGGTGGACCCATTGTAAAAATGAGATGTACAAGTCGTTATGTCGAAAAATGAACTTTACAACTTTGGTGGGGGGGGGGACAGGAAAGATTAGGGGGGCAGGGGGAGGTTGGGAAGGGATGGGAAGGGGAAACAAAGGAGGAGGCTAGGATTGATTAGAAATGTACTTATTATCTTGCCCATGTAATTGTACCCCTCTGTACAGTATTTTCACAATAAAAAATAATATAAAAAAAGAAAAAGAAATAAACTGCAAAAAAATTGGACAGGGAGCTAATATACATATTTTTCCATCATCACCTACCACATCCTCCTTCTTCCTTCCTAGGAAACACACCCAATCAATAAAAGGCATAGATATTTGGCTCTTGACCTTCAAAATGGAAGCAGAATGTTATGGATGTCTGAGATGATCATTAATAGTGTTTTACATAATAATGTCACATGCAACAACCTATGAGTCCTGAAGATCTTAACACTACTTCCTTAGTGATGTAATAGGATGTCAGCTTTATTGGACGTACACTTCCTTTCCTACCACCTGACCTAAATTATAATACATATTAACAGAAAGAAAAAGTAATACCATCTTAAGAAAGTCCCATTGGAACAAGACGTTATGTCGAAAAGGGAACTTTACAACTTTGTGGGGGGATGGGGGGATCGGTGGGCAGGGATGGTAAGGGGAAACAAAGGAGGAGGCAACAATATTTGATAAGAAATGTACTCATTACCTTGCTCATGTAATTGTAACCCATCTGTACTGTATTTTCACGCAAAAATTATTAATATGAAAAAGTCATTTAGGGCTCGGGGATTATGGCTTCATTGCATGAAACCCTGGGTTCAATTCCTCAGCACCACATAAACAGAAAAAGAAACACTGGAAGTGGTGCTTTTCCTCAAGTGGTAGACGTCTAGCTCAAGAAAAGTTTACGGTCCCTGAGTGCAAGCCCCAGGACAGGCAAAAGAGTCATTTAGCTAGTAAATGCAAAATAAAGAACCCATACTTGGAATATATTATTGCTGCTTCCAAGTGATACCTAACAATAGTTCTTAATTCATGTACTTTACTTATATTAGAATGCTGTGTTGAATAAAAAAAAGTTTTGTTAATAGGTCATGCCAATTAATGCCAGGAATGTGCTTGGATATCAGGTGAAGTTTAATTCTGGAAATTGAAAGATTCTAGGAATTTATGTGGTCAGTGTTAATCAGAAAGGGAAAGGTAATCTAAGTGAGATTTAGAGATCTTTGTGGCGAGTCATGGCACCAAAAATGCAGATGCTAGTTTACATTTGTGACAGAAGAGAAGGAATAACTCCAGATGGAAGGAATAAATTATAGTAACTAAGGTATAGCAGAAACCGTTCTAGGGAACCATTTTTGGTTATTGAATTATAAACTAATTATAAACTAGGTTTATTCCTCATTGCTTTTATTATTCTAATCACTTAGGCTCTTCTTAATCTCTGTGTGATAAGTTGTATATCCTTCTATGCTGATCTTTCATACCTGATCTCCTTTGCTTTCTAAAAATCTCAGTCTTTCTCTATTTATCTATGAACAATTTCTGATACTAAATCCACATATGCAGACATCAGACGATGCTAATGTAAGAGTCCCATAGCTCATGAGTCATTAATGTAACAACATGGAAAAAGAGGGCATATTTATTGCTACCTCAATTTTTCTGAAAAGTTGCAATGTCACATCATTTGATTCAAATTTCCATTCTTTGTCTACATAGTGTCATTAAGTGCACATAAATGCAAATATGAGCCAGGTGCTGGTGGCTCATGCCTGTAATGCAAGCTACTCAGAAGATTGAGACCAGAGGATTGTGGTTCAAAGCCAGCCTGGTCAGGAAAATCCACGAGACCCTTATCTTCAATTAACCACCAGAAATCCGCAAGTGGTGTTGTAACTCAAGTGGAAGAGCACTGGACTTGAGCTGAACAGCTGAGGGACAGCACCCAGGATCAGAGTTCATTGCACGATGAACAGAACAGTTATAAATATGACGTTAAGTTTCCTCAAAAGGAACGACAAAGTCAATAGTAATCTTCCCAAGCAGAGAAAATAATTGCAAAATGACTTTACACTCGCAAAAATGTTTCAAGTTTAAAAGTCGATACTCTTGGAAAGATAAAACATAAGAATATAAGGAAGTCTGGGAAGTTCAGGTTGCATCAAGCCTAGGCAGAACAGTCTTTGCAACATTATCTAAAATTAACCAGCAAAAAGCTGCATTGGAAGAATGGCTCAAGTAATTGAATACTAGTTAAGAGCAAGATTGCTGAATAAGAGCTTGAGGTTTTTTCATACACACATACAAGCATGCATATACACACAGAGGCACTTATATGTGTAAACACACATAAGAAACAACTTTCAGAATGTGTAGAAAAGTCAGAAAATATATCCTGAGTAAGATTAGTACAAGTGATAATTTTTAATATTAGAAATTCCTCAAGTGAACTTTCCCCAAAAAAGGTTGAGAATATTACATAGGTAGGTACCAGAGATAATAAGATAGTCAACTAATTATTATTAAAGTGATCAGATCCATGGAGGAACGAAACAGAGACCCCTGCAGGTGCACCTGAAAATGTTCATAACCTCTGTCAAATGTTAGAACGTCTTTGAAAATTGTACATGAACAGTTTAAGCACTTAGTCTAGTGGATAAGATTATCAGAGAAGTTCATAATTGCTAGCCTGTTTCTAGATTAAATAAACCATCACACTATGGCAGGGCAATGTGATACAAGCCTAGAAATTTAGAACTCAGACTAAGACAGGAGATTAGAGAATGGAATTACGTAACGATATCTTCCCTGGAACAGGTGGTATAATTTTCTCTCAATAAAACAAGCCAAACAACAAGAAAGAAATATACAGTTTGAAGTTTGGGCTAATTTTGTCACTATGTTTTGAGAAGTCAAGTTTCCTATTGAAATGCAACTCATATATCATCCTCAGTTGTGTTTTAAATGCTCTATTAATTTCAGAAAATGCCTAGATGCAAAATGGCTCATGATTCCCAACTAAAAATTTGAGAAAGTAAGCATCATTCTGTTGGATTCCAAAGAAATGATGAAGGATTACAAAAACTTAAGCCTGGAGAAATGGCAAAGCTCATCTAATGTAGGACTTTGTAGACCTGGCTAAATTAGAATTTACATTTAAAATAAATATTTTTTGTTTGTAATTTCATATTTGATAGGATACTGCAAAATACCTTCAAGTAGAAGGTTTAATTTAGAAATGCACAAATGATTCTGACATTCTATTTGCCTGGAATATTCTTTCAATTGAGGTATAATTAGAACTTAATAGATAATATCAACAGTTCATGTATATCATGATAATGTGAATAATCTACACAGTTGCCAACAAATGGATGCTATTAATTTATAAATTTAGAAAAAGCAATTTTTTGAGACATTGGTGTAACATGGTATGAAGAGAGTAATTGTGTTACATCTTTTTTTCTTCTACCTATACATAACACAGGAAGAAATTTCCTTAATTACGGACCTCTGTATACAATTAGAAAAATGCTAGATTTGAGGTTTGTTTTTATTTGGTTTTTGTTGTTTAGTTTGTCCTAGGGGTTGACCTCTGGGTCTGGGCACTGTCCCTGATCCTGTTTTGGCTCAAGGCTACACCTCTTCCACTTGAAATTCAATGCCACTTTTGACTGGCTTTTCCTGAGCAGTTTACTGGAGATAAGAATCTAAGGAAACTTCTTTCCTGGGTGAGCTTTGAACCATAATCTTCAGATCTTAATATTCAGATATTCAGATCTCCTGAATATCTATGATAGATAAAATAATAATAATTGTGGGGCAAGTGGGCAGCAAAGATGGTGCTGAGAGGGAGTTGAGTAGGCAGAGTCCGATTTGTTTATATTCAGTGCGTAAATAGCTCCTGGAAGCTTAGGTGCATGATAGGGTGTGACTGTTACAGTGATTAGTTGGTTCCTTTTCCTCCCCATGCCACCCGGTCTTTTTTGCTTTTAAAAAATGCTTGCTGTGTGTTAATAAAAGAGTTCCTGCTTGACTTGACTCCCTGCTGTGTCTGATTGTCTCCTGGGTTAAGGGAAGCTGGGGGACGGGCAAGAGGAGCACTTAACTTTCCTCAGACCCCGTCCATCTATCATGGGATGAAGACCCGACATCAGGAGCCCAACTCGGGCAAGAAAGGAAAATATACCGGCTGAGGCTAAGTGGTCTCTCAGGGTAAGTAAAACGCTTAGTATGGGTAATGCTATTTCACAGAAGAAGGAGGAGGAGGCAACATTAAGCCTAGAGGGAGTAAAGCGGGACTTGGGAAGTGAGAAGGTAAAGGAATGGGTCAAATTCGACTGAGAATGCACTGAAACATGCACAGTGGAAGTCAAAACAAGGGTGAAGGTTACCCCCTCTGACTTGGGTGCCCTGACTTTCCTAGGCTTCCACCCTATTCCCCTGATTGGGCCAGAGGTTGTGCCTTAGTAGACCTGTGAGAAGGACCTGCAAGACCCAGACCCATACCGACCTTCCATGGAGGGGCTGAGGGCTGCAGAAGAAACCTACTCGGTGGCCTGCCCTGTAAAGGAAGTCCCACCTGGGAGCCCAGAACCTGGGCCACGGGATTCACTTCCCCAACATATCCAGTCAATCACTCACCAGGAGCTAACAGGCCCTTGGAATGGTATCCATGGGAAGCTAAGGATCTTAAAGAGATCTGCAAGGTGGTGGCGGTGAATGTCCTGAACTCTCCTTGGGCCCATACCCAATTAGAGGACATTGCTTATCACCCATGTGTCCCTAAGGACTGGCTGGATGTGGCCAAAGCCATCTTCACCAGTTCTCAGTTTATTAAATGGTGTGCTTTCTTTAAGGAGCCATGCAGATTGTGGGCGGAGAATAACTGGCAGGTTCAAGCCGCAATACCTATTCCTTATGCAGTTTTAACAGGGATGGGGAAAGGGTACTCCACTGGGGTCCAACAGGCCACAATACCTGTCCTGTGCCATGACCAGGTGAGGCAGGCAGGACTTGCCATGTGGTACAAACTGGATGATGGGCCCACAGAGTCCCCCATAGCAGGAGTGAGACAAAAACCTGGTGAGCCTCTACTTGAGTTTATAGCCCTATTCCAACAGAGTATTAATTGCAAGCTGCTGGCAGAGGACCTCCGAAATCAGTTTGTAAAGCTACTAGTCTGGGAAGGGATGATTGCAGACCACATCATGGCCTACGTGGGATTGAGAGAGAGTTCCCTGAGCAGATGGGTGGTGGCCTTGCAGGATATGGGAACACAACAGCATCATTCCTAATCACTACCTTTATCCTTACAGGCTCAGACATCTGCAATGACTGAGGCTATTACCCAGGCTCTGGCAGCCCAGGGCCAAGGAACCCCAAGACCACTGGGGAGAGGGACTTGTTTTAAATGTGGGCAGGAGGGGTACTTTAAGAAGGACTGTTCACAACAATCCCCCACCAACCATCCAGGGGGGCCCAAACCGACCCCTACACCCTGCCCCAGGTGCAGGAAGGGGCTGGGAAGGTGGCTCAGTGGTAGGGTGCTTGCTTTGCATGCATGAGACTCTGGATTCAATTTCTCAGCAACACATAAGCAGAAAAAGCTACAAGTGGCGCTGTAGCTCAAGTGGTAGATCACTCACCTTGAGATGAAGAGCTGAGGGAAAGCGCCATGACCAGAGTTCAAGCTCCATGACCAACAATATATATATGAATATTGGTGATGCAGGAGCAGGAATTCCCTATAATCCCCAAGGCCAAACAATTATAGAAAGAAATCACCAATGTCTTAAGGAGCAATTATAATTATTAAAACAAAAAGGAGGAGTTAGCCCCCATATGCAGTTACAGATAGCTTTTTTACCATTAACATTTTAAATTTTTCAACAGGGGCAACTGAATCCAGATTTCAGAAGTACTGGGGACAACTAAACCCTAAGCCCTAAGTGAAAGTCAGGTGGAAGGACCTCCCTGACAAATCAATTGAGACGACCTGACCCCCTAGTTACTATGGGCAGGGGATTTGGATGTGTTTTTTCCATAGGGGAGACAGCCCCTTTGGGTAGAGCTGGTCAGATCTGGTTGAGTCGGCTAGAGTAGCAGTTGAAGCACATTTCCTTCTCATAGAGATGTGACCCACAGGAACGTCTGCCTAGCTTGACAGCCATGACCTGTCCAAGCTGCCTACATGCCCCCCGGGGGACCAATCAGTGCCTTTCACCAAACAGTGCCTGTCACAAGTGCCTTACATCAACTCCCCGCTAAGTGATTGTCCCAGAAGGACTCAGGAGGTTGGGGAAGCTGGGGTGTAAAATCCCCCCCACTTGCACAAGAATAAATGAGACTTGCTTAAGCTTATTCTCCCAGTGTGTGTTGCTTGTGGGCATCATTCATGCTTACTCCCTGCAGGACATCTAGCCCTATAAGTGGCGCCCAACTTGGGGCTCAAGTGTTTTCGGCAGATGGATGGTCTAATGCAAGGTAAGTGCCTCCATGGGCAACCTTCCCCCTGCAGCACGAGAGCCTCAATTACGAGCGCTTGTTGCCCTGCTTCAGAGTAGGCAGTTAAAAGTATCACAAAAGGAAGCTAGTTTAATATGGGAAATAGTAAATGAATTGTGTCCCTGGATTGACTCCAGGGGCCATTTGGGATCCAGACAGCTGGACCTGCTCTTTCAGGCGGCTCATAAAAAAGAAATCTGAGAAGGTGCTGAGCTACCCCTAAAATTTACCCCATTGTAATAGCCATTCAAGCCTGTCTATCGGGGAGAGAAGAAGGGGAAACTCTGCAGGCATTTAAGGTCTCACTGCAAAAAGAAACAGCATACAGAAAATGGTGAAGCTGCTCAGGCACTCCCATCTTCCAGTAAGAATGCAGATGACCAACAACTGCCACCATCATGTGACCCAGAGGGTCGGCCAGCTATGCTTGTAAAACCCCTCTCCCACACTATGGGTCCCAGGAAACCTGCCCAAGCACTTCTTTTGGCCATTTGGCTAGCCTGGGAACTCCCCTCAGGGAACTTTGTATCCTTGGGCCTTCATATCCAACTTTGCCCAAGAAAGAAAACCCGTTGTTCCCCCTATAATACAACAGTTGTTTGCGGGCCCCACAACTACCATGGCAATGGCAGCCAAGCCTATGGTTGAACCCCAGTTCGTGTTCCCGGTAAACATCCACCAAACCAATGCACCACCTAACCAATGGTACCCCCATGGCCCAAAAATGCTTGACAAAAATTGGACCGCTTTTAACGAAGATGGGTTGTACTCCCCATATGCTCAACAGATGCTCGAAACCATTAGCATTGATCTGAGTTGCCCCAATGATTGGAAGACCTTAATGTGCACAGCATCATCTTCAGGGGACTTCCTTTTATGGAAAACTGCTTTTTATGATGAATGTGAACAACAAAGCTCATGAAATGTCACTGCTGGAGGATATGATGCAACCATGGGGGACCCTGATTGCTTAAAAGGGGAGGGAGCTTATGGGTCTCCCATTGCACAAGCAGTGGCATCTCCGCAGTACTTTGCCCAAGTACTCCTCTGTGCATTGTGGGTTGACTCCTTGGTCCCTTTGAAAGAAGGGAACAAACAACTAAAAACCCTCATCCAACACCGCAATGAGCCTTTCATTGACTTCATGGCCAGTGTTCTAGAAGCAGTAGCCCAGAAGTTATCCCACGCTGGAGCCCGAGAAGCACAAACCAAGACCCTAATATGGGAAGGGACCACACAGGAATGCAGAAAAGCCATTGCCCCTGAACGAAATGGGGAGATCACTGATTGCATCCTAGCCACCAAAAATTTGGGGACATCAACTCATGCTAGGACGACCCTTGCACAGGCTTTCACCTCTATGACTGCCAGTGTGCACACCCCCAATGGTGCAATGGGAAATTGACCTTGTTGGGGATGCGGCATAACTGGTCATTTTATTTTTATTTTTTTCATTTTAATTTTTTTATTATGAAAGTACTGTTCAGAGGGGTTACAATTACATGGACAAGATAATGAGTACATTTCTTATCAAGCATTGTAGCCTCCTCCTTTGTATCTCCATCCCATTCCTTTACATCCTCCCCCCCACCCCTCCCACTCAATCCTCCCCACTACCTCCCCACACCCGCACCAAAGTTGTAAAGTTCATTTTTCACCAAAACGAATTGTACATCTCATTGTTGCAATGGGTCCACCTGTATCACTATTTAAACGATTTGTTTTTCCCATTCCCCTTAACAAATTATACCGGCATCAAATACAGTGAAAGCAGGGGTTATATTGTGGGGGAGGGAAATACAAAGCAATAAAGAAATAATCTTCTAAATGTGTTAGAAACAATCACCTGAAAGAAAAAAAAAAACATTTGAATACATATCCTAGGGTTCATTTAATTAACATCACCTTATCTGACATTTTCTGCTTGATTCAGACACATATTAGATATTACAAATAAGGGAAACCATGTTTCTTTGGGCCTGGCTTACTTCACTTAATATAATTTTTTCCAAGCATTTACATTTCCTAACAAATGGGGCAATGTCATTCTTTCTGATAGAGGCATAGAATTCCATTGTGTAAATATACCATGTTTTGATCCATTCATCTACTGAAGGGAATCTGAGTTGGTTCCATATCTTAGATATAGTAAATAAACACAGTCGTGCTGGTAGCTTTAGTGTGGTCTTGTTTGTAAAGATTTGGGTAAATGCGCAAAAGTTAGGTTGCTGGGTAATAGGGGAGCTCTATGTGGAGTCTTTGGAGGAACCTCCATACTACTTTCCAAAGTGGTTGAACAAGTTTACACTCCCACCAACAATGAAGTAAGGTTCCCTTCTGTCCACATCCCCTACAGCATCTGTTGTTCTTAGAGATCTTGATTTAGCCATTCTAACTGGAGTGAGGTTGTATCTCAATGTTTTGATTTGCATTTCTTTTATGGCTAGGGAGATTGAGCATTTCTTCATGTGTCTATTGGCCATTCTTCTTTCTTCTTCAGAGAAGTTTCTGTTTAAGTCTTTAGACCACTTATTTATTGGGCAGTTGTTTCTTTTTTTTTTAATTTTATTTTATTTTATTTGAGAACATACTGTACACAGGGGTTACAATTACATGGGCAGGATAATGCATACATTTCTTACCAAGCATTGCAGCCTCCTCCTTTGTTTACCCTTCACCTCCCTTCCCAGCCTCCCCCCTCCCCCCCACCCAATCCTTCCCCCCTCCCCCTCCCACACTGACATTGTAAAGCTCATTTTTGACATGACATTTTGTACTTCTCATTGTTGCGACAGGTCCACCTGAATCCTTAAACGACTTGTTTGTCCCCATCTCCTCCACACGTTATACTGACATCAAATATAGTGAAAGCGGGGGTTACACTGTGGGGGAGGGACATACAAAGCAAAAAAGAAATAATCTTATAAATGCGTTAGAAACACATGCATGAAAGAAAAAAAAACATTTAAATACATATTTAAGGGTTCGTTTTCCTAACATCACATTATCTGAACTTTTCAGCTTGACTCATACATATACTAGATTTTGCAAATAAGGAAAACCATGGGACCTATGTTTCTTTGGGCCTGGCTTACTTCACTTAATATAATTTTTTCCAAGCCTTTCCATTTCCTAACAAATGGGGAAATGTCATTCTTTCTGATGGAGGCATAGAATTCCATTGTGTATATATACCACATTTTCTTGATCCATTCATCTACTGAGGGGCATCTGGGTTGGTTCCATATCTTAGCTATGGTAAATAATGCTGCAGTAAACATAGTTGTGCTGGTAGCTTTAGTGTGGTCTTGTTTGTAAACATTTGGGTAAATGCCCAAAAGTGGGATTGCTGGGTCATAGGGGAGTTCTATGTGAAGTCTTTTGAGGAACCTCCACACTGCTTTCCAAAGTGGTTGAACAAGTTTACATTCCCACCAACAATGAAGTAAGGTTCTTTTCTGTCCACATCCCCTCCAGCATCTGTTGTTAGTGTTCTTGATTTTTGCCGTTCTAACTGGTTGGGCAGTTGTTTCTGTGAGGATTTGTTGTTGGGGGATTTAATTTTTTGAGTTCCAAATATAGTTTAGATATGAGACCCTTGTCCGATGTATTTCTAGTGAAGATCTTCTCCCAATCCGTGGGCTTTCTATTGATCTTGCTAGCTATGTCCTTTGCCATGCAGAAGCTCTGCAAATTCATGCAATCCCATTTGTCCAACCTTTCTTCGATTTGTTGTGTTTCCAGGTCTCTATTAAGAAAATTTCGGCCTGAGCCAAGGAGATCTAGGGTTTCTCCTATTCCATCCAGTAATCTTTTCAGAGTGTCTGCTTTGACTCCTAGGTCTTTGATCCTTTTGGAGTTGATTTTGTTGCAGTGTGATATATAAGGATCTAGCTTTGGTTTTCTGCAAGTAGTTAACCAATTTTGCCAGCATCATTTACTGAAGAGGCTGTCTTTTTTCCATTCTATATTTTAGCTTCCTTATCGAAGATTAGATGGCTATAACTCTGTGGGTTCATTTCTGGGTTTTCAATTATAGTCCATTGGTCCTCTGGTCTATTCTTGTGCCAGTACCAAGCTCTTTTGATTACTATGGCTTTATAGTAGAGTTTGGAATTTGGTATTGATATTCCTCCAGCACTGTTCTTTCCATTGAGGAGCGTTTTTGCTCTTCGCGGTCTTTTATTGTTCTATTTGAATTTTTGGGTTGCTTCTTCTATTTCCTTGAAGAATGAGGTTGGAATTTTGATGGGTAGCACATTGAATTTGCAGATACCCTTGGGAAGTATTGTCATTTTCACGATGTTGATCTTTCCAATCCAGGAGCATGGGAGTTTTTGCCATTTTCCAAGTTCTATATTGATTTCCTTTTTCAAGGTTTTAAAGTTTTCATCAAAGAGGTCTTTCACTTCTTTGGTGAAGTTAATTCTTAGGTATTTTATTTTGGGAGGCTGTTACGAATACAGATGCTTTCCTAATTTCAGCCACACTTTTCTCATTGTTGGCATACAGAAAAGCAATTGATTTTTGGGGGTTAATTTTATACCCTGTTACTTTGCCAAAGTTTTGAATCAGCTTGAAGGATTTGGAAGGGGAGTCCGTGGGATTCTTTAAATAAAAGATCATGTCATCTGAAAAGATGGAGTGTTTTACATCATCTTTACCTATTTGGATCATTTTTATGCTTTCATCTTGTCTTATTGCTGTAGCTAGGCATTCTAATAGGAGATTGAAGAGAAGTGGAAAGTGTGGACTCCTTGTCTTGTTCCTGACTTAAGAGGAAATGGCTTTAGTTTTTCACCATTAAGTATAATGCTGGCTCTAGATTTGTCATATACAGCCTTTATTGTATTGAGAAATATTCCGTTGATTCCTGATTTTTCCAAGGCCTTCATCATAAAGGGGTGTTGGATCTTGTCAAATGCTTTTTCTGCATCTATTGAGATAACCATGTGGTTCTTATCCTTGCTCCTGTTGTTGTGATGAACAATATTAATTGATTTGAGTATATTGAACCGAAATGAATCCTGTTTGATCATGGTGTATGATTTTTTGGATGGATTATTGATGTTGATTGGCCAAAATTTTGTTGAGAAGTTTTGCATCAATGTTCATCAAAAAATGGGTCTATAGTTCTCTTTCTTTGATGAGTCCCTGCCTGCTTTTGGGATGAGGCTTATGATGGCTTCATAGAATGTTTTCGGTAATGAACTTTCTCTTTCAATTTCATTGAAGAGTTGGAGGAGTATTGGTGTGAGCTCTGCTTTGAAGGCCTTGTAGAATTCCACTGTAAAACCATTTGCCTGGACTTTTCTTAGATGGGAGGTCTCTTATTGCTGTTTCTATTTAAATGCTTGATATGGGCCTGTTAATATGGTTTAAGACATCTTGATTTAGTTTTGGCATGTCAATATTTGCTAGGAAAAGGTCCATTTCTGTCAAGTTCTCAAACTTATTAGCATAAAGTTTTGAGAAGTATTCCCTTAAAATGTTCTGAATCTTGGTTGTTTCTGTGGTGATGTTTCCATTCTCATCTCTGAGTTTATTTATTTGGGTGTGTTCTCCTCTTTTTCTCATGAGATTTTCTAAGAGTCTGTCAATTTTAATTTTTTTGAAGAACCAACTCTTTGTTTTGTTGATTCTTTCTACATTTTTTTTTTGGATTCTAAATCATTTAATTCTGATTTAATTTCAATTATTTATTTCTGTCCACTGAATTGGGTTTTATCTTGGTGCTCTTTTTCAAGGAGGTTCAGATCAACTAGATTTAACAGTCATCTACTGAATATTTCACCCAGCAGCATCAGAATACACATTTTTCTCAGCAGCACAGGGAATATTTTCTAAAATAGACCACATTTTAGGACACAAAGCAAACTTGTCGAAATTCAGAAACATTGAAGTTATACCTTGCATTCTCTCAGACCACAAGGGAATAAAATTAGAACTCAGCACCAAAAGCCACCAAAGAAAGTCTGGTAACACATGGAGGCTGTACAACACACTGTGAATCATGACTGGGTCATGGAATAGATTAGAAAGGAAATTCAAATGTTCATTCTGTTCAACAAAAATGAGCACACAAATTACCAGCTCCTCTTGGAACTGGTCATTTTAGAAAGGATTGCCCTTCACTCTGGGGTTCACCCAAAATAAACCAAACTCCTTCCGTATGTCCTAAATGTAAAAAGGGTTTTTTGGGGGCCTCTGAATGCCACTCTAAGACTGAGCCTTTAAACTAAATATGGGGTAGTCCTCAGCCCCTACCCCAAGAGGACAAAAACAACAACCACCACCTCAAATGGAAAATCTAGAATGGAACTTGAGGTTAAAGAACAAGATTTAAAGGCATCATTGATACGGGTGCTAAATGTACAGTCCTTATAAAAAAAGAAGTCGAAGGGTTGGGATGGAACCTATTTCCTGGCCCCTGCATACAAGGTGTCGGTGGAAAAACAGATACCCTCCATGTCCAATGGCCTGTAAGATGGACAGACTGTGATCACTTCACTGTGGCTTTTAAACCTCTTGTTGCCCCTGGCCTTCCATGCAATATTTCGGGAAGAGATGTCCTCACTAATATGGGTATTGTGATAACAACAAATGATAAGGCTTTTTATGAAGACATCATAACCGATCAAGCCATTAGTCACCCACAGTACCCCCAATTCTAATGGCCACTGTTGTAGGGCCAGAGCTATTTCCACTCCAATGGGATACCACCAAACCCATTTGGGTAGAACAGTGGCCTATTTTCCCTGAAAAGGTCCCTCATCTTCACACTATAGTGGAGGAGCAACCAGAAAAGGGACATATAGAACAAAGCATCAGTCCCCACAATTCTCCCATTTTTATTATCCAAAAAAAGAGCTCAAGGAAAATGGAGACTTCTCCATGACCTACATTTCATAAGCATTCATATGAAAAAGATGGTAATGCTTCAACCCTGACTCCCACATCTTTCTGCAATACCCAATGATTGGCACATTGCCATTATTGACATCAAGGACTACTATTTTCCATCCACCTACATCCCAAAGATAAAAATATTTTGCCTTCTCAGTTTGGGAACCTCACTGTCAGTTACCCAAACATTGATATCAATAGAAAGTTATCCCTCAAGGAATGAAAAATAGCCCTACTATACGTCAGATGTATGTTGCTCATGCTATTAGACCTTTGCTTTCAAATTGCTTTTGTGTCCATTACGTGGATGACATTTTAATAGCACATAAAGAGGCTATCACCATTCAAGCCTGTTTAACACAACTCAAGGAAAATAGGCCTCCATATTTCCCCCAAAAAATTCGACTTAAAGCCCTTTATGCCTATCTTGGATACCATTTAAATCAAACAATTACCCCAAATGGGTCTAATATTGTCATTAAGTCCCAATATACTTTAACTGAATTGCAACAATTATGTGGACATTTCAATTGGGTGCGCAATTTTATGCGCCTCCCTACCCAAGAGCTCCAGACTTTATTTCAATTGCTTCAGGGACCCTCTGACACAACTTCCCTTTGTATACTTTCCCCTGATGCTCAACAAGTTTCACAACAAGTCACGGATCTATTATGGTCAACACCCATGTTGTTTTTAGATACCACCGACGAAATCACGCTGATTATATTAACTCATAATTGACAAAAAAAGGTCGGTGCTGACTCAAACTTGTGGTGTGTTACAATGGGGAGACCTTGACACTTCCCAATTACCAAAAAATAGCACACCCATTACCGTGCTATGCAACTTAGCCATCAAAGGCCTGGAACGGTGCCATCAAACATACGGCTGATTCTCCGACTGTCTTATCTGGCCCATTTGAAAAACAGTCTTTAATTTCCTGACAGTTGAAGAGGAATTAGCCTTACAAGTCATCCATTACTAGTTTAACATTGATAATCATATGCCCAAGAACCCCTTTTTAAAGTTACACAAGAACTCCCACTTTGACATAAATGCTGTGCTCATTCCAAGGACAACCTATCCCTCAAGCTGTTGTGCTTTTTACTGATATTAGCAAAACTGTTAATGGATTTTACAATGCTAATACTAAAAAATCCATGATTCAACAACATTCCCTGTCTATTCAAGCTGCTGAGGTACTGGCCATTTTACTCGCCCTTGCATCTTTTCCCAGAGAACCTCTTAATATTTTTTCTGATAGTTTATACGCTGTACAAACTGTTGTCGTTCTTCCTGGAGCTTTATTAACAGATGATGGTCATGATATAACACGAATAATGTGTAAACTGCAAACTGTACTAGACAACCATGCCCAACCCTGGTACATTCAATACATTAGATTTCATGCTAACCTCCCTGGACCCCTAGCTGCTGGTAATGAAGCCATTGATCGTGCTATCACACCAACTGTATTACTCACCAATACGTCCATGGACCAGGCTTGAACATTGCAATGTCGCTTTCATTTACTACTATCAAACAATTATTTCCTGATTTGACATACCAACAACGCAAGCACATGCTTCGGTCCTGCTCATCCTGTGCACTTCCTTTACCCTTAGGATCACTTCAACCCATGGAAACAAATCCGTGAGGCCTTAAGCCCAATGGCACATGGCAAATGGACATAAACCATATCCCCCAGTTCGGCAAACAAAAATACGTCCATGTATGCATAGATTTATTCTCAGGCTTTCTAACAGCTTTAGCCTTAACAGGTGAAACAAGCCGCGCCATTAAGTCACTTCTACATGCCATTACAAATATGGGCATTCCTTGGACCCTTAAAACAGACAATGGCCCTGCTTACACCTCCAAATATTTTCATGAATTTCGTACCCTTTGGAACATCACACACTAGACAGGTATTCCATATAACCAACAAGGCCAAGCCATTGTTGAACACAGTCATAAAGAAATTAAGACCCTTCTTTTAAAAGAAAAGGGGAAACTGGAGGGGCTAGGGCATAAAGATCCCCAAACACAATTAAATTGTTGCCTTAGAGTAAAAAAACGTTTTAACATTCACACCCATCACAGGTGCATCCCCCAAGGCCCTGCATTGGGGACCCATGAAAACACCTACTCCAGTCCCTTTGGTTAGATGGAGGGACCCCATCACAAGAAAATGGGAGGGCCAGCAGGGCCTCCCTTAATGGCACAAGGGAGAGGATTTGCTTGTATCTTTCCAGACATGGTGATAAACCTGCAGCTGGAGTTGTCCGACCAACTGTCACGACCTACCAATGAGATGCGTCGACTATGCTTGAACAGCCCGAGGAGGAGGAGATGCAAACCTCGATCTAGACCCCATGCCATCACTTGGGGAGACCTAAAGGAATTGGTAGAACAAGCCCAGGCTATGGCCCCAGACCCTAACTCAGGGCATGGTACTCTATTCCTCCTAATGTGTGCCATTATTACAGCCAATTCTCAATCTGCTACAGGACAAGGTAAAGAACGTTAATGTCTAGCCCCCAAATCTTGATGATAGTAGGGGAAGATACCACCATCATCCCTCAAATGCTTTCTTCCAATGGCACGGTTGGCCTTCCTTTCTCGGCAGCTGCCCTATGGCACCAAAAAACAAACCTTACTTTCGGGTGGAAAGGAGCCATCTCTTTTTGTTTTTCAGATGAGACTGTAAAACAGTCTGTAACTCATGGGACAGGATGGTGGAACTACATGGCACCCTAACCCATTTGTCCCACCTGAAAAAATTGTACTCAGGGTACTGACATACATTTTCATATGCAGTTATGCCCATGCAGGGACTTTGATAGCTTTGGCAATGTTCCCATACCTCTTGAGGAATTAGTGATTAGCCTTTGTGCCAGTTCCTGGCAAGGCAGAGTATTTGGGGACCTCACATTGTCCCTCTACCCGGATATATACAACCATTCTGAAAAAAATCCCAAACCTCAAAATCTAAAGGAGTTTTAGAACTCGTCAGGGGGACAATTGGGAGACCTAGTACTCCCCATGCCAGTCGTTTGTTCATCATATTCGTGCCTGGATTTGTTCCCTTTCCTATTGGCCAATACTTGTCGCTGTAACCACTCTGCATGCAACCAGGTGTCAGGAATGGTAGTGGTTAGAGCCCTGTTCTTTTTTTGTCTAGGAGACAACTTCTCCGCTACTTGCACTCTCAGTAATCACTGGCAACCCAATGACTCATATCAGTTTGTAGGTTTGTTATGTGTTCCCGCATTTATTGTTCTGGCTTCTAATGACTCTCAGTTTTCTCAGGTTCAATTAGTTCATCAATTACACTCATGTTGGCGATCATCACTACAGTGGATTCAGCTACCACCACCTCTATATCACTGTCCCAAAGCATGTCCACCGTGCAAGAGATAAACCAGCTCATCCCTCAACTGTCATCCATAGAATTACAACATTTTCAAGTTGCCAATCATCTTAATGGAGGCCTCCTTGTGCTCCAGCAACAAATAGACTTGCTCCAAAAAGAGATTACGTTTCCTCGATTACAAGGAGGACTATGTAATGCTATGACTACTTCTGTCTGTCAGCTTTCCACTCCAGCGCCCAACGTCACTAAAATTAGTAACTACATCAAAGGCCCTTGGTGCTTTAAGTACTTAAACTTCACCCACCATCTGCTGCATGATGTTACCTGCCTAAACCAAACCACCATACGGCTTATTTGCGCTGCCTCATTTTTAGAAGATGTGCTTAAAAAGTTACAACAATGGGTTTTACCATCCTCTCTGGTCACCTGGGGAGGCGTTGCGCTATTAGGGCTTATTCTCATGGGAATTATTAAATGCTTACACTCCTGGCAAAAATGCCTCCAATGACGGGTCACCATAATGACGTTCCTTTTAAAAGAAAAGGGGGAATTTGTGGGTAGAGACGGTCAGATCTGGTTGAGTCAGCTAGAGTAGCAGTTGAAGCATACTTCCTGCACTTCCTGCTCATGGAGATGTGACCCACAGGCAAGTCTGCCTAGCTTGACAGCCATGAGCTGTCCATGCTCCCTACATGACCCTGGGGAACCAATCAGTGCCTGTCACCAAGCTGTGCCTGTCACAAGTGCCTTACATCAACTCCCCTCGAAGTGATTGGCAGGGAAGGAAATGACTCAGGAGGTTGGGAAAGCTGGGGCTACAAAACTCCCCCCCTTCTCCCGCCCCCCTCCCCCCCCCCCCCCCGCCACCTTCAGGAAGAATAAAGGAGACCTGCTTAAGCCTATTCTCCCAGTGTTTGTTCCTTGTGGGCATCATTCACACTTACCTCCTGCCAGAGATCTAGCCCTACACATCCCATTTGTATCCCTGCCAGGATCCTTAAGTTTTTACCCATTTTCACTATACAGGATGCCCAAGGATAAACAAACCAACAAGGAAAGAAAAGTGGCTATGTTGGCCAAAGCATTTGTTTAGCTAATTATTTTAATGTTACTTGCTTTCATTGTTCTTTTACTAATTGCTTCTATAGCTGCATTACTTGAATCCATATGCTTCCTGTAAACATGTCTAAAACTTGGTATTATTTTGGCCTTTATTTCATTAGCTGCCTCTGCAGCAGCAGCTGCTATGGCACTAATACAGAATGTTAATCATAATAATTTGTCTTTAGATCTTTTTCAACCCCACAGGCAAATAGCTGGATTAGAACAAGCCCCACGTCTGGACTTTGAAGTGGCAAAGACTGCTATCCCATCCCTGACAAATGTTAAAGGATTGCTAATGATATTGGTTGGCCTGGTAATGCTTTTGCTGATGGTTTTTCTATGCCTTCGTTGCATTATCCGTGCAGTGCAAATCTCTTATGAGTTTAGTCAGCTAGTTCATAAGTTCAATCTCCAAGTGAATGAATTTGCCCCGAGAGGAACTGCAGCCAGAGACAGATAAGAGGGGGTGTCAGTCTGACCAACCTAAGACAAGCAATCAGCTTCTCTCTGAAGAAGTTCCCAATGATAGGTAAGGCAGACAAGTCAAATCCACACAACCTAAGACAAGTGGGTTCACTTCTTTAAACAAAGATGGGGTGTTGGGAGCTGACAGTAAAGCTCAAAGGTCATTTTGACCCCTGTGCTCGCTTAAAGGCACATACAAGGAACTGGCTTACTTAAAAGACACCAGGTGCCTGGGATTGCTTTGCTATGTCTGCAGAGTTTGTTTTAAATTTCCTTGTTTTTCTGGACGATAGTAGAATGGCCTGAATGTGGGGACCCACTAGGATGCACCGTGCAGCATGTGTGGAACTCCCAATACCCAAGCTGCTCCCATGTTTTGAAGAGTACAACCTTACGAGATAAGGACTTTTATATATGTCCCAGAAGTAATCGAGCTGCTTCAGATATTTCTACCTGTAGTGGGGCTGATGTTTATTACTGTGCTAGGTGGGGCTGTGAGGTAACTGGGACAGGCTCTGGAATCATGCACAAGGACCCTCCCTATCCTTGTCTGGCGAATCTCGCCCCCCAGACTTGCCTCGAACCCCCTGCATGGCCAATGCTATTCTTAACAATGTAATCCTGTTAAAATAACCTTTCCAGAGGAGGGAAAAGGATAACTAATTGGGAGGTGGGCATGTCATTAAAACAAAAAAGGGGGAATCTGTGGAACACGTGGGCAGCAAAGATTGTTCTGAGAGAGAGTTGAGTGGGCAGAGCCTGATTTGTTTACATTTAGTGCATAAACAGCTCATGGAAGCTTAGGTGCATGATACGGTGTGACCTTTACAATGATTGGTTGGTTCTTTTTCCTCCCCAGGCCACCCGGTCTTTTTGCTTTTGAAATGTGCTTGCTGTGTGTTAATAAACAAGTTACTTTCACTTGACTCCCCGCTGTGTCTGATTGTTTCCTGTGTTAAGGGAGGCTGGGGAATGGGCTAGCGGCGCACATATGTTGCCTCGGACCACGTCCATTTTTGGTGGGATGGATGAAGACCC
The DNA here is from genome assembly GCF_019054845.1 of Dipodomys spectabilis. Lineage (NCBI taxonomy): Eukaryota > Metazoa > Chordata > Mammalia > Rodentia > Heteromyidae > Dipodomys > Dipodomys spectabilis. The sequence goes on along the minus strand of NW_024870837.1, from coordinate 128,320 downwards.
AACAAATAACATATAATAAAATAAATGTAAAATAAAAATAAAAGAATAATATTTGCAAACGTTCTAATCTCAAGAACACCACTGGTGGGGAAATGATGCAGTAATGTTTAGTGTACTGTTCTTTCCAAATTTGGGAGGGCATCACAGCAGAAGTGCAGTATTTTTTCACAATAGTGATAAGCTAGTCATGATGTAAATTTAGGGAATTTTATGGTGTACCTTACAAGTTGGAAACTGTTGGGCTAGGATGACTTTATGGTATAAAAACTTAGCATTGATTGTCATAGAAAAACTAGCTTAAGCCAGGCGCCGGTGGCTCATGCCTGTAATCCTAGTTAATGAGGAGGCTGAGATCTGAGGATAACGGTTCAAAGCCAGCCCGAGCAGAAAAGCCTGTGAGACTGTTTTTTTTTTTATTTTTATATTGTGAAAATACTGTACAGAGGGGTCACAATTACATGGGCAAGATAGTGAGTACATTTCTTATCAAGCATTGTAGCCTCCTTTGTTTCCCCTTCACATCCCTTACTATCCCCCCCAAAAAACCTCTCCCCCCCCAAGTTATAAAGTTCGTTTTCGACATGACAACTTGTACTTCTCATTGTTGCAACAGGTCCACCTGTATCCTTATTTAAACGACTTGTTTTTCCCCTTCCCTTCCACAAATTATACCAACATCAAATACAGTGAAAGCAGAGATTATACTGTGGGGGAGGGACATACAAAGCAACAAAGAAATAATCTTATAATTGCATTAGAAACAAATGCATGAAAGAAAAAACATTTAAAATACATATATTAAGGTTCATTTTCCTAACAACAACTTATCTGACCTTTTCTGCTTGACTCATACATATATTAGATATTGCAAATAAGGGAAATCATGGGACCTATGTTTCTTTGGGCTTGGCTTACTTCACTTAATACAATTTTTTCCAAGTCTTTCCATTTCCTAACAAATGGGGCGATGTCATTCTTTCTGATGGAGGCATAGAATTCCATTGTGTATATATACCACATTTTCTTGATCCATTCATGTACTGAGGGGCATCTGGGTTGGTTCCAGATCTCAGCTATGGTAAATAATGCTGCAGTAAACATAATTATGCTGGTAGCTTTAGTGTGGTCTTGTTTGTAAAGATTTGGGTAAATGCCCAAAAGTGGGACTGTTGGGTCATAGGGGAGCTCTATGTGGAGTCTTTTGAGGAACCTCCATACTACTTTCCAAAGTGTTTGATCAAGTTTACACTCCCACCAACAATGAAGTAAGGTTCCCTTCTCTCCACATCCCCTCCAGCATCTGTTGTTATTAGAGTTTTTGATTTTTGCCGTTCTAACTGGGGTGAGATGGTATCTCAATGTTGTTTTGATTTGCATTTCTTTTATGGCTAGGAATGATGAGCATTTCTTCATGAGTCTATTGGTTATCCTTCTTTCTTGTTCAGAGAAGTTTCTCTTTAAGTCATTAGCCCACTTATTTATTGGGCAGTTGTTTGTTTGACGATTTGTTGTTGGGGGATTTAATTTTTTGTGTTCTAAGTGTATTTTAGATATGAGACCCTTGTCCGTTGTATGTCTAGTGAAGATCTTCTCCCAATTCGTGGGCTTTCTATTGATCTTGCTAGCTATGTCCTTTGCCATGCAGAAGCTCTGCATGTTCATGCAATCCCATTTGTCCAACCTTTCTTTGATTTGTTGTGTTTCCAGGTCTTTATTCAGAAAATTTCGGCCTGCTCCAAGGAGACCTAGGGTTTCTCCTATTCCACCCTGAAAGTAGAAACTCTTGAAAGAAGGTTAGACCATGCAGAAGATCGAATCTCAAGGACTGAAGACAGCCTAGACATTATAGAGAAAGATCATACAACCATCCAAGACAAGCCCAAGAAATATGAGAGATCTATCCAACACTTGGAATACACCATCAGAAGGCCTCATCTAAGGATAATGGGTGTAGAGGAGCACCTAGAAACAGAAGTTAATGGTCTAGGGAAATTTGTTTAACAAGATCCTAGCAGAGAACTTTTCAAACATGCAAAAAGATAGGCCTATTCAAATACAAGAATCTTTTAGAACTCCAAATAGACCAGACCAGAATAGGCCATCTCACCATCACATTATAATCCACACTGGATCCATTAAGACCTAGGAAAAGAACCTTAAAGCTGTCAAGGAGAAAAGATTAATCACCTATAAAGGGAAACCAATTAGAATCACCTTAGATTTCTCAGCAGAGAAAATCAAATCAAGAAGAGCCTGGAATGATGTTTGCCATGCCCTAAAAAGAAATAACTATCAACCAAGAATACTGTACCCAGCTAAACACTCCTTCATAACTGAAGACCAAATAAAAACCTTCCATAGAAAAGAAAAATTGAAACAATACCTCTCCACCAAACCAGCGCTACAAAAGATTCTTAAAGACGTCCTACACATAGAAAACCAACAAGACCACAATAAAGGCCAAGAAACTACACCCAAACTTGGAATCCAAGAACCATAGGAAGAACCCAGTTTTCACCGTCCCCAAGAAGGTGGATAACATGGCAGGAACTCTCAAATAAATCTCAGTCCTATCTCTTAACATTAACAGACTTAACTCTCCAATTAAGCGACATAGACTGTATAGTTGGATTTAAAAACAAGATCCTTCTATCTGCTGCCTTCAAGAGTCACATCTTGCCCGTAAAAACAAACACATTTTCAATGTTAAAATTGGAACAAAATCTACCAAGCAAATGGCCACCATAAACATGCAGAAGTTGCAATCCTAATATCAGATAAAATAGACTTCAAATTAAAATTCGTGAGAAGAGATAAAGAAGGTTGCTGCATACAAACTAAGTGATCTCTCCTTCAGGAGGATATTACAATTCTAAATATCTATTCGCCAAACAACGGAGCACCCAAATTTATCCAAGAAACACTACTTTCCCTCAAATCCCACATAGATCCAAGGATATTAATTGTTGGGGATTTTAACACACCACTCTCCCCACTAGATAGATCAACTTGGCAAAAACTCAACAGAGAAACCGCAGACCTAAACAACGGCATAGATCAAATAGATTTACCTGAAATCAACGGAAAATTTCACCCAACAGCATCAGAATACTCATTTTTCTCAGCATCACATGGAACATTTTCTAAATAGACGACATTTTAGGCCACAAAGCAAACTTTTCTAAATTCAGAAACATTGAAGTTATACCTTGCATTCTCTCAGACCACAAGGGAATAAAATTAGAACTCAACACCAAAAGTCACCAAAGAAAGTCCGATATCACATGGAGGCTGAACAACACACTGCTGAGTCATGAGTGGGTCATGGAAGAGATTAGAAAGGAAATTCATATGTTCATGCTATTCAACAAAAATGAACACACAAATTACCAGATCCTCTGCGACAAAGCAAAGGCAGTACTCAGAGGCAAATTTATAGCTCTGAGTTCCTACATCAACAAATTGGAGATATCTGAAACCAACAATTTAATGAGACATCTGAACCTCCTTGAAAAAGAGCAACAAGATAAACCCCAATCCAGTAGACAGAAAGAAATAATTAAAATTAAATCAGAATTAAATGAATTAGAATCCAAAACAACTGCAGAAAGAATCAACAAAACAAAGAATTGGTTCTTCCAAAAAATTAACAAAATTGACAGACCCTTAGCAAATCTTATCAGAAAAAGAAGAGAACACACCCAAATAAATAAACTCAGAGATGAGAATGGAATCATCACCACGAAAACAATCAAGATTCAAAACATTATAAGGGAATACTTCTCAAACGTGTATGCTAATAAGTTTGAGAACTTGACAGAAATGGACCTTTCCCTAGCTAATATTGACCTGCCAAAACTAAACCAAGATGAATTAAACCATTTAACAAGTCCATATCAAGCATTGAAATAGAAACAGCAATAAGAGACCTCCCAGCTAAGAAAAGTCCAGGGGCACATGGTTTTACAGCAGAATTCTACAAGGCCTTCAAAGTAGAGCTCACACCAATACTCCTCCAACTCTTCAGTGAAATTGAAGGAGAAAGTTCACTGCCGAACACATTCTATGAAGCAATCACAACCCTCATCCCAAAACCAAGCATGGGCTCATCAAAGAAAGAGAACTATAGACCCATTTCTTTGATGAACATTGATGCAAAACTTCTCAACAAAATTTTGGCCAATCGACTTCAACAATTCATCCAAAAAATCATACACCACGATCAAACAGGATCCATTTCAGGGATGCAAAGCAGGTTCAATATACGCAAATCAATTAATATTATTCATCACATCAACAGGAGCAAGTATTAGAACCACATATTTATTTCAATAAATGCAGAAAAAGCATTCGACAAGATCCAACACCCCTTTATCATAAAGGTTTTGGAAAAATTAGGAATCCATGAAACATTCCTCAGTACAATAAAGGCCGTATATGATAAAACTACAGCCAACATTATATTTAATGGTGAAAAACTAAATCCATTTCCTCTTAACTCAGGAACAAGACAAGGATGCCCACTCTCGCCACTTCTCTTCAATGTAGTATTAGAATGCCTAGCTACAGCAATAAGACAAGATGGAGACATAAAGGGGATCCAAATAGGGAAGAAGAAATAAAACTCGCCCTCTTTGCAGTTGACCTGATCTTGTATTTAAAGAATCCCATAGACTCTACTCCCAAATTACTCAAGGTGATTCAAAACTTTGGCAAAGTAGCCGGGTATAAAAGTAACCCCCAAAAATCAATGGCTTTTCTGTATGCCAACAGTGAGAAATGTGTGGATGAAATTAGGAAAGCAACTCAATTTTTAATAGCCCCACAAAAAATAAAATACCTACGAATTAACTTAACCAAAGAAGTGAAGGACCTCTATAATGAAAACTTTAAAATCTTGAAAAAGGAAATCAACACAGAACTTTAAAAATAGCAAAACCTCCCATGCTCCTGGATTGGAAAGATTAACATCGTGAAAATGGCAATACTTCCCAAGGATATCTACAAATTTAATGCGATAACTATCAAAATTCCAACCTCATTCTTCAAGGAAATAGAAGAGGCAATCCAAAAATTCATATGGAACAATAAAAGACCCCGAATAACAAAAACGCTCCTCAACAGAAAGAACACTCTTGGAGGAATATCAATACCAAATTTCAAACTCTACTATAAAGCCATAGTAATCAAAACAGCTTGGTTCTGGCACAAGAACAGACCTCAGGACCAATGGAATAGAAATGAAAACCCAGAAATGAACCTATAGACCTATAACCATCTAATCTTTGATAAGGGATCTAAAAAATAGAATGGAAAAAACACAGCCTCTTCAGTAAATGACGCTGGCAAAATTGGTTAACTTGTAGAAAACTAAAGGTATCTCCTTATATATCATCCTGCACCAGAATCAACTCGAAATGGATCAAATACCTCGGAGTCAAAGCCTGTGAGACTCTTATCTCCAATTAACCACTAGAGAAACAGAATTGGTGCTGTGGCACAAGAGGTTGAGCACTTGCCTTGAGCTGAAGAGTGAAAGGATTGTGCTCAAACCCAGAGTTCAAGCCCCATGTCCGACAAAAAGAAAGAAAGAAATAAAGTAAGAAAGAAAGAAAGGAAGAAAGAAAGAAAGAAAGAAAGAAAGACAGAATACCTTACTCTGATGAAAAAATGTTTACTCTTCTGTAATTTATTATTATAGGTATTTCATAGTTCATAGGTTTATCTTCTAACAGAATGTGGCTCTTTTTTCTGTTGACTTTTAAATACATAACATCCCATTGGAAACTGTATCTATTGCAGAATTAAAAAGCAAACAGATACTGTTTTAAATGTCTCTGGTATGGCATGTTCAGAATTTTAGAATGAGTATTTAATAGTCATAGGCATATTGAAGAACACTTATATTCTGTTCTTTTAACAATTATTCAGTTTTAAAAGTTAGGAGTTTCCATAGAATTGAACTGTTTACTGTTTTACTATAAGACAATACTAAAATTATGTTTTTTTCAAAATAATGGCAAGTGTATTGTGAAAATATTGTATACTTTGATAACATTCAAGTTGATGACCCTCTGATAGAGAAAGGGATAACAGAATAATATTTACTATACAAATACAGTGAAATTATATTTTATGTAGCTTATTTTTTAATTTAATTTTACAGTCAAGGGGATATATAGAATAGGTTGCAATAATTGTAAGGTAGTGAATACATAACATGTCGAACTTTTTACCCCCTCCCTCACTTTTCTCACAGTTTTCCTTCACCCCCATACCACTCACAAGTTGTAATGTAAATTTCCAACATATTGTCTTGTGAGTATTGCTATTGAGTTGGTTTGCCCAGTGTTCTTTGTCTCAAAATTTTGTTGTTCCTCTTCCCTTGCCAAATTAAGATAAATGCATATACAATGACACATGATAGTGAAATCAAATACTGCAGGGAACAAACCATTGGGGAAAACGCAAAAAAAAAAAAAAAAAAAGAAATCACATAGTACATTAAAAACAACAACCACAAAGAAAAACAACTGTTTCCATATCTAGGAGGTCATTTTGCTTAGCATCATCTTATACATGTCCATTAAGCCATTCTGCTCATTTGCTAGGACTATCCTAGATATTTCCTACTTATTACAACTGAGAGAAACTATGGAATCTCTTCCTTTGTGTCTTGTTTATTTTACTTACTAGGATTTTTCCAAGTCTTTCCATTTAGAATTGGAAGCATAGAATTCCGCTGCATATACACCACATTTTGTCATTATTCATTTACTGAGTGACATATTGGTTTAAAACATGATTGCATGTAACTATTACTTAGGGTCATTCAAAAATGACAGATGCCACCTCCCCAGACATTCTAAAATCATGATTTCTATGTACGATAGGATTTCATGGTGGTAAAATGGTTGAGATATCTGGATGAACCTAATGCATATCTTGCACTGAATTAGGCAGAAAGCTATCCAATATCATATAGGATAAAAATGGTAGTGACAAAATATTCCCTTGAGAAAGATATAGAAGGCTGCCAGCAGTAGTAAGTAGTTCAGATAATTTTGAAGCATTGAGAAATGCAATTTCAAGTATGTGTGTTTAAATAAAAAGTATGAAAGTAGAAGGGCAAAAGAATGGAAGAGAAGAAAATAACTGACAGCAGATCATTTTCCCAAGTTAGAGTATAAAAAGACATAATCATTAACTTCCAAGTTAAAAAGAGAACAGTATCATACCTCCCATTCAATTTAGATTCTTGAAAATATTTGCTTGGCTTTTTCCTACTCTAATGCTCCAAAATAAATGAAGACTTATAAGAAAAGTTATGTGATGTCCATTACTTCACCCTGAACACTAACTGTGTTTTGCCCTCTTTTCTCAATTTGAATTTGGAAAATAGTCCCTAAGTTGATGATGTTGTGGCTGATTATAGTCAGACTCAGGAGCTTCTACATGTACAATTATCTCAGCATAGTTTAAAGCAGATTCCCCCCACCCCCAAGATATCCAACTACATTGTCTGAAGCTGTACTTTGAACACACCCTGACACCTGAGCTCATAATTTGAAATTACACTTCAGCATTTCCTTGGCACATTCTACGTTGTGCCGTTGTCTTTTTTGCACATTCCTTTTGAGTTCTGAGTTGCTCTATTTCCATTTCATCTGTACAAACTGCTAAGAACATTGTTCAACTACCACTTCTTGTTGCACATGCCCAGTCTATGTATGAAGGTACTTTGTCCATGTTAAACAATAGGGTAGTACTCACTCTCTCAGGAGAAAAGTTCCACAGTATAACACTATGCCCATATTAGAGGATGTAGAATTTAAAGAATTTTGAGACAAACAGTGATATTAGAATTGAAAGGCTCCTTAGGGACATTTTCTTGGAGCTCATTAGTTTTCACAGGAGAAATATAAAAATTCACAAAATCTGGAACGAATTAGAAAGTATCGAATTAACACTAGATCCTAGATGTTGTGTTAGTACTAGTCACAATTGTATTATTGTTACATCAGAATCCTTCCCTACTTGCAAATGTGTATGAGAAAATGAAAGAAAGGCATTAAAGCAAAATGATATATCTTTCTATGCATTTAATCTTACTGGTGAAGGTAATGTCTGAACTCTTCCATTCAATAAAGCTTGAAGTTTATAAGAGAACTTCCTACATATAAGAATTTCTGGCAGGTTGATTGACATGGTTATTTCAGCATGGAGATATCCCTAACAAGATCTAGAGTTAAATAGAGTATATGACAGTTATGATGTGTCAATGCCGACTGAAGCATTTTCTATTCTAAAGAAAAATCAATTCCAGGAGTCTTCAGTCACATCAGTAAATCTGTATGTTCAACCTAATACTTGGTGTTACTTTTCCTACATTTATAATGAATAGGCTGATAAGATATCCAAACATATGTAAAGATATTTCAATAAAATTTCAAACTGATGTGGATACATGGGCCACTCGTTGGAACTGTAGGACAAATTAGGCTGGTTTGTGCTGTAGTTCAATCTATAAACTCCTGGCTAAATAAGTCTTCAAAAAATATTCACAGAATACCTCTAAGTAAAGTTCATGACAGTTATATCTGTATAATTCTTCTAAGGTCAGGATAAAAGCACTTGTTCACAACATTTAAAATCAACAGGTTCTGTTGAATTCATGGATCCAGAATTTTATGGATTCACATTCATATCTCAAAATTTTATCAAGATGACTTTCACCAAAACATTTTTTTTTTATTGAACTTGTCTATTTCTTTTTACTTTTCAAATCCAAATAGCATATTTCCTTCAAGATCTTCCTGCAAATTCTTTCCTTCCTTTAATTCTGTCAATGTCTGTTTACTACTTTTTTGTTTCCTTATGTATCTCTTTCTTCCAATCTTATCCACACTGGTACTCACATTGCCCCCACTTCTGTCAGAACTTTCCTTTTCCTCTTCCCTCCAATAATGCCCCCAATTTTATTATTCTTTTTTTCCTATTCATGATCGTGGATATTTTGATGATGTCTAAACAGACATATATTTGCATCTCTTTAATATAAACTTTAGAACTATCAGATATTTTTCCCCTAAATCCATTATTTCCACCTGTGGTTCTTATCACTAAGAACATCACTAACACAGTTACCAGCCAAACATATGGAAGCCTTTTATATTTCGTCTTACCCTTCTTACTCCCTCCTATTAGATAAGATGAATGATCAAGATTTACTCAGTTTTTATCACTAATATGATTTCTTTTTTTTGGAGCTTTTATGACTTACTTTAATTGTGAAAATACTGTACAGAGAGGTTACAATTACATGGGCAAGATAATGAGCACATTTCTTATGAAGCATTTTAGCCTCCTCCTTTGTTTCCCCTTCCTATCCCTTCCCATCCTCTCCCCACCCCACACCCAATCCTCCCCCCCACCAAAGTTGTAAAGTTCGTTTTCGACATAACGACTTACACAATATGATTTCTCTGTACTTCTTTTTATGCCCCTAACACCAGCCTGTTTCATTTACTCATCACTGTCACCTAGTCCTAAAACAACCATTTCAAAAGTACGCTTTTCCCCCATAGTCTTTTCATATTGGTCCTCTCTATCACCAAATTACTCTCTTTGTAAGCACACAGAGTGAAGAGCTCAGACACATATTCTAGTATCATTATTTACTCACTACATTGATTGTTGGCCTTACATTTCTCATGCGTAAATCAATGTAATCTAACAGAAATAATGAAGAATATATTTGTTGACTTCTAGAGCAAGAATAAAGAAAAGTGAAGAGACCTTACATTTTCCACTTTACCTTACAAATAAGGAAAGAGTCAAATTCAGTTTGTTGGTATAAAGTCACAAATTGTTTCATGTAGAAATAAAAATAAGTTTTACCTCCTGGCTCTAAGACCTATGTCCTTTCTAGGTAACAACAGATATGAAAGTGGTATTATGTAAATTGTGTCATGTCTTTACAGCTGTATTGCAGAACATACTCAATATAGCATTTGAAAACATTGGTTACTGAATAGTATCTATATGAGAATGTTATTTGAACTAATCCCACTAAGTTGAAAACTACACTTTAGTCCATCAAAATGTGGAAATAAAGGATTTTATTTATAAGAAAATAGTACCATCAAGAAAAGTGAGTATACATTAGAGAGACAGCAGGAATTTAGGTTTTTTCGGTCTCTGCTTGTTTATGTGAACGTATTTATTGATATTGAAACTCTCCCCTTGTTATTCTTATTGTATGTAATCCAATGCTGTTTATTACTATGTATTCAATGTGGGAAATCTAGCTGTAAAAATGTGTAAAGGTTTTTTCCTTTTCAATCCCAACAATGACATTATAAGGGTACACTGCGGTCATCATGGTATCCATCAAAATTATTATTATTATTATTTTTTTTGTCGGTCGTGGGGCTTAAACTCTGGGCCTGGGCGCTGTCCCTCAGCTCTTCAGCTCAAGGCGAGCGCTGTACCACTTGAGCTACAGCACCACTTCCGGTTTTCTGGTGGTTTATTGGATATATATATATATATATATATATATATATATATATATATACACACACACACACACACACACACACACATATATATACATATATATTGTATGTAGAAATGCATAGATATTTAGAGATTATTTTTCACCCGAAATATATACATATACCTAAATTTATGTGTAGAAAGATGTACCTTATAGTGAAACAAATCTTAAAACATAATTAAAATTTAAAAAATACATCAAACCAAGTGCCATTGATTCACGCCTATAATTCGAACTATTCTGGGTAATGAGATCTTAGAATTGTGTTCAAAACTATCCCAGTCATAAAAGTACTTGTTAGATTCTTATCTCCAATTGACCACTAAAAACAGAAGTTAGCTCTGTTCTCAAGTTGTAGAGTGCTGCCTTTGAGCATAAAAAGGTTTAGGGACAATGCTCAAGCCTTGCAAACAACAACGAGAACAAAAAGAACAAGAACAATAACAACAGCATATATCACATTAATTTCATAAAAACATCTTTTAACTGCTGTGAACATTTCTTAGAATGCTTCTTTAGCCTACATCGGGGGAAGACTGGATGGGGGGCAGGGGGTTGTATGGAAAGGGATGGGAAGGGGAAACAAAGGAGGAGGCAACAGTGCTTGTTAAGAAATGTACTCATTATGTCGCCCATGTAATTTTAACCCCTCTGTACGGTATTTTCACAATAAAAAAAAAGAAACATGAATATATGCCCCTGCAAAATGTTAAGTAACAATTATAGAATAAAGTTCGTTTTCGACATAACGACTTGTACATCTCATTGTTGCAATGGGTCCACCTGTATCCCTATTTAATTGTAACCACTCTGTACAGTATTTTCACAATAAAAAAATCTTCTATTTAAAAAAAAAGTATAGAATATTTACCTCTATGTTATAGACATGACTATTTAGATTGCTTAAGATATTTAGGTAATGTTTAGGAATTAATAATAATGATAATATATTGGGTCTTGTCATTTATTCTATTTTATGATAGTAATAAAATGATATTTGCAATGATTATATAAAATTTCTCTTGTTTGTTATTTGAATTATAATAAGAGATAAACATTTTAAAATATTTCCATAGGAAAGGATCATTTTATTGGTATCAATTCTTTTGTAATTTCAAAACAATTAAGAAAATTATTCCAAGGCTGTTTTGCTCTAAGACTATATTTGTTTTCTTGTTCGAGTTTTCATATGTTAGTAGAAATTAAAATTCCAAAAATTCAATGGATATTGGCATTCAGGAACATCTTCATAGATACTAATATTGGAGTTCCTTAATTGGAATTGTTTTATTTCATTTGTTATTTTCACAAATAAATCAAGATCATTGTGTATTTTGTTTCTTTTCACTGCTATTGGCTCTTATCTTGAGAATACTTTTTTCTAGCAAAGAAGAGGAAAGCAATTGGATTGAGCAAGTAACATGGCTTTCGTAAAATGTACATGCATAGACTTAAGTCTTCTGTCATTTGCTAAAAGTTTCTTCCAGAAAATGTTATCAATTACTTATAAGTGATGCATAATTCCTAGATATTCCAGTCATCACATACACTTTTTGATTGAGTTATCTCTGTATAAACTAAAAAAAATACCAAAATAAACAAAATAAACAGAATCACATCTTAGTTTTAAAAACTGTAATTTACAAAGAATTTTTAGCCAACAACGAAAACATCTTTTTAGGTATTTTGCAATTTGTGTGAATTATTTTTAACTATATATATATATATATTTTTTTTTTGCTGACATGAAATTCACATGTAATATATTTATCTCCTTTTATTGTATACATTTTAGTGCTTTGGAAGTGAATGGTACAATCAGAGGTTTTCCAAGCCTAATTTTCACAAACTTGCATTTCTTCAAATAGAAATGCTATAATTTTATTGAACCCTAAGATATATATTAAATCTTTTTTACATGCATTTGTTTGTAACGCATTTATAAGATTGTTGCTATGTATGTCCCTCCCCCACAGTATAACCCCTGCTTTCACTGTATTTGATGTCGGTATAATTTGTGGAGGGGAAGGGGAAAAACGAGTCGTTTAAATAAGGATACAGGTGGACCCGTTGCAGCAATGAGAAGTACAAGTTGTCAAGTCGAAAACGAACTTTACAACTTTGGTGAGGGGGGAAGGTTTGGGTGGGGGTTGGGGGGAGGCTGGGAAGGGATGTGAAGGGTAAAAACAGGAGGATGCTACAATGCTTGATAGGAAATGTACTCATTATCTTGCCCATGTAATTGTAACCCCTCTGTACAGTATGTTCACAATAATAAAAATAAAATAAAATAAAATAAAAAAACAAATGCTGTAAATTTTAGAACAGACATTAAAATAGATACAAAATTAAGTTACAGGAATTTGTCCTCCATATATCCTTTATAGTGTGTCTTTTCAAAATTTGTTTTGGGGATTATTTCCAGATTCTCACACATACTATTCAAGTGCACTGTCAATGAACTACATTCTCTGTCCAAGTAAGTTTTTTACTTCTCTTTACTAATACATAGAAGAACAATGGCTGGATCATATACAATTCTCTTTGACCTTTAGAAGACTTGAAAACTTGCTTGCAATATTGATTGCAGTATTATACAATTCATTCTGCTATCTAGAGTATATCAATTTCTCCGCAAATGCATTACTATATTTTCTGTCATCTTTTTATATTATGGTCATAGAAATGAGTTTTATTTTTATATTTTCTTAGATACTAAAGAGGAGTTTAATTCATTTGCTCTTCTTATTGACCATTAATTTACATATGTTCTTTAAAGAAATAACCTGTTTAGGAAAAAATTTATATGTAATTAGAAGATATAAAAGTAGTTAAGACTCAAGATCAATGTCGAATTAACATTGTAGCATTAACAAATATGTGCCCTCTATCCGTTGGGTATGTTTTCACTTTTTTCATAGAATTATGAAAGGTCATCAGTTGATATTAACCCATTTATTCTTGCTTTTCTTTAGCCACTGATGTTTTCCATTTCAAATGTTTAGAAACCTTTACTGATCCAATGCCATGAATTTTTACATTTACATATTATCAGTTTTTATATCTTACATTTAGTTTGATAATCATTTTTTATTTTAAATTTTTGTATAATGTTTAAGGTAGTAGCCCAAGATCATTCTTTAAATCTAGAGAAGCAATAGTGCCAATACACCTATTTAAAATTCTATTTTTATTTGATAAAGTTCATGGCATCCTTTTAAAAATCTTTTGACCATAAAACTAAGAATTTATTTTTAATAAATCTGTTACATTCTTCTGGGTGTCTGTTCTTATAGTAGAGCTATTTTGTCCTCACTACTAAACATGGTAATAAGATTCAAATCTAGTATGAGGTCTCAAGCTACACCATTTTACAAGATTGTTCTGAATGATCTGTATTCCTTGAACTTACATGTGAGTTTATTGAGCAGGTGGACCAATATCCAATAACACAGTTATCTAGATGTTTGATAGTCACTCATATTTTGCACCTTGTGAAAACACAAGGCCCCAGAGATTATATATAGAAAAATGTCTTTAGAGAATGCTTGAAGCCACTAAAATTAATTTAGGAATGAGTGAAAATTTAGATAACACTACAGCATAATATACCTGAATGATAACGACTTGAGAGCTGTACTACAGAGAAGAGTGAGAGGGAACAGAATGATGGACCATATAGGAGCTGTATGCCATTAGTATTTTGTTTCAAAAGACAGAAAGACGACAGAGAAGAGAAGCAGGAAAATAATCAACTGTCCTGAAACAAGTTTCTTTTTAATCCACCTAATAGTGTGGGCTGAGAGTCAGAGAAGATTGGAAAAATAAAATAGAAAATAAAGCATTGTATAGACCTCTTACAATGTAAAGAAATTGTAATAGGAATATGATAATTATTTTCCAAAGAAATAAGAGAAAGAATAAGTAAGTCTAATGGCAAAATGAAGAGAGAAAAGAAGCAAAGTAAAACCTTTATCAATAACAAACACAAGGGTTTGAAAGTGGAAAGGCAGTAGAAATATTCTAAATAACAGTAAAATTTGCTAACGTGGATAGAATATGGATCACATTTTATCATATATAATTTTGAAAAGTCACTAGTAATGAAAATTTAAAAGTCATAATTAAAAACACTACATTACAACTAGACAGTATAGTGCAGTGGAAAAACCTTGGCCTAGCATATGTGAAACCATGGATCTGACCCCCCCCAACATTACAAAGTACACACAAAGCACACACACATACACACACACACAACCACACACACACACACACACACACACACACCACGTACACACATTTAGAATATTGATATTATTATATTAAACCGAGGAATTTATCACAAATACTAAAAGAAGGTTAATATATGAAATAATAATATTGCTCATACTATTTAAAAGTTTAGGAGAAATAAAAGACAATACACTTGGATTCTTATAGAATAAGTAAATTGAAAATTAAGAAATAGAACACATGAGAACCTTTGCAAACATGTTTTAAGTAATAAACATTTTGAAACATGTATCGTTTTATTTTGACAAAAGATTGAGGTTACTGGTGTTTTAACTCAAGATTTAGAATATGATATCCAGGTGCGTGCTCCATATCTTGCTATTGATGGCTATATCTCTAATCATTTCACTATGGATATTTTTAGAATAAGGTCTTATAGTTTCCCAGGCTCTCCTGAATTACAAACCTATTTGCAGTTCCTCCTATAGCTAGAAAATGAAGCCACAAATCACCATGCCCAGCTCAAACTTTTTTAATTCAAGTACAAGAAAGTAAATTTTCAAAAAGTGACCAGATAATGAAGCCTTTCTTAATAAAGTATGTGTTTCTTGAAAATACAGTTAGTATTTGCTACCTGGAAAAATATGTTTATAACTATAAGAAAATAAATTTATTTAAATTCACCAACCATATAAAATTAAGAAAATAATTTTATCTATTCACATGTTAAATATTTTAAAAGCAAAATATATGTGTCTGATTAATTTACATGTGTGAAAATCATGCAATTAAATTAACTAATCCTACAGCTCTGAAAAAAGAATTACCCTAATGAAACAAAAGAAAATAAGTAATTAAGTTCAAAATTTGAAATTTAGATAATAAAATGAAGTGTACTCTTTAGGTGACAAGTAAATGTAAACCTTCTGTATATCAATTTTATAATAAAAATGCATGAACAAAGAAAGAAAAAGTACCCATTGATCAATAGCAATTGCAAAAGCATCAGTAGTTGTATGAGTGTACAAAAAAATCGATGGAGGGGATAACAATGTTACTTCCATAAGGAATGTACTCATTATCTTACTTATGAAAATGTAACCCCTAAGTAAATTACCTTTACAATAAAATTAAATTGAAATTAAAAATAAACCAAAGAATATACCAATTAAGAATTCTTAGATGGAATGCTCTTCCTCCATCAGAAAAAATGACATTGCCCGATTTTTTAGGAAATGGAAACACTTGAAAAAATTATATTGACTTAATTAAGCCAGGCCCAAAGAAACATAGGTTCCATGGTTTCCCTTATTTGCAATAACTAGTATTTGTCTGAGTCAAGTAGGAAAGGTCAGATAAGTTCATGTTAGGTGAAATGAACCTCAAGATAAGTATTCAAATTTTTTTTCTTTCATGCGATTATTTCCAACATATTTATGACATTATTTCTTTGTGGTTTTATATGTCCCTCCCCCACGGTATAACCCCTGCTTTCACTGTATTTGCTGTTGGTATAATTTTTGGAGGGGAAGGGAAAAAACAAATAATTTAAATAGGGATACAGGTGGGCCCATTGCAACAATGAGATATACAAGAGGTTATGTCGAAAAACAAACTTTACAACTTTGGCTGTGGAGGGGCGGAGGATTGGGTTGGGGGGGAGAGGAGGGGATGGGGACGGATGGGAAGTGGAAACAAAGGAGGAGGCAACAATGCTTGATAAGAAATGTACTCATTGTCTTGCCCATGTAATTGTAACCCCTCTGTACAATATTTTAACAATAACAAAAATTCTTAGAACCCATTGGTTAAAAACTTAGTAAAGAACTGCCCCAAGTACACAAGGAATATATTTTGATGATACAATTTAAATACTTAAACTTCAACAGAGAAGCAAAAAGTTAAAAAACTGTTACACAGTAAAGTAATAAATCAGTATATATTACTATAATAATCATTAGACGAATTTTTAGTGGTAGTCAAATATGTAAGAAATGAGGCAATTTGCCATTCGTTTGCACTTAAGAAGTGAGGAAGAATTTTCTAGGTCCTTTTAAATATATCATAAGTTTAACGAAGAAACTATTCTGCCATATCATATGATAATCAGATAAAGATTATATTAGAGCAAAGAACAGATTCTACGATGTTTTTGGATGTTAAGGTATATACTTATTTTGGTGGGGATTTCAACTTGGTGTATTGTTCTTGCTAGGCAGGCATCATATCAGTTGTTAATTTTAGGGTAGGGATTCCCTTTCCACAAGAACATGCACCTGATCTGTCCTTTTAGCCTTCCCATCATCAAAGGCATCAGAGTTGCACTATCTACCATGGCTGGCCTTGATCCTGCAGTCCTTCCAATTTTAGTCTCTAAATAGTGCAAGATGGTGGAAATGATCCAATGCACCCAGTTATAGATTAAGGAAGTCCACTAAAATGTGGCCTGGGTTCTGTTCTCAAGCCTCCTAAGTAGTTAAGAGTACAGTTGGGAGCGCTGGTGCCAAGCAGTAAATATTTTTAAACAATTAGACATATATGACTTAGACTTGTGATTACCTCAGGAAAAGTATAAAACAGCAGTGAAGCATAGAGTACAGGCAGCATTTTAACAAGCTACTCAGAGACTGAATCAGCTTAGCTAGCTACTCGGGAGGCTGAGATCTGAAGACCACTGTTCAAAGCCAGTCCAATCATGACAATACATGTGATTATCTCCAAAAAACCATAAGTGGAGTATTGGCTTAAGTGGTAGACCACTCTCCTTGACCAGAAGCTTTGGGATAGTGCCTAGGCACTCTCAAGCCTCAGCAATGAATAATGCATGCATGAGCAATGCACATGCGTGTGTGTGTACACGCACAGGTGTGCATGCACACACACACAGAAATGATTATTTCAATGCAGAGTTCTTTATTTTTTTACCGTGCTGTACTTTATTTCCCTGTATTAGTTCACCAATCAACAAAGTCAGCTAAGCACCTATTTACATACAACTCATCATGTTTCTCTAAAGTCTACTCTCTTTTTGGAAGCCTGCTTTTATTTGACATAAAAGTAAATTATTCAGGAGGTCAAGTAATCTCCCTCAACTCTGTAGTGTTACCTGATTTTTTAGGCTCTCCCTAGCAATATGATTCTGTGAAATCCTGCATCAAGCAGCGTATTTCATTCACGGGAAGGGAAGCCTCTGTCAAACAATTAGTAATAGGTTTTTCTCCTCCTGGCAAGCATCTGAGTTTTATTATATTTGTATAATTCATGATAAGTCTGTGAATGCCAAAGACTGCTGTGAAAATAAAAAGACCCTTCTCAGTGATAAGCATTTGTGTACCATTCCTAGATATGAAGATGTTTAAATATTACTGAAATTGGTTTGGAATAAATAAAGTTCAGCTTGACTATCTTGAGAAAGAAGAATTGGTTTCTCAGCACTTTAGGTAAGAACTTGAGTGAAAGAAACCAAAGGAAAAATGAGGAACCACTGAATACATATTTTCAAATGAAACAAACGAACCCAAAGAAAACACAAATTAATTCAGTACTCAAGAACCTGCAGGAAATGCAAAGATTTATTTAAAAAATCAGCTATGGTAAGCTTATGAAAAACCTGACTATATGGGAGTCTACTGTTGTGAGGATAGTGGTTAAAGCCCAGACTGGACATAAAGATCTGTACACAATGCCAGACACCTGTTAATCTAAATTCCAGGAAGAATAACATCAAGTGGACTGAGCCCATGATCATACACAAGTAGGAAGCCAGATTCTATCTGAAAATTAATCTGGATAATTTAGGGCTGGGGGCATGACAAACTGGTAAGAACACCCATTTAGGAGACACAAGACACTAAATTCAAACTTTAATATTATGGATGTTAAAGAAAAAAGCTATGACTTCAAAGAATTGGAATAATTGTAAGATTTGAGTATTTGTGGGGAGAAAAATCCATTAGAGAGATAGAGTGAACCCATGTTTCAATGCTTTCTACTAAAGTGATAATGTTATGTGGTACTCCAGACATAACAGAGTTACCTTGTAAAAATAACTGAGCATGATGAAAATACTCTATTTACACAGGTATTATTTAAATAGATTTTTTTGGTAGATTGTAGTTTTTGAAATAAGAGCCTGGGTGATATCCCTGAGCATTTTCTCCACATGTGACCACTTAATTTATTTTTAATTGATTAATTAATTAATTAGTTTGATGCTAATACTAGAGCTTGAAGTCAGGGCCTGGCTCTGTCTCAGAATTTGTCATTTTTTTGTTTTAGTTTTCTCAAGGCTAGCATTTCACTGCTTGTACCATAGCTCCATTTCTAGCTCCATAGCTCCGTTTCTAGCTTTTGCTGGTTACTTTCAAATCAAGATCTAATGGACTTTTTTTTCTTGGTCTGGTTTCAAACCACAATTCTCAGATTTCTTCTTTCTGATTAGCTAGGATTAAAGCCATGATCCACCAGTGTGGCTTCGACTTTTTCCTCTATTCTTATTTAATGCACATATTTAGATAATAATGTAAAACTGAGAGTATAGAAGAAAGATGTACAGTCATGATATTGTCCTGTCACAAATTCAAGTTAGTAAAGTAAATTTCTTCCTAAGACAATACAAAAAAATAGCATAATATAGTGTAAGAGAACTCAGTATTGAACAGACGAGCTTTAAGAGCTTTCTAATAGATCCATTATTTATTGTTACTCAACATTAGGAAAAATGTATAATGCAGTAAGTAAAATGGAAGTCCTTTGGAAGACTACTTAAATTCCTTGTTTTTTTAAAGACACTTGTTTTCATCTAAAAAAATAGGCCTGTCTATTGTCTTCGTGTGATTTTGATGATTGAAGATGCTTAATGAAAAGTCAAACTGTATTAGTAGTCCTTTGTTATCAATTCTGACTTTTTCTTTTTGGAGAATATAATGATCAAAGCAATAGTTCAGAATCAGCAAGCAAGAGGTCAGAATCATGCTTCCAGTGCAAGTGGGTCACCAGTAAGTAATCCTCAATACCAGTTTCCACAAAGTTTTCTCACAGATACAATCAGCCTGCCTTTTCTAGCTGCTTTCCTAGCCTGTACCTATTCCTTCATTGTACAGGAAAAGTGTGATTCAACTGATTTCAGTCAGATCTGTTACTAGTGCTATCAAGGATTTAGATTCTTATGCAGGCTATTAAAAATGTATTTACTAATTTCAAGTAAATACATAAATTCTATTTCCATCTTTTTTTTAAAAAAAAATTTCTGCTTGTTCTATAAATTGGTCAGAGGCATGGATTTTGTGGATAGCTCATCTCTGTCTTTCATGGCTCTCATAGATAATATGATTGCTCCATAATTATCATAATTTATATTGTTTTATATTTTGGGTTGCATCATTTCACTTTCTGCACTGCCATTTCCCAAATCATTTATATAGGAGGCATTATTTCACATTTTCTCATTCCTAGAATAAGTTGCACATGAGGACACCACTGGTCCTCATTTTCAGTCTGTACCTTTGAATATGGAGTAACATCTTTCCTCTGCTCTCCATTTATTCCCTAATCTCCAGTTAGAATAATTTCAAATAGTAAAAATGGAAAAAGAAAATAAATCATGGTGAAAAAACATACGCAGAGAATTCACCAGATATTTCTGACCAGTTCAACCAACATGAACTATTAGGGAAATACATGGACACCTCATTTCCACTGGCACTCAATGTATCTGGTTAGGCAATTCTAATGAAGATGAGGAACAAGATGAAAATGTGAGGGATGATAAAAATTGCAAGAAAAAAAATGGAGAAGGATCCAAGCAAATTTCTTCTTTGGGCTGCTGAAAATAACCAGCTTACTACAGTGCAGAGAATACTTTCCAAAAAGGCTACTCATGTGAATACTAGGGATGACGATGAGTATACCCCTCTTCATCGGGAACCCTACAGTGGACACTTAGACATTGTCCGTGAGTTGGTGGCTCAAGGGGCACATGCAATAACTGTAGATGGCTGGACACCCCTGCACAGTGCATATACGTGTAATAATACCAGAGTGGCTTCTTTCTTCTTCATGATGCAGATACCAATGCCCAAACTAAACGCTTTTTGACCCCCTTGCATCTTGCTGCTGGTAATTGAGATAGCAAAAATACACTGGAACTGTTGAACCAATATGTCAAACCAGGTCTGAAGAACCACTTGGAAGAAACTGCATTTGATATTACCAAAAGGATAAGTATGTATCACTACCTCTTTGAAGTTGTGGAAGGCTGTACAAAATGTTCTCCTAAATCCTAAACATTCGGTTAATTTTCTTAAATTTCAAAAATGTCATTAATTCCTTTTTGTCAATACAACATATTTTCACAATCCAAATAACAACATCTTATAGTAACAATTCATGGATTCTGTGGAGTTCTTCAAAGTGAATTGTCTGCTTTTGATGTCAAAATGTATTCAAGAGTTTTTGTATACATCTATAATGATTTATGCAGAGTTTGTGATTTTGTTGATCGGAAATAATTTTAACTTATCTGTTGAAATGAGTAGTATAGAAACTAAAGATATTTCCGGTGTTTGTCTGAAAAATTATATTTTAAAATATTCTATATTCTATGTTGTTCTCTCCTAGATATAATACATTAAATTCTACATTGTTTTATAACATATAGGTTCATTAATGTGTCCTTTCAGATTGCATTCCATACAGAAACAGTTTAAGATTCCGTTTTTTTCCCCTAGGTCCTTTTAGTATTATATTTCTTTGGGATAAAACAACAATGTTGTCTAATTTCAAAAGTTGTGTAAAGGTTATGCTATGTAAAGGCTTTTCTAAGGTGAAAATTTAATACACTGATGTCAAAGTAACTTTTAATTATATGAATTAGATGTGTTGTTACACTTGTAATTTTGTAATCAACTTTTTAATAGCTGTTTTTCATTTCTTGCATCTGAAGAATGAAAAATTTTGAATAATTCACAAATTTTCATATCATCCTTGTACAAGTGCCATGTTAATCTCTGTATTGTTGTAATTTTGGTATACAAGCTGCTGAAGAATGTAGTATCCTCTAAATTTTAGTAGCTAATGATGAAATATTTATACAGGCTTATATGCTTAGGTGCCTATTTGTAACAAGGAAACCTTATTGTTCCTAAAAATGCTATTAATCTTATTTCCCTAAAATTCTGTGAATAGTTGAAAAAAATATGTTGTTCAGTTGATTGCTCACATTTGCAATTTTTTTGTCAATGACTATTTTAAGTCTTTTTCACTTAGAATTTGATCAAACTTTCAAGTATTAATAGCTAAGTCCAAAGGAGACGGCTTTTTCAAGTACTTATTTATCCAACTGTGTTAGATCTGTGGAGCCAATGGATTCAAAGTAAGCCTTGTTTAAGAGCTACTTCTAAACATATGGAGCTGAGATTTTCCCAAATGAGGTCTTACTGGCACAAATGCCTACCTGACCCTTTACCCTTCTTCCATGTAAGAATAGACCAACCAGAATATCTTACTCTGACAGCATAGATTGTATTAGTGGAACAAATCTAATCTTAGTTACAAGGGATCATTAGAGAGATGAACAGTTCAGCCAGAACTGTTCATACTAGAAGGCATTTTATCAAAATATGATTGTTTATGATACCTACCATTTCAAATGTAGCTAAAACCAAGAAAGTGAAAAATTGTTCATATTCATGATTACCTAATGTCTTGGCCTGTCTACCTTCCAAAAAGGCAGGAACTTACACTACTGCCATTTTATCACCAAATATTTTCATAGTTGCAAGAGAAGTCCATATATTTCTCTTCATTATTAGGCCTTAAATTGGTAATGTTTTTTATTATTTTTATTATTTTTATTTTTATTATTAGTTTTATTGTGAACAAAATGTACAGAGGGGTAACATTACATGGGCAAGATAATGAGTACATTTTTTATCAAGTATTGCAACCTCCTCCTTTGTTACCCTTCACATCCCTTCCCAGCCTCCCCCCGACCCCCAACCAATCCTCCTCCCAACCAAAGTTATAAAGCTCGTTTTTGACATGACAACTTGTACTTCTCATTGTTGCAACAGGTCCACCTGTATCCTTAAACGACTTGTTTTTCCCCTTCTCCTTCACAAATTATACCGACATCAAATATAGTGAAAGCAGGGGTTATAATGTGGGGGAGGGACATACAAAGCAACAAAAAGATAATCTTATAAGTGCGTTAGAAACAAATGCATGAAAGAAAAATAACATTTAAATACATATCTAAGGATTCATTTTCCTAACATCACATTATCTGATCTTTTCTGCTTGACTCATACATATACTAGATATTGCAAATAAGAGAAACCATGGGACCTAGGTTTCTGTGGTCCTGGCTTACTTCACTTAATATAATGTTTTCCAAGTCTTTCCATTTCCTAACAAATGGGGTAATGCCATTCTTTCTGATGGAGGCATAGAATTCCATTGTGTATATATACCACATTTTCTTGATCCATTCATGTACTGAGGGGCATCTGGATTGGTTACATATCTTAGCTATGGTAAATAATTCTGCAATAAACATAGGTGTGCTGATAGCTATCGTGTGGTCTTGTTTGTAAACATTTGGGTAAATGCCCAAAAGTGGGATTGCTGGGTCATAGGGGAGCTGTATGTGAAGATTTTTGAGAAGTGGTTGAACAGGTTTACACTCCCACCAACAATGCAGTAAGATTCTTTTCTGTCCACATCCCCTCCAGCATCTGTTGTTATTAGAGTTCTTCATTTTTGCCATTCTAACTGGGGTGAGGTGGTATCTCAATATTGTCTTGATTTGCATTATCACCCTACACCAGAATCAACTCCAAATGGATCAAAGACTTCGGAGTCAAAGCAGACACTCTGAAAACATTACAGGATGGAATAGGAGAAACCCTAGGTCTCCTTGGCGCAGGCCGAAAATTTCTTAATAGAGACCCGGAAACACAACAAATCAAAGAAAGGTTGGACAAATGGGATTGAATGAAGTTGCAGAGCTTCCGCATGGCAAAGGACATAGCTAGCAAGATCAATAGAAAGCCCACGGTTTGTGAGAAGATCTTCACTAGCCATACAACGGACACGGGTCTCATATCTAAAATATACTTGGAACTCAAAAAATTAAATCCCCAACAACAAATACTCAAAGAAACAACTGTCCAATAAATAAGTGGGCTAAAGACTTAAAGAGAAACTTCTTTGAAGAAGAAAGAAGAATGGCCAATAGACACATGAAGAAAAGCTCAACCTCCCTAAATTGCTAATGTTTTAACCACAGTGTTTCCTCTTGCATCCAGGCTGTAAATCTACAAATGGTAAAGCTTTAGGTTTAACTCTACCAATCACTGAGGTAGAGATAATGGAATAATACTTTAAAACAGAGTTGCCTTTGATACCCTAACCCCAACAGAACAATGCAAAACATGAGCCTTTTCATTATATTATATATAGTTATATATTTTACATTTTTATGTGATGATTTTATATTTCACACTATGAAAGTTACTAGAATTATTTGATAATTTGACAAATAAATTGATATTTATTCCAATCAATACAATTAGAATATAAATAATTAGGTTTAGAATATATATCAGAATATAAAATGTATCAATGCAATATTTTAGGTACAAACTTGTGATACCTTCTAAGTGTACATGGCCTTCTGAATTCACATAGCAAAAACTGAGTGTTGTTTTCCTCTAATCTATATGGGATTTTATTCTGCTGCTCTGTTTATTGTTTTAACTCGCTGGTCCCATACTGTTTTTCTCCATATTTCTGAAGCATTCCAGTGATTATGCCCAAATTTTGCTGATATGATGTCTAAAAATTACTTCTCTTCTGTAGGACCCATGGGTCCTAGGATCTCAGGTCCCAGTTACCTGTATCATCAGATAACAGGGGCAAGACTTCTCACCTAGGCCCATGCAACATGCCAACAGAAAGTAATTGAAGAGCTATCTGGTCGTTAATTGGACATAATCAACTCCCAGGCTTTCCTGCATGGTCTGGCTTGTACGTCCTGCTCAGCTTTCTCTCTCAAAGCTGGAGCTCTACCCTCTGGGCCACTGCTCCACTTCTGGTTCACTGGTGGTTTATTGTAGATAAGAGTCTCACCAAGTTTCCTGCTCAGCTGGCTTTGAATGGCGATCTCCTGAAGAGGCTTCAAGTGGCTTTTCTCAGGGATTCGCAGAGGAGCTGCTTCACACAAATCCTTAGTCTAAATCTCGAGAGGTACTAGAGAAAAACAGAAACACAAAGATGCTTCTAGTGTGTTCTAGATACTTAAAGTTGGAGACACAAAACATTCATAATGATTAGATCATTTCATAGGCAAAAGGAGCAATGCAGACAGTATGAGGATCACTCCAGATTTCGGTCCTCTCATCCTGAGACAGTAAATTCTAGCTCAATGCTAAGTGACAGAATTGGCATATCCTGTGGATATTTGCTCCAAAATACTGTGACACTCATTTCTCACGTTTGGCCTCAAACCTGTGACCAGAGAAGAAGATGAGGAGAGAAAGCAACTATAATAAACATTGGGTAGTTTACTTATTAATCCAAACCATTGGAATGACTCTGCTAAGAAGTCAGATTGTCCAGATTAAAAAATGAATAAGAAAGGAAAGAATATGTCAATGGCTGCTGATTGTAATCCCACCTCCTTAGGATGCTGAGATGGAGAGAATCTTAGCTTGAATCCAGCCAGTGTAGGAAAGTCTATGACACTGTTACTTCTAAGAGATCACAAAAAAAAAACAGAATTGAGGGTATGACTCAAGCTTCATGTACTACCCTTGAGCAAAAGGAGCTCAGGGACAATGCCTAGGCTCATAGTTCAACCTCAGGACCTGCCCCCTCAAAAAGATCCTGTACTTCCATGTCATTGTCTATGTATGGATGTATTCCTATAGGTGAAGCTATAGAATAGCTATGATGAATGGCACCAAGCTAGGAAATTTGTATTCAATACAATAATTTCATAACACAGAGACTTCTTTCAAGACAGTGCATGTTCCTGGGAACTCATCACTATTCCCAGTGTAACCTGAGGGTTTCTCTGCATCCCAGGCCTGCTGGAAGATGTCTCTCACATTGTGTGGATAGGCAGACAAAAGGCCTCACTCCTGTACAGCTTGGTAACAAACAATTCCACCTGAGCCAGTTAGTGAGGATGAATGTGGGCGTGCTCTGAAGGTCAGGAGAAAAGGGTCTCTTTGCACCCCAAGCTATCTCTCTCCCCAGTGCTCTGTTTTAACAACAAGTTTTCATTTGTGCCACTTTCCATGGCAGATAAAGTTATGTGTACTTATCCTGCCTTTGTGAGACTCTGTTTTTGTGTTCAGATAAAGTGCTCAATATAATTCAGGAGTACTTCTGGCAGACAACTAGGGCACTGAATCTAATGAAATGTTTCATTGGAGCAATGATGGGCCTATGATGCCTCTCCTAGGTTTGGGAAATCCAAGCACATGTTGGATATCACAAAGCTTCCTGTCATCTAGGGCTGGTGAAGCTCATCAGGTTTTGAAACCTTTGACCTCTCCTTGTTGGGCCTTGGGTGGCTAGGTTTTGATCACAAGGCCTTTGTGCTGAGCAGGAGCACAGTGCAGAAGCCCAGTGCTTTTCCATTTTTTGTAACAACATCACTTCTGGTCTGTGAGTGTGTGTGTTTGTGTGGGGGTGCGGGTGGGGGGATGGGGGTATGTGTGCACGCACACACATACATGAGTCCTGGAGCTTGAACTCAGGACCTGAGCACTGTACCTAGTTTCTATTGTAGTAGGATAGCCTTCTCCCACTGGAGCCACAGAGCCACTTCAGGGTTTTTCCTAATGATATGGTCGTGAGAAATCAAGCCTAGGGTTTCATAGATGCAAAACACTCTATCCCTAATGCACTTTCCCAGACCTCTACCTCAGATTTGTTAGTGTTTTCTGTCTTTTGTTGTTGTTGTTGTCAGTTGTAGGAGTTAAAGTCTGGGCCTGGGTGCTTTCCTTGAACTCTTCAGCTCAAGTCTTGTGCTCTACCACTTGAGCCACAACGCCACTTCAGGTTTTCTGGTGGTTCATTGGAGCTAAGTGTCTCAAAGACTTTCCTGCCCAGGCTTGATTCGAACCATGATCCTCAGATCTCATTCGCCTGAGTAGCTAGGATTACCAGCATAAGGAAAGCACCCTGCTTCCACTTCAGGTTCTTAGTGGTGAATTGGAGATAATAGTCTCATGGGACATTTTGTGTCTGGGATATTTTGGAACCCAGATCTTCAGATTTCAGGTTCCTGAGAAGGCGGGATGACAGACCAGATACTGACCCCTTGGGCTTGGCTTCTGCTGCAAGGGGGTCCATGGTTCCAAGTGGTGAAGTGTTAGCCATGAGCCCTAGAGGTAAGGGTCAGCACCTAGAACCCGAGTTCAAGGATCATGACAGAAAAAAAGAAAACATTTGTCCACAGAAGACAACTCACTAGTCTTCAGTAATACATAATTTTATACTTGCCATGGGAGCATATCTGAGACTCAATATTCTTGTCTGCATAATCATCTCAGTTGTGGATCCCTTACAAGGGCACGATGTAAGAATGCACCCTGTGAAGGACACAGTACATGTCACTCTTTGCAGGACTCAGCACACAGCATCTTGTGAAAGACTTAGCACCCAATGCAGGACTCAGCACACTGCACCCTGTGAAGACTCAGCACATAGCTCTGTTCCACAAGCTGTCATTAAAATTTGGGTGCTTTCATCAATATCACCGTTCTTTAAGGAAAATTTCACAAACCATACAAGTTCACATCTAATGGTTTAATGGGGTGGTTTTTTACTTGGGGGAGGTAGACATGGGGCTTGAACTGAAAGCATGGGGATACTGTTCTAATGATATTTGCTCAAGGCTAGAGCTCTATGACTTAGAGCCATATTTTGAAGAGTCTCATAGACATCCTTCCAGGACTGGGGTTTAAACACCCTGAGCAGCTAAGATGACGGGCATAAGCCAGGATGACATGTGTAACCCATGGAGCTGGGTTGCAGTGGTTTACATGTGCCTAAGTCAGGTTAGGTGGCAGCTGTAAGCACCACACACCTAGCTTGCTCTGTAATGAGGTATTTGAAGTTATGTCCTTCTATAATTGCAGTTAGAACATCCTACCCGTTTTTGGTGGCAGTCCTGGGGCTTGAGTAAGAGCTTATAAACTCTCCCTAAGCATTTGTGCTCAAGGCTAGCACTCAATTGGTTGAAAGATAGCAGAACTTCCTGTTTTTCTATTTATGTGGCACTGAGGAATTGAACACAGGGCTTCATGATTTCTAGGTGATCACTGAACCACCGAGCCCCAGGAGTGAACAAGTTATAAATAGATAGAGATTTCTGTATATAAATATTGTAGACACAAAGAGAGATGTCTGCATATTATTAAATTATAGATAATATTAGTACCAATACTTAGGTATTAAATTATATCTCCATTTAATGATGTGTCCCAGTTAACAACTAATAAAGCATCAATTAATAATTACTCAATATCAGTATTGTTTATCATATATGTACATATATCCATACATATAATTAATATTTCATAGAATGAGACAGATGTCTATATATTATTGAATTATGCATCATGTGTTACTACCAATTATTAGGTATTTAATTATGTCTCCATGTAATTTTTATTCTGTTAATGCTTAATAAAATATTAATTAAACTTAATGTACTTCCTATACTTATTGTGTCTAATTTTATCCTAGAATGATTCACTACTAATTCAATGTTTATCATAGTGACAATTCTTCCACCTATGACATTTTTATCTTTATTACATCCTATTACATAGCTTATAGATTTGCACACAAATTAAACATCCTACCTAACACTGAGCACTTTCACAGAAAAGGAAATCATGTGTCACACTCGGCTTCTCACTCCAAGATTACATTTTTGGCAGTGCTGGAATCTAAACTCACGGCCTAAAAGGCTCATTTCATGAATGGTTTACTGCCAGCACAGCAGCCTCTAGCCAAATCAGCTGCCAGGCGGTCCCCAGTCCCTGACATCCTGCCCCGTATGTTGACTCCAAATTGTGCTTAGTGTAGTTATTCATTTTATATTTTTATTTTATTCATTTGCAATTTATTTTATCGACTGCTATTATGCATGGAATTTTTACAGCATTTATTACATAGGATATAGATATGCCTATGTATGAAACTTCATACCTGACACCCAGGACTTTTACAGAAAAGGAAAACATGTCACCATGGGCTTCTTACTGCACAATTCAATTTTTGTGAGTGCTGGCATCTGAACTCACAGCCACAAAGCCCAAATCATGAATGGGTGAGTGTCAACACACCAGCCTGTGGCATATGGAGCTGACAAGCAGTTCCCAGTGCCTGAGATTAAGCCCCAAGGTTTGACAAAATAAGAACAGACTGACATGCAGAAGGTAGTACACAAATAGATATAGATATTTATAGAGTGCCAAAGATGTCGATACATTATTTAGTTATATAGGCTACATTCCTACCAATTTTTGGGTAATTATTATGCCTCCATGTAATTAATATTATTGTTTTCATACTTAATGAATAATTAATTAAATTAACCACTGTCCCTAAACTATTGCATCCATATAATTAATAGTATTCTCTTAATGTGTCAAAAATATTCATTAAAATCCATCAGCCTCCTAAAATCAGTCTCTAATTTTAAAGTAGTATCATTCAGAACAACAAATTCAACCTTGACATTAATTTCCATCGGTATTCCTGTGAATAGGAACGAGACTCTTAGGATCTCCCTCCATTGGTAAGGGTCAGGACTGGGCTTCGAACACAGAGCCTATTTTGCCGTGTTGGCCTATGGCTTCCCTGGAAGACCATCAGACTTCAGCAATGCCAGGTTACAAACACTTTTCAGCTGTGTCATTCAGACCCAGGATGATCACCTTGAAAAGAAAAATGTTGCCGGGTGTTTTTTTTTTCTTGTCAGCCTTTGGGGACCCAGGTTCGGCTGTGTGTCCAGTGGCTGCAACCCAGTGTAGAGTGATCAAAGCTGAGACAGAATTGCCATGCCCTGAGTTCAAGCCCTGTCCTTGACAAAATAAAAATATACACACACATACAGACAGACAGATACAGACATACATTAAAAATATTTTAAAAATTATGAAGCTCCTTGGCTTGGAATTCAGGCCATTTTTCTGCCAGGCCTGGGATTTGAACTCAGGGTTTTGGTCAATCTGCAGCAAGGTGGGGGAAGGTGAAGATCACCGAGCTGGAAGTCAAGAAATTCAGGCCTGATCCCAGGGGCTGAATTCAAGCCCTAGCACTCCAAAAAATAATATTCGTATACATTTTAAATACATGATTTATATTTACATACACATGTTTACTGCATATGGCAGTTAGTGTAGTTATTCATTTTATTTTGTGTTTTATTTATTTATTATATATTTTAGAGAGTATGATTACATGTATAACATTTTTTACATCCTATTACATAGGACACAGATTTGCTTATGTATTATACATCATTCCTTAGACCCAGACTTTCACTGATAAGGAAAACAAGTGGGACAATTGGCTTCTTCCACCAGGATTAAGTTTTGGGCAGTTCTGTGATTTGAACTTCGGGCCTAGAAGGCTCACTTCATGAATGGGTCAATGTTAGCACACCAGTCTGATTCAAATGAAGATGTAGGGCAAATTTGAAGACCTGAGATCAAGCCCTAGGAGTGGTCAATATATAAACAGATAGATGTGTAGATTCAAGTGTGTGTGTGTGTGTGTGTGTGTGTGTGTGTGTGTATTTACATATGTATATGTATCTATAAATAAATTTATACAGAGACAGATAGACATTTATGTAGATTCTAATGTATAATTCTATATAAAGTGTGATGCCCATATCTTATTTTTATATATTCTATTACTACCAATTATTTAGTCTAAAATTATGCCTCCATTAATTAATCACGGTAGGAAACTTAATAAAGTATTAATTAAATTAATCAATGACCTATATTTATTTCATACAATCTTATGCTAGAATGACTAGCTAATTAGTAATTTAATTAGTACATTACAAACATTCTATTATTGTTCCTATAGATAGGAACGAGTTCTCTAGGATCTTCAGCCCTGTAGGTGGCAGTCCCAGGATCGAACTCAGGGCCTAGGTTTCTAGGTTGGGCTCAGGCTTCACTGACAGCCCACCAGCCTTCGACCATGCAAGGTCTTGTACAGTTTTCAAGCCAAGTCATTAAAACCCAGGATGGTCACAGTGCTAAGGAAACAAAGGTAAAACTGTTGTGTAAAACTTCCTGGTTTTTCCTCTTCCATCTTGGTTGGTTTGTTTTTTTTTGCCAAAGCTGGGAGTTGAACTCTGGTCCTAGGATCCTTGGATCATCTGTGGGTGTAAAACCTGCACCCCAGCCTAGGGTAATCAAGGCTGAGGCAGAGTTGTGAGGACCTGAATTCAAGCCCCATGCCTGCACCACCAATAAAGTTAAGGTCCTGGCTAGGAATTTGGGCCATTTTATCTGCCAGACCTGGGATTTGAACTCAGGGACTGGGTAACTCTATTTTGCTGTGGATGAAGTGGAAGCTAACCTCCTGGAAGAAAAAAATTCAGCAGCATTTCCCAGGGTGTGAATTCCAGCCCCAGAACAGGCAAAAATAATATTTATATACATGTATAATGTGTATCATATATATGTATTTGCATAGATATTACATATTGTACCTAGGACACAATATTTCCACACAAAGGAAAACAGGACAATATTGGCTTCTTACTCATCTATTGTCTTCGGCACTGCTGGGATTTAAACTCAGGGTATGGAATGCCCAATTAATCAAGGTGTCATTGTAAGCACAGCAGTCTCAAACAAATTCACTGCCAGGCAGTTCCCAGGACCTGAGTTCTAGCCCCAGGAGTGGCCAATATATAAATAGGTAGATTTGTAAATTGCTGCAAATAAATATATAGATGTATATATTTAGAGAGAGATGTATATATATATACATATATATATCCCACTGTATATTTAAACATATAAATATATTGATAGAATGTGAGATGTCTGTATATTATTAAATTACATGTAATATATTACTAATAATTATTAGGTATTAAATTATTGTTAAATTATTAGGTATTAGGTATTAAATTATGCCTCAATTTAATGATGTATCATGGATTAAGGCACAATAAAATGCTACCTTGTGTAAAAGGATCTCAGGCACAATGTCTAGGCTCATAGTTCAAGTCTCAGGACCTGCACCAAAAATAAAAAAGAGCCAGTAACTCCATGTGTCTATGTATGTATGCATGTATTTCTCTCGGTGAACATAAAGTTGTTATGAAGAAAGGCAAACAACTAAGATATTTGCTTTGAATAGAATGATGTCATAGAACAGAGAGTGCTTTAAAGACAGTCCATGATCCTGGTCAAAAAAAATTAAGACCCAGGCTTGGAATTTGCACCATTCTTCTGGCAGGCCTGGGATTTCAATTCAGGGTATGATTAACTCTCTGGCACTGTGGGGAAGGGGAAACTCACCGTGGTGGAAGACAAGAATTTCAGACCAGTTTCCAGGGACGGAATTCAAGCCCCAGCATTGTTAAAAATAATATTCATACATGAGATCTATTTACGTACATGGGTTTACTCCATATGACATTTGTTACCCTTATTTATTTTTATTTATTTTATTTAGTATTCTTACATATATAACATTTATTTCATTTATTACATCTTATCACATGGATTTATTTGCATATGGATTAGACATCATATTGAGACCCAGGACTTTCACCAAGAAGGTAAATAAATGTGTCAAAATTGGCTTCTGACTCCACATATAAACTTTTGGCCATGCTGGGACTTGAACTCACAGCCCACAATGCCCAATTCATGAATGGGTCAGTTGTAAAACAAAAGCCTTTGGCAAACTGAGCTGCCAGTCAGTTCTGAGGACCTTCGATGAAGCAATAGCATTGGTGGATAGATAGATAGATAGATAGATAGACAGACAGACAGACAGATAAATAGATAGATAGACAGACAGGCAGATGTGTCTTTAGCTATATATATGAGAGAGAGACAATGTAAGGATATTAAATTATATATATTATGAATTATTAGTTATTGAATTATGCTTCCACTTAATGAAGTATCATGGTTGAATACTTATTAAAGCATTAATGTAAAAGTAGTCACTATTCCTTAATTAGGAGAATCATACCATTGTTCTAGAATGGAAGACATAATCCAATAGTTTTTGTGTGGCATTCTATAAGAGAATCATGAAATAACTGCAAGTTTAATAGTTACTTTTATAACATTACAGTAAGCATTCCTATAGATAGGAATGATTTTCTCAAGATCTCCTGCCATTTGTATGTGGCAGTCCTGGCATTTGAACTACAGACCTGGGTAGTTTACTTTGAAATGCAAACCATTAGAATGACACTGTGAAGATTTCAGATTGTCACGATGAAAGAAAAGTATGAGAAGAAAGAAACTCAGGTGTCAGCAGATCCTGTCTGTAATCCTAGCACTTCAGGAGGCTGAGAGGTAGGGAATGCTGGTTTGAATTCAGCCAGGACAGGAAAGTCCACCACATTCTCATTTCTGAGGGATCACAGGAATACAAAATCTCCATGAGTGGGGCTATGGCTCAAGGGCAGAACACTATCCTTGAGCAAAAGTAGCTCAGGGACAGTGCCTAGGCTCATAGTACAACCCCCACAACAGCCAAAAAATAGCCAGTAACTCTATGTGTCCCCATGTATGTATGCATATATTTCTATCAGTGAAGGTCCAGAGTCCCTATGATGAAAGGCATCCAGCTAGGAAATTTGCTTTGAATAGAATGATTTCATAACACAGAAAGTGCTTTCAAGACAGTGCGTGTTCCGGGGCTCCCTTTGCTGTTCCCATTTTATCCTGAGGTTTTCTCCTCACCAAGGACTGCTGGAGGAAGTCTGCCTCATTGTTGGAACAGGCAGACAAAAGCCCTCACTCCTGTACTGCTGTGTAACAAAAAACTCCATCGAGGCCAATTAGTGAGGAGGAGTGTGGGCTGGCTCTGAAGGCCAGGAGAAAAAGGCCTCTTTGTACCCCCAAGCTATCTCTCTCTCCAGTGCTGTTTTGACAGGAAGTCTTTATTTGTGCCACCTCCCATGATAGGCCAAGTTCCCTGCACTTATCCTGTCTTGGTTAGACTATGTTCTAGTTTTAAAATAACCTGCTACAATTAATTCAAGGGTCCTTCTGGCAGACAACTAGGTAGCTGGACCTAATGAATTGACTCATTATTGGCAATGGTGCCTCCCTAGGTTTCTGGAAGTTTGCTAAATCTAAGCACATGTGTAATATCACAATGCTTCTTGTCATCTAGGGCTGGTGAAGCTCATCAGATTTTGAAACCTTTGACCTCTCCTAGTTGGGCCCTGGGTGGCTGTGTTTCAGGGTTGAACACAGGACCTGGGTTCTTACCATGAGCTCAGAACAGAAGCTCAGTGCTTTACCATTTGGTGTCACAGCTTCACTTCTGGCATCAGTGTGTGTGTTTGTGTGTGTGTGTGTGTGTGTGTGTGTGTGTGTGTGTGTGTGTGTGTACATGTATGTGTGTTCATTCACTTGTCCTGGAGCTTGAACTCAGAACCTGAGCACAGTACTTGAGTTTCTCCTGTACGAGGATAGCATTCTACCACTCGAGCCACACAGCCACTTCAGGCGTTTTTCTAGTGATGCGGTACTAAGGAATCAAACCCAGGGATTCATACATGCAAAACACTCTACCCATAAGACACATTCTCAGTACACCACTGCAGGTTTCTTTCTTTCTTTTCTTGGAAGTTGGAAGAATTGAAATCTAGGCCTGGGTGCTGTCCTTGAGCTCTTCAACTAAAGCCAATTGCTTGAGCTACAGCACCCCTTCTGGTTTTTGGTGGGTCACTGGAGAGAAGCATCTCAAGGAATTTTCTGCCCAGGCTGGTTTTGGACCCGTGATCCTCAGCTCTCTGCCACCTGAGTAGCTTGTATGACAGGCGCGAGGCTTCCACTTCAAGTTTCTAAATGGTGAATAGGAGATAAAAGTCTCATGGGACCATTTGTGTCTGGGATAGTTTTGAACCCAGATCGTCAGATCTCAGCTTCCTAAGTAGGCAGGATGACAGTCCTTAGCTACTATACGCCTAGACCCTAACACTCTGTTGCAAGGTGTTCCTTGGCTTCACATGATAGGGCACTAGCCATGATCCCAACAGGTAAGTGTCAGTGGCTAGGTCCTGAGTTCAAGGTTCATGACTGAGAAACTTAAGCCAAAAAAATTGTCTGCAGGAGACAACTCACTAGAGATAGGTACATACATAATTTTGGCCCTGACAGGGGCAAATCATCATCTTACTTGTGGAGCTCTTACAAGAACCAGATGAAAAAATGCACCGCGTGAATGACTCAACACACAACATCTCATGAAGGACTGATCACATAGCTGTATCCCACATGCTGTCATTAAATTAACGTGCTTTCATCAGTATCACCATTCTTTCAGAAACACCTCACAAACAGTCCAAATTTAGATTTTAGAGGGATGGGGTTTTGGAGGGAGGGCATCAGCCATGGAATTGCACTGACAGTTTGGGGGTACTGTCCTAAGATTTTTTGCTCAAGACTAGAGCTCTACCACTTTGAGCCACAGCTCAGAGTTTCACAGACATCCTGACAGGGCCTGGTTTTAAACCCACCAGTGTCAGATCTCAGTCCCTGAGTATCTTGGATGACAGGGGTAAGTAAGCCAGCAGCATCCGGTTCTGTGGAGATGGGTTGCAGTGGTTCACCTCTGGCTAAGTCAGGTTAGACGGCAGCTGTCAGCACTAGACTCCCTCCTTGCTCTGTGATGAGGTATTTGCAGCCCTATTCTTATATAGTTGCAGTCAGAACATTCTATATTTTCCTTTTTATTTTTTGTTTTGGTGCCAGTCATGGGTCTTGAGGAAGGGTCTAGACACAGTCCCTAATCTTTTATGCTCAAAGTTAGTGCTCAACTGTTTGAGCGACAGCACAACTTCTGGATTTTCCTATGCACACAGTAGTGAGGAATCGAAACGAGGGCTTTGTACGTACTAGGCGAGCACTCTATCACTCAGCCCCATTAGTGACAAGTGTATAAAAAGATAAATGTTTAGACTTGCAGATAGATAGATAGATAAATAGATAGATAGATAGATAGATAGATGGATAGATGTATATAAGGTGAGATGTCTCTATATTATGAAATTGCATATACAATATTACAACCAATTATTGGTAATTAAATTATTCCTTCCTTTTTTAAGCATCATGATTGAATACATAATAAAATATTAATTGAAAATTATTCAAAGTTGTATAATTGTGTATAATTTTATAATATAATCGTACACTAACTACTAAGGTAATTGTTACTTTTACAAAATTCCATTCACACAAATATATATTGGAAATTGTTTCTTAGAATCTCCTGCCATCCTGGCAGTCCAGGATTCGATTTCCA
The DNA here is from genome assembly GCF_019054845.1 of Dipodomys spectabilis. Taxonomy (NCBI): domain Eukaryota; kingdom Metazoa; phylum Chordata; class Mammalia; order Rodentia; family Heteromyidae; genus Dipodomys; species Dipodomys spectabilis. The sequence goes on along the minus strand of NW_024870837.1, from coordinate 91,959 downwards.
GGCTTAAGTTGCCGGTTTCGGCTTGGCTTCCCTAATAGTCATCCAAATATCAGCAATGTAAGGTCATGTACACTTTCTGGGCATTGTCATTTAGACCCAGGATGGTCACAATGCAATGAAAAAGAAAGTAAAACCACCTCCTTGAACTTCTCAGTTTTATCCTTCTCGTTTTTATTTTTATTTTTGCCAGCCCCGAAATTTGAAATCGGGACCTGGGATCCAAGGATTGGCTGTGGCAGAGATACCAAGACCTGAGTTCAAGCCCGGTGGTTGACCCAAAACATCATCATCATCATCATCATCATCATCATCATCATCATCATCATGGCTTGGAATTTGCCCCATTTTTCTTGCAGGCCTGGGATTTAAACTCAGGGTCTGGGGAATTCTGAGGCACTGTGGGTGAAGGGGAAGATCACCGTCCTCGAAGACAAGCAATTCAGACAAGTTCCCAGGGCCTGAATTGAAGCCCCAGCACTATAAAATATAATAGTTATATATTAGATCTATGTCATATGTGTTTACTCCATATGATATTTATTACCCTTATTTATTTAGTATTATTGTACATATAACATTTATTTTATTATATCATATCACATATACTGAGACCCAAGACTTTCACAGAGAAGGAAAATAATTTGTCAAAATTGGCTTCTTACTCCATGAATAAATTTTTGGCCATGCGGGGATTTCAACTCACAGCCTACAATGCCCAATTCATAAATGGGTCACAGTCTTAGCACACCAGCCTCCAGCAAACTGAGCTGCCAGGAAGTTCTGAGGACCTATAATCAAGCCACAGTAGTGCCCAATATATATATATATATATATATATATATATGTATATACATATATATATATGTATATACATGTACATATATATATATATGTACATGTATATACATGTATATATATATACATACATATATATGTGTATATATATACAGAGGGAATATTATATTATTAAGTTATATATATAATTACCAATTATTAGTTATTAAATTATGCCTCCATTTAATGAAGAATCATCATTGAATACTTACAAAAGCATTAATAAAATATCAGTCAATATCCTTAATCATACCATGGTGCTAGAATGGAAGATATAAATTAAATATTTTTTGTGTCGCATTCTAAAATTGAATCATGAATTAATTTCAAATTTACTTATTACTTTTATAACATTCTATTAGCATTCAAATGAATAGGAATGAGTTTGCAGGATCTCCCTCTATTTGTGGGTGCCAGTCCTAGCATTCGAATTCCAGGCCTGGGAAGTTTTCTTGGAATGCAAACCATTGGAATGACACGTTAAGATTTCAGATTGTCACGAAAAAAAAAGAACAAGAAGAAAAGTAAGCCAGGTTGTCAGTGGTTCCTTCCTGTGATCCTAGCTCCTCAGAAGGCTGAGATGCCAATTTGAATGCAGCCTGGGCAGGAAAGTCCCCGACACTTGTATTTCTTAAGAGATCACAGGAAAACAAAAGAAATAAACAAACAAAATCACTGAGTGGTTCAAGTTGCAGAGCACTACCATTGAGCAAAAGGAGCTCAGCGACAGGGCCTGGATGATGAGCTTTCAGCAGGTTGCCCATGCCCAGCCCCCCAACCTGGGCAAGCTGGAAGAAGCCCTCAGAGAGTACTAAGTCTGCAGCTTGAACACAGCATCCTTTCCTGTCATTTAAGAACTGAAGCCACGAAGGCTTTGCCTGGGCTGGTGTGTGCAACTGGTGTTGAGGAACCTTTGCAACTCTATTTTACTGAAGACCCCAACTCAGTTCTGCCACTCTTGACCTATTCCAGCCACAGACAGTCCTGGGAACACTAGATGCCAGGATGTGGAGATATCTGAAATAGCCTTGCACAGACAATTTGGGGAAACACATGGTGTTTGCTTGAGGCAGGATGTCAAGGTATCAGAAACTCCAAAACAGCCCCTTCTGTGGTCTGGTGACCATTATCTAAACCAAACACCCTGCAGTTTAGCACATATCCTCTTGAGACTTCCCTGTGGTACAAGCCAACCAGTTTAAAGTATGTCAGCCCCCTTGATCTAACCAACAACTTGTTTCTGGTCCTTTCCCACATTGTAGTTCGCCAATCATAATATAGAATTGTTTTATGATTTTCCCACAGTGTGTAGTGATTTGTTAGAAGACGCTATGGTGTATGCAAAGTCCCTGCCTTCCCTAAAAAGTGTATAAAAGGTGCTGCAAACCTCGGTTGCTGCTATGTAAATCTGAGGGGACCAAGCTTGAGCTCGCAATAAAGACTACTTTGCTTTTACATTGGTGGTGGCCTCTGGTGGTCTTTTGGTTAAGGATTTCTGAATTCAGCTTTACAGTGTGTGCAATGGGTGCATTATGTTCTGGCTGAGATGTCCCATCAGAACACCTAGCAGCCAGCCACTGCCTCCAGGGAAACCACAGTTCCTAGGCTGTAGGAGTTGTCGAAGGTTGTGTCTCCATTTCCTCTATCTCCCTGTAAGATGTTAGCCTAGACCTCTGGGGCCTGGTGGCCATCACTCATTCATTATTCCTTATTGCAGAGTCTCAGGATGGTCCCAAATCCTGACAAAGATAGGAAACAGTCAGCGATTTCTGTGCCAAAATGGGTAATCCAATAAATCCCAACGTCATAGCTTCTTTTAGAAATTAGCCTTGGTCTGCGAATGTGTCTTACTGGTAGAGTGCTTACTTAGCACACACAAAGCCCTGAGTTCGATTCCTCACTACCACAGAAAGAGAAAAAGCCAAAAGAGACACTGTGCTTAAGTGATAAAAGTGCTAGTGTTGAAAAAAAGCAGCTCAGGAACATGCCCAGACCCTGAGTTCAAGCCCCAAGATTGACAAAAAAAAAAGTCATCAGAGTGAGACATATTCTTCTGGGACTCAGAGGAGGGCCGTTATGGGTAAGAGGTAGAGGGCAGGTGGTGGGGGCTCACCCATGTAATCTTAACTACTGAGGAGGCTGAGATCTGAGGATGCCAATTGCGTGCAGGAACGGATATATGAGGCTCTTTTCTCCAATTAAACCCCAAAAGCCAGAAGTAGAGCTGAGATTCAAGTAGTACAGTGCTAGTCTTGAGCACAAAATCTCAGGGATAGCGTCCAGGCCATGAATTCAAACCCCACGACTGGCATGCGTGTTTGCACACATGCACATGCGTGGGTGCACATGCACGCATGCACACACGCACACACACACAAACACACACACACACACACACACAGACACGACCACCACCACCAACAACAACACAATAGAGCATTTTCCAGTCAGCCTGCACAAGTTCAATCTGTAGGAACTCAATATATTTTTATTTTTTTATTTTTTTTTAATTTTATTTTATTTTATTTGAGAACATACTGTACAGAGGGGTTACAATTACATGGGCAGGATAATGCATACATTTCTTACCAAGCATTGCAGCCTCCTCCTTTGTTTACCCTTCACCTCCCTTCCTAGCCTCCCCCCTCCCCCCCACCCAATCATATCCTCCCTCCCCCCCCCCAACGACGTTGTAAAGCTGGTTTTGACATGACATTTTGTACTTCTCATTGTTGCAACAGGTCCACCTGAATCCTTAAACGACTTGTTTGTCCCCGTCTCCTCCACATGTTATACTGACATCAAATATAGTGAAAGCGGGGGTTACACTGTGGGGGAGGGACATACAAAGCAACCAAGAAATAATCTTATAAATGCATTAGAAACACATGCATGAAAGAAACAGAAACATTAAAATTCATATTTGAGGGTTCGTTTTCCTAACATCACATTATCTGACTTTTTCCGCTTGACTCATACCTATACTAGATATTGCAAATAAGGGAAACCATGGGACCTATGTTTCTTTGGGCCTGGCTTACTTCACTTAATATAATTTTTTCCAAGCCTTTCCATTTCCTAACAAATGGGGAAATGTCAATATATTTTTAAAAGGGGGAGAAGGGAAGGAAAGGCTTGCTCCACGAGGTGATATAACCTGTGCCAAAATTCCACAGGAGCTCTAAGATGTGAAACAAGGCAGAGAGCCTCAGGCAATAAGTACAGCTTGGGCAAAGGTCCTGAGGTGTGTTGTAGAGCTGGTAGTGTCGGTGGAATGAAAGTTCTGTGGCTTCAGACAAGTCTGGCAGAACACTCAAGTCTGGGACAAGATTTACACTTGAGTCACAGTTAGGGCAGAATGGGGTCCAGGGGAAGATTAGCGTGTCTTCTCACCAAGGACCCCAGCCATTTTCTTTGACCAGAAGCCTATTTTCCACAGCTCCTGACCTTCAGGCCTCCTTTGCATGGAGCAGTCAGGGCAAATGCAAGGAAGAATGCTTGCTTAAGAAAAGCTTCTAGCCCAGTGTCACCAGTGGCTTAACCCCTGTAAATCCTAGCTACTCAGGACACTGAGATCAGAGATCGTGAATCAAAGCCAGCTCAGGGGAGGAAAGTTAGTGAGACATTTTTGCCGATGAACTAACAAAAGCCAGAAATGGATCTGTGGCTCAAGTGGTAGATTGCCAGCCTTGAGGGCAAAACTAAAGAGACCACAGGCCAGACCCTGATTTCAGGCCCCAGTACTGGCACAGAGAAAATAAAGAAAAGCTTTCAGGAGCTCCTACTCCACTGTGGTGAAAGGCCAGATCAGCTGGGCGCTGGTGGCTCATGCATGTCCTCCTAGCTCCTCAGGAGGCTGAGATTGGAGGATTGCCATTCAAAGCCAGCCTGGGCAGGAAAGTCTGGGAGACTCTGTTCTCCAAGAACCACCAGAAAACCGGAAGTGGTGCTGTGGCTCAAGTGGTAAGATGAAGAGCTGGGGAGAGAAACCAGGCCCAGTTTTTGAGCTACATGACTAATACCTGGCCTGCTTTGACCTCATGCTGTGGCTCTAAGCAGAGTATTTTCCAGGGGGTTCCTGAGGGTCTCCCAATGTCTAGGTGTCTTACACTTCTTTAGAGCAGCCTCCTCGGAGGCCTTTGCATACAGAGTGGGCCACAGTACCAGAGATGGATCGACCCTTGTGACACGGAGGTCATCAACCCGGTCATCAGAATGACATCTATCATGAGAGCAGTGTGGATCTGAGCACTAAATCGATGTCTCAGACAACAGTTCTGGTCCAGGAGGGGTAAAACAGTAAATGCCCACTCATATGGATATCACAAGAATGCACATTTGTCAGGCACACCTTGGGCGGTGTTGAGTTGGGCTCATGAAAGACTTGTAGTCTCAGGAATCCAGTGCCGGCTGGCTGCTGTTTGTAGTAAACGCTATATCCCAGTAGTCCCAGGGATCAGAAACCAGCTTTCCTCCCCAGTGCTTAGATGGAGGCACAGATCCCTCAGCCCAAGAAAGACTTAGGGAGAAACAACTGATGTTGTTTAAGAGTTTACTATGATTATGCTTCAGGACTGCCCGCAGTTCTAGCTCTGCTTATCATTACCACCTCCCTCTGTGTGTGTTTGTGTGTGTGTGTGTGTGTGTGTGTGCACATGCCCATGAGTGCATCTTGGTAGTAGGACTTGAACTCAGGGCCCGGGTTCTGTCCTTCAGTTTTTTTCATTCAAGGATAGCACTGTACCACTTGAGCCAGAGCTTTTCTTCCAGCTTTCAGGTGGTATTTTGGGAGAGGACTGTCTCACAGATATTTTTTGCTGGGTAGCCTCTGAATGTCAATCCTCAGATCTCAGCCTCCTGAGGGAGCTAGGAATATAAGAGCATGAGTCATTAACATCTGGCCATGCTTTCCTTCTTGGATAAAACAGGATATCTATCTTCTAGCTGAGCACCCATCTACAGCTATCCCACCTGTCTCTACCCCTACCTCTACCCCTCCAGGTTTCAGAGGAATCATTCCTTCCCCTGAGGACAAAGAAATAGGATGCATTGACAGGTTTGAGCTTTATGTTCTCCACACAGTCAGGGGCTGCTGGGAGCTGATGTAGAGGCCAGGGATCTAGGCCAGAGCAAGTAGATAGCTGTTAGAACAGAAGAGACTATGAAAAGACATCCATGCAGCTGGATGCCAGTGGCTCATGCCTATAATCCTAGCTCCTCAAGGCAGACACTGGAGGATAAAACAAGATTCAAAGCTAACCTGGGAAGACTCTTATCTCCAATGAATCACCAAAAAGCTGGGAAGTGGAGCTACTATAGTTCAAGTGGTAGAGCACCAACTTTGTGCAAACAGGCTAAAGGTAACCACCTAGGCTCTGAGTTCAAGACCCGGTACACACACACACACACACGTACACACACACACACACACACACACACACACACACACACACACACACACACACTATGTGCATGCAAAATGAGAGATTTCTACACTGCAATTTTTAGGTATTCTCTACCTTTTCTGCATTAAGCCTGGTGGTTGTTGGCCTAGGAGTTTGATGCATACAACACCACTTGGCATCTTTAATTTTGGGGAACAGAATGACTAGAAAGTTGGCATTCCCCATCCCAGCTCCTTGATTGGGTCGTGATCTATCCCAGCCCTTTGGGGCTCCTTTTACACACTCACCAAGATTCTTTTAAAAGGCATCACATTCTGGGCACTGGTGGTTCACACCTGTCATCCTAGCTACTCAAGAAGCTGAGATCTGGAGGATCATGGTGACAAGCCAGCCTGGGCAGGAAAGTGTATGAGACTTTTATCCTTGATGAAACATCAGAAAACAAGAAGTGGCCCTGTAGCTCAAGTAGTAGAATGCCAGCCTTGAGAAAAAGAGCTCAGGGACAGAACTCATGGAAAACAACAATGAGAGGCATTGCATGTTGGCTCTGGGATTGACATGGGCTGAATATAATTGGAATTTTCAAGTGCACCAAGATAAAGCATTACCTCCTTTAGTCCTGTGCTCCTCCATCTGTCTCACCCCCTGACCTTGGCATGCTTCGGGTCACCATGGCCCTAGTTGGATGGGAGGGCTCCGAGGAGGAAGATCCCAGAGCAATCACCCACCTCCTTCTTCTATACTCACCCTGCTGCTTCTGCCATAGACCTACTTCCTGGAATCCGTCCATGAGATCATGGCCACCAACATTGTGGTGAGTGGTGGGTCTAGCCAAACTCAGGGAAGTTAGGGGTGGAAGTCGGTCTGGGACTAGGAGTTTCCACCCTGGGTGTGGGCTAAGTCCAGGGCTGACATTTATTTCATCCTGAGCCTTGCAGGGGTGGGGAGACAATGTAGACTCCACATTGAGTCAGGTAAGATCCGAATCTGGAGGACTACATTTGTGGGGGAGGCTGTGGAGCTCAGGGGGCCACTGTTCTTGGTACTCCTCTCTCGGGACTCCCCTCTCCCTCTCTCATCCCTCAAAGGTAAAAGAGAAACTTTAAATAAGGGTGTCAAAGAGGGGGCAGTGGAGTATTTCTGTGTGAACCAGATTTGTGTTTCATATTCATCCTAGAGCCTACTTCCAATTTATCTAAGTAACGACTATATGTGTTTTGGGGCAGGGGATCATCTTAGCTGAGAATGTGGCTCAGTGGTAGAGTGTTTGCCTAGCATGTCTGAAGCCTTGGGTTCAATTCCACACAGAAAAAGCTGGAAGGAGAGGTGGGACTCAACTGGTAGAGCACCGGTTTTGATCAAAAAGAGCTCAGGGACAGTGACCAGGCCTTGAGTTCAAGCCCTATGACTGGAAGAAGAAATCTTTGTGGAGGATTTGTTTCCCTTTGAAAACAATTTATTCTTTGTGATAAGCATAACATGGGCCTCTTCCCTCGTCACCAATGGGCCATTAGATATCCCTTGAATTTTGTCTCCTTCCAGCAGACTCTGCTCTATGCAGCCCACAGTTTACCCTTCCCAACACCAGGCAGATAGAGACATAGAGAAGGACACCTGGCCACCTAGTTCTGATGGTTGCCGAGGATTTTGAGACTCAATATGTCACATAGGGAGTCATCATCCCCATCAGCCTACAGAAAAAAGGGACAGAGTGCTGCAAGCCTGAGTTCGCCAGCTGTGGGTGGCTCTGGATGTGGGACATCTGTGGCAGGATGTGCTCTGTGGTAGAGTCCTCTACAGGGTAAGGAACCCCGACCTCTCCTCTGGCAGTTTCCACATGGTCTTCAAGTTGCAATTCTTCAAAACCTTTCTGCTCCTCCCTCATTTTGCCCACAAAGGAGCCTGAGGCCTCTAAAGCAGCAACACAGATGGGGGGCTCAGACTGGACCGACATCTGGAGCCCCTTGAGAAGAGAGACAGCAGCTCCTGCAGCTCTTTCCTCTTCTCTATCTTCTCCTGTGACAGCTGGCACATGCCCTTTGCTTTCTCCCGACACAGTTGATCCAGGATGAACATCTGTCCGTTACATACCAGGAGCAACTCCTGGACGGTGTGGATATGTGCCAACACCTGGCTGCATGGATGGTGGAGCTTGTTCTCTGGACTATGGAAGTGCAACTCTTCAGGCAGGTTGTGGATTAAGCAGATTTTGTTTTTAGACTCCCACTTGTCCCACTTCCCATCCTCACACATGCTGTGGTGGCAGCTCACGGGGCGGGTACCTGTGGATCCAGCTCTATTTGGCACTGAGCTGTCGGGTGGATGGAGTGCCTGCAACAGGCCCACCGCTCCTGCAGCAGGAGTTTCCCCCTGTGGATGTCAGCCTCAAAGAGTGCTTGCAGAGACACATCCCTCTTACTTTGGAGGATGTCTCTATCCTCTGTGATGGGCACATCAGGGGGATTCGCATTCTTACCTTTTGCTTCTCCAGGGCTCACACCTCCCCCTTCCCAAGGGAAAGCCAGGAAGATCAGCTGGGCCTGCAGGCACTCATCCTGTGTTCTGATTACTTCCAGGCACTTGAGAGTGTCCTGCCACATTGGGGGCACCACCTAGTCCCCACAGCTGGTCGGGCCCTGCACTTGCTAAAGCTGCTCCAGCAGCTGGGTCTGCCTCTGCAGGTGCTGCTGCAAGGCCTACTTCTTGGAGCTCAGCCGTTCATTGGAGGTGATGTGATGCTCAGAGGTGGCTCTGAGCTCCTGCAGCTGGGCCAGGGACTGCTCCTGCTGCTCCAGGGACTGCTCCTGCTGCTCCTGCAGCTCCCAAGCCACTTGGGTCTCTCTCTCATCCATCTCTTTCCATTTCTCTATCTTCTCCTCTGAGTGGTCCATCTGTTCCTGCAGATGTTTCTTCACCTGCTGCTCAGAGACCAAGATGCTAGCAAACTCCTCCTTCTCACCGCTCACCCTATGGAGAGCAACCCACAGCAAGGTCAGCTGTTCTTCTAGCTGTAGGTCGCACAGACATGTGCATCATGGGGTCTCCAGGATCCCATGCCAACCCTCCGCCTTCTCCTCCAGTCTCCGCAGTTGTTCCCATTGCTCTGCATTCTGGAGATTGGGCATCTGGTTTTCCTCGACCTGGATGTGAAGTTGTTCCTCCAGGTTTTTCAACTCCATCTGCATGCGGTAGGCCTGTGTCTGCAGCTGCTGCTTGGCCTGAGATAGTTCTGTGGGGGGCCATGGCTCTGCCAGCTTCCTTCTCAGTTCCCCCAGCTCTTTCTCCAAATCCATCACCTGCCTAGCCCCTTCCTCCTTCTGCTCTGTCAGTTGGTTCACCTGCTCGGTCAGCGGCCGGGCCTCCTCCTTTGTGTGGACCTCTCAATTCTCAGGTCCTTCACTAAGGTGTCTGTGTCCAGATTCGCTGCTGTCACCATCCAGCTCAGGTTGTCCAGTAGTCTTGTCAGTACCTCATGCCCTGCCAGTGCTTGTTGGAGCTTGCAGATTCTGTTATTCCTGTTGCTCCTCTATGTCCAGAGTGCTTCCAGCTTCTCCTGCAAATCTCTGTTCACTTGCTCCAGGTCATAGAAGCTTCTGATCTTTTACTCGAGCTGAAGTGTTACATCATTCAGCTGTTCGAAGAATATTTCAATCTCCTTCTGTGCAGCAGTGACTGCAGAAGCCTCCATCTCCAACTCTGCCATTCGCTGCTATGTGGCCTGCAGGCAGCTGGTGAGAGTTTTGTGCTCCATTACTCTGTGATCGTCCACGTGCTGCATGTGGGCCGGTGCTGATTGTAAATCGCTTTCTGCCAAAACCAACTATTGTTTGAGTGGCTTGTGGATTTCTAGCTCTATTTTCAGTTCTTTGTGCCCCTGGGCTATCTTCTTCCTCTCTTTCTCCCGTTGATACTGCAGGTCTGTCTTTTCCTGATTCAGTGGTTAGATATTGGCACAGAGCACCTGGTTTCTTCTTTTGCTGCGGTCCAGGGCAGGCACCATGTGTTGGTAGCACCTCTGAAGATCTTTGGTGGTATCCGGACCCTTGACACTCTGGACCCTGATTGCTGTAACACTCTCCAAAGGCAGGGGTGGCCCCTGGACCTTCCTTTGAATCACGCTCTCCAGTGGTGTTTGTCTTGGGGATCCCTCCCTTTTTTGTGTTCTTTGTTTTTTTGAATGTTGCAGGTCTGATGACAGGATTCTTCTGTCGGTGATCTGGCAGTTGTTTCTTGCCCACAACTCTCTCACGGAGTCTGGTTGTTAAAGACATCTGAGCACTAGAATGGGAGAGATGGGCTGGCCACATTCCCAGGCTCTGGGTAATCCTCTATTCTCCCACTCACTGACTAGGCTGTAAGTTTCCTAATCCACTCCAAAGTCGCCTCAAGACTCTTGCTCACCACCCAGCCACCTCTAACTTCCTCAACTGCTGGTAGTGGTGTCAACCAACAGAGGGAATCTGGGTGCTACTGGACAGCATGGAATATGGGAGTGGCCACAATTCTTGTATCCCATTGGTTAGAAAGAACCATGAAAGAATGGGGGTGCAGTCAGAATCCTGTGATGCAGGCTGCATAGGTGGAGTCAAGATGACAGCGGCTCCCCAGCCCCTTTCCAAGTAAACTCTGTCCAATTCAGTTAGAGACAAGAGGATGACTTGCTTTAGCCGCATGGCTGCACAGATTGTTCTGTATGACTGTTTGTTGCCAATCTCGGAACTTGAACTCAAGGTCTGGGCACAGTCCGTGAGCTGCTTTTGATCAAGGCTAGCCCTCTACCATACGGGTCTACTTATGGCTTTGTTGACACTGAAATTGGACAGGCGTTTCAAGGACTTTCCTGCCTATGGTGACTTTGACCATAATCCTCCTATACAGGCTTGTATCAAGAAGGACTGCTGAGAGCCACTGGAGCCTGCCTAATCATTGGTCTTGCTGATGTTTTGGGACAGACCAGTGAGTTCCCTATCCGTAGGTTTAAGTGGTGGGAGCTGGAGCCCACAGTTCAAATCCTGGTCCTGCCACCTCCAAATGGCAGGAGATCTTAAGACACTCATTCATATCCATATGAATACGAATGGAATGGGATGTATGTATGATTGAATAGGCAGTTCTTGAATGATTCCAGGATAAAATTATACACTATTATAGGACACTGATCGATTTTAATCAATACTTTATGAAGCATTTACACAATCACATTCATTTAATGAAGGCATAATGAAATACCTAAGAATTGGGCATCACATAGTATAGAGATGCCATTTTTCTCTGCCGGGACTGGTATTGGAACTCATGGTCTGGGTAACTCTGTTGCACTGTAAGGGAAGGGGAAGCTCGCCTCCCTGAAGTGAAGAAATTCAGTTCTGTTCCTTAGGCCTGAAACCGATCCTCAACACTAGAAAACATCCCATTCGTGTACATTTTAGATATATGATTTATATTTACATACATATGTTGATTCTATATTACATTCAGTGTAGTTATTCATTTTATTTTTCATTTTGTTCATGTATTGGCTATTTTATTGGTTATTTTGGCACATAGAACATTGATTACTTTGATTACATAGGATATAGGACTGCATATGTTTTCCATTTCATACCTGACACCAAAGACTTTCTCAGAAAAGGAAAACATGTGTCACCATCAGGTTCTTACTCCACGATTATTGTTTGGGAGTGCTGGCATCTGAATTCATGGCCTACAGGGCCAAATTCATGAATGGGTGAGGGTCAGCATGCAATCCTGGGGCAAAATGAGCTGACACAAACTATGCCGGACCTGAGATTGAGCCCCTGGGGTTGAGAAAATAAGAACAGATTGACACGCAGATGGTAGTACATTAATAAATATATGTTTTCACAAGTCAATACCTGACAAACATTAGACACTTATCTGGGCATTATGAAACTGAATGATGATTTTGACCAATGTGATCAATAACACCCTCCTTACTAGAAGGCAATCCTTCTCCCACAAGGGAAACTTGCATTCCTGCTAGATAAAAATCCGCCAAACTCCCTCGTTCTCGGTAGGAAACCCTCTGTCCCTCTTGGTAGGAAACCCTTTATGTGTAGCTTGCCTTTTTTTTTCAATTTTGGTCAGTCTTGGGACTGAACTCTGGCCCTCGACACTGTTCCTCAGCTCTTCATCTCAAGGATAGCGCTCTACCAGTTGAGCCACAGCACCACTTCTGGCTTTCTCTGCTTATGTGGTGCTGAGGAATTGAACCCAGAGTCTCAAGCATGCAAGGCAAACACTCTACTGCTGAGCTACCTTCTCAGCCCTTTATCTGAGTTTTTAGTTCACTCACTTGCCAATGTTGAATTCTTCTAAGTCCTTTGTGCAGCTTTGACCTTCAATCACAAAACAAAATCTACCCTTTATAGATATTGTTTCTAGAATTAATTTTCCCATGCCATCCTACTAGAGCACTTAATTTAGGGGTTTAAAAAATCTTTTAGTATAATTAACAAATCTCTGTTGATCTTATTCTACTCTACATTTTATTTTTGCCAGTCCTGGTGCTCCCTGAGCTTCTTTTACTCAAAGCTAGCACTCTACCTGTTGAGCCACAGTGCCACTTCCAGTCTTTTCTGTTTATCTGGTGCTGAGGAATAAAACCCAGGGCTTCATGCATGCTAGGCAAACAATTTAAAACTAAGCCATATTCCTAGCCTCCAAACTACATTTTATTTATACTAATTATACTAAATTATTTATACTAATTATACTGATTCCTAAGCTGCTATCTGGGGCCTGGCTTGAATTTTTGGAAACTTTTGGGGGAGGATCCTGAATAGTACCCATGTAAATATGAAATATGAATGACCCTCTGGGGAAGGGGTCTCTCCTAACTAGTATAAAATGTTTGAGAATGGACAGGTGGATGAAATGCTAGGATGTAAGTGATGGCAAATTGAACCAAAGCACAGGTTCTACTCTAGTTGGCCAGGAAGGTCTCCACAATACCATCAGACATTTCCCCTGGCTATATTTAGTGCTTACTGCTCAACTCTTCACAGGTTCGGCCTTCACTGCATCTTGATATGTTTCCCAGAAATGCCAGTTGTCCCCCGTACCTACAGAGGCAAGGGGTATAGTTGGCCTTGGGAAGATAGGATTTTTGTCTTAGATCCTCCTCTTGCAAACAGCAACATCAGGGTCTTTCGAGTTTCCCCAAGCTGTGTTTGGCTGACAGATCATGCACTCCATGCCCTTGGGGGTCTGAGGTTCATTACAGTGGGAAGTGTACCACTTGTTTTTCTGGTCTCTGTGCCACACAGTCTTAACAGTAATGGTGAGCAGAATATTTAATCCATTTCACCCAAGCATTAATTTTTATTGATCATAGGACTTCAACTCTGGGCCTGGGCACTGTCCCTGAGCTCTTCAGCACAAGGCGAAAGAAAGCCCTACTAGTTGAGCCCAGCGCCAATTCCAGTTTTCTGGTGGTTAATTGAAGATAAGAGTCTCAAGGACTTTTCTTCTCTGTCTGTCTTTCAACCCCAATCCTCAGATCCTGAGTAGCTTGGATTGCAGGTGCATGCCACTGGCACCCAGATTTGGACATGACTTTTTTGAGTTCCCCTTTCAGCATATAAGATTTAAAACACACACCTTCAAGCACTTATGTATAACAAATTGTTGTTTGGACAAGTGCACAGTATGGATCTCAATAATAAAAATTATCCATTATTTAATAGTGTTCTGAGATCTTTTTCACCATTCTCCCAGTGGATTATCAGAAGCAGGTCCTTGGATCATTTTTCTTTGGTTCCTTAGGCCTAGAATTCTTACTCCCCATTTTAGCAGGTCTCTTGAGAATTCAGTTTTTGGTGCACTAAATCCTATCTATTGTAAGTTTCTTGTGCTCCCCTCTCATATTCAACTCTCCCCTTACTGGAGATTTCTCAAATATGGCTTCCTCCAGCTCCCACATTTTTATTCTTGGGCCAGAGAATGAATATAAACATCAAGACTCAAGTTTTCGTTGTGCCTAAGACTCACTCAGCACATGAAAGTCCCCAACCAACAAGGTAATGTGCACTAGTCCAATTTTTCCTCTCATGGCCAATGCATGAGGTAACTTTTTATTGGGGTGCTTCCATCGGCCCTTTCCTGACATTGCTGATACACTTTCCATCATTAGCCACAATGGGTGGGTCTAACCCAACCTTGAGCTACCTCAACAAGGCAGGATGTGTCTCCTTCTAAAGGGTTCCTTCCTTGCATAACAAAGATTGTGGACAATACCCCAGATTATTGGGAATACTCCCATAGTGTAAGCCAATATCCCAAGAAAGACAAGCAAGTTGAAAGAAACTTAGCACGGCAAAGTTTAGTTCTGTTGAAGGGCATGTTATTGGCAGGAAGCCAATGAAGCAACCGCTCTGAGTAGGAAGTCTGAGTAGGAAGTAGGTTTTACCCCTAATGAGTTACTACTTCTGGTATTGATCAGAAGTTGTGTTCAAAATCTTGCTCAATTGCCTCTTTTGAAGCTCAGCTGGCTAGTTTGAAAGGGGATCAGTTTCAGAGCAATCAATGAAACCAGGACAACCATGCCAGAAATTGTTAGAAAATTCTTACTACGCTTGTGCTCTATGAATTAAACTGTGCCTATGAGTTGAACCATGTCCCTAGAACGATTTTACTTACAGGATATACTTTAGTTAAAATAGCTTTTTGTAAGATTATGGCTATGTGTAGTCAATGCTTTCCTTCAAGCAATCACTTTCACAGAAAAATATTCTATCTCCTACAAAGTCCATTCCCAGACAGAATTTATTATCAGCAGCTTCCTCTTAGGAATGGAGGCTTATGAGCTTCCAGTTGAAAACACCTTATTCACATAATGCTTTGGCTCCCTTAGGCAAACTCACCTCAGCTAGTGGTTATAAAACCAACCGCTGTTTGTGGCTGCTTTATTATAAAGAACCTATCTGGTACTTCTGCTCCTAATGCTAATAGAAAGAGGAAAGCCTGCTCTCTCTGGAGGCACATAGCTCTGGATTTAAGCACACATATTGAACCCTGAGCACAGGACACAGATTAGACTGCAGTATTTTCAGAGCCATAGATGAATCAGCCAGATCCCAGATGCTTGGCTGAGCATAGGGCAGACTTCTGGTGCCACATTTCTGAGGTAAAGCAGTTCTAAGCTGCCAAGACACTGTGGTAGGAAGAGGCCTGAGGGAGAATTCTTGGTGGGAAGGAGAAGGGGAAAGTTTGGATTTAGGTTTTAGAAAATGCAAGCCACTTTCTGAATTGCTTGAGGCATCGAGCAGATCAACATGTTTACTAGCCCTCTAGATGCAGAGTATGAGAACACTTCCCACAGCTTACACTCAATCCTTCCTGTCTGGCAGCCTTCAATTCCCTCTTGCAGGAGTTAAGCAGTTTTTAAGAAAGCAAAAGTCAGTGAACGTGATCTAGCTAGTGAAGGAAGCATATCCTTTGGCTTTAGAATAGATGAATTTCTATCTCAGAACAAGAGGAAGAGAAGAAACTGGTAATGATATTTTGATGAACAAATGAAAGAAAAATGATAAAAGGAGTGATATTGATCAAGCTGCATTGTATTTATTTTCTGACTTGTTGAATGATGACCCTTGCTACAACTACTTAAAGGAATATATATGTATATGTATATATGTATATATATATATATATATATATATGCAATACTATGTATTTTCTGTGAGTGCATCTCAATCCACAGTGTAAGTATCTTAAAGATAGGAGAACTCAAATGATCATAAAAATGCAACTAGTAATGGTTTAGTCTCTTATCTGTTGAAAGCCCAGAGGAAGAGAGTACAGGCATGAAGATTCCAAGAAGATGTAGGCATACCCCAGCATTAGGATATATCTCTCACTGTCTTGGCCCAAAGTGACCCCTAAATTGCCAGTAATCACTTCAAAGTTCCAGGAAGTGAGATGAAGGAACAGAAAAAGGAAATCAAGAAATACAGAACATGTGTGGACTGGCCTTAAAGCAATATCCTAGATGCTATCAGGTAACATTTTTATCTGTATTATCTAAATATTATCACTATTGGGAGATGTTATCACTATTTGACTTACCCTAGACTTCAGTTAAATCTATTGATTCAGAAAGAAGGTTGGATATTATGGTAAGCACCTGAGATGTTTTGCTATGTATATCAAGGGCTCTAGAACTCGTGTGTAATGTTTTACTCTTTTGTATGAGGAATAGTTGATGCATTTTATCTGCAACTAGAAACTGCTTTCAAGCATAAGAAAAAGAAGAAACATATTTCATATGCTATTATATATTGAAAATGTGTATGAAAACATCCAAATTAAGGCACATTGACAATCTATTTTGAACTAATGGGGTGATTTCCCTAAGCATAATCTCATTACATTAAAAAAAAATCTGCACTCAATGGAGGGAAGCCAGAAGGAGGAACACAATGAGTGGAAAACAGAACAACACACAAGAGGCCCATCAGCTCCACTGGTCATAGAAGGAAAAGAAATAAGCAATCCAAAGACAGTGATTGGAAGGGAGGAATAAGAGGGAAAGCGGGAATAATCTACACTATACAAAAGGCAAGAAATGTAAACATCACCTGATATGGAAGAAATACTTGGTATTGTCAAAGCTCATAGAATTCACAAACTTTATAGACCATGAAAATGATAATTTTCTTGTATGGTTAAAATATGTTTGTGACTTTTAGTAAGTATCATAATTCCACAATGCTGTGAATTATGTGAATATTATGTAATCACCTATCTCAATTTTTTTAAAAGTGGGAGAAGGTTTGCGTTGAGAGGGATGGGTGAATATGTTGTCAGATACATCATATTCATATACTGTTGTGCAGAATGGGAACTTGTTTGTACAACTACTTAAAGATAATACTAATAAAAACATGTTTAAAAAACAACCTCACAGGGGCTGGGAAGGTGGCTCAGTGGTAGAGTGCTTGTCTTGTATGCATGAGGCCCTCGGTTTGATTCCCCAGCACCACAGAAGCAAAAAGAAAAAAGCCAGAAGCAGTGCTGTGGCTCAAGTGGTAGAGCACTAGCCTTGAGCTGAAATGCTGAGGGACAGTGCCCAGGCCCAGAGTTCAGGAACCACGACCAGAGACCCCCCCCCCAAAAAAAACCCTCACACACTTAAATGAGATATAGTTTTGAACACAGGTTTATAGAATGCTGACAATTTAAATTGTTTCCCAGCCTGTTGTTGTTTTTCTCTTTTTTTCAATAATTGTGCTCAAATGCAACAACTTAAAATGTATTATCTTTTTTAAACTCTGTATTAGCTTTGCCTAGTTAAATAAGTGTATTTCATTTTGATATATCTACATAGACATACAATGTCCCTTGATTATACTTACCTCTTCATCATTCTCCTTCTCCTCTCCCAGGTTTTTTTTTTTTATTTTAATCATTTTAAGAATACAGCATAGTTGTAGTAAGTACATTTACAATATTGTATAAGATCAGTGTTAACACTTTTCATCCTCCAAGATTCAAATTGTATATTCCGTAAAACAATTTTCCGCTCTCCTCTGCTTCAAGATATGCATCAAGTACGATTTTACTTCCTGTCTCTATCAATATGACTGTTCTATATAACTGATATAAGTAGAATCATGTAATATTAGATCTTTTTATGACTGGCTTATTTCACTTAGCAAAGTGTCCCAAAGATTCATGCTTAATATAGCAGTTGTCAAAACATAATTCTATTTAAAGTTGAAATAATATACTTCTGTGGGTATAAACCACATTTGCCTTAGCTATTCATTAGTTGATGGCCACTTGGATTGCCTCCAGGTTTTGAGTATTGTACAAAATGAATATGAGAGTACAAGGATCTCTTCCAGACCTTGCTTTTAGATCTTTAGAGTATATACCCAGAAATGGAGTAATTGGATCATATGAAAATTTTCTTTTTTTATTTTCTGTCATGGGGTTGAACTCAGGTCAGGGCCACTGTCTCTGAACTTTTCCTCAAGGCTAGTGGTTTACCACTTTAAACCACAGATCCACTTCCCATTTTCTGCCCAGGCTGGCTTTGAACCACTGTCTTTTTATTTCAGCCCCTGTCCTGAGTGGTTAGGATGACAAGTATGAATAATCCTGTTTTAAATTGTTTGAAGAGATGCTCTACTGGTTCCCATAGAGGGGTTCCAATTTTACCACACTTTTGTCAACATTGTTCTTTTCTTTTCTTGTAGTTACCCTGCCTAATTCATATGAAGCGGTAATTTTCTTCATTATTTTGACTAACACTTTCTGGTGATTAGTGATGTTAAACACCTTCTTCATGGGCTGGTTAACACTTTGACTTTATACCATTCTGTGTTGTTTCATGGACACGGTTGATTGCATCCTTTCTTGCCTCCTGATTTGTGTTTTCCCACAATGAATGACCCTACTCTGATGTCAGTTTCCAGTACGTCTTCTGGTCCTGTATCTACAAACCATCATATTGATTTGTACCCCTGTTATTGTAACAGTGAACTAAAGATACAAAATTATGCTCTGGTCACCTATCTACTTCCACTTTTAGATCTCTCTCCCTCAGCTTTTAGTAATGGCCTTGGGGCATATCCAAAACTTACTAGGTCCTTAAATCCTGTAGAAACTTAAAGCCCCTATATTTAGTTAGTTCTAATGGAAATACGTGACATCCAATTTCCCTTTTTTTCCTTTTTGTACATTTTTGATTGTAAAAATACTGTACAGGTGTTACAGTTACATGAGTAAGGTAATGAGTACATTACCTATCGAGCACTGGTGCCTCTTCCAGGAAAATAAGGTGAAAATTGAGAGCTTTGTAATATAAAAGCACACCAAAACTCTAGATATATATTTTTCTTCATATGAGTATTTAGAATTGTGTGAAGCTAGAGATATAACCTAATTGCAAGTTAATAATGAACTTGTCGCATTTTCGAGTATGCTAGAAGATTTATGATACTCTTGAGTTAGAGGCAAAAAGGAGTTAATTTGTACAATAGTGAAAGCCAGTCAGATATGTGTGGGTATGTGTGTGTATTTATATATTTGAAGTGAATCTCCCAGCCCTCAGTGACATGGAGTGAAGCAAAGATAGCCATGTGAAACCTATACAAACAATAGGTTCTGACTTTGAGCAACTACAATCTATATAATGAGACATAGGCATACATGAACTTTACTCTGGAGGATGACAATAGCTTAGAAATAGCTTATGAAAATATTCTTGCAAATATACTATAGAATATAGAGCAGCTAGTGTTCACTTGAAGGTATGCAAATACATGAGACTGCCATGAAATTATTCTTTTTCTTTTGTTTCTTGAAGGTTCCTAGCTACCAAGACAGATACATATTTCTCCTAATACGTACATAGCTCTCCTTAAAAATGAGGCTTGACAATTTGTCGAGAATACTTATTCTTTTTCTAGCTCTAAGCCTTAAGATGAAATAGGGATTTCAATCCTATCTAGAGTACAATTCAACAAAAGAAATAGATGGAGTTCAAATTTTACACACCTAGAAGTTTTTCTTTTAGAGACATTTCTTAATGCAGGTGTGGAAGAAATTAAGGAAAAAATAGGTCCACGAATATATTTTAAGAAGATAGTCTATGTATTTTAACAGTATTAAAGGATTACATTTCTGTTTTTTAGTGTGTAAATATCTATAGTATGTGCAAAGAACCAAAGTTCATTCCAGGGCCTATCATGGAATAGAATGTAGCAAATTTTGTATATATTGTTTGTATATTTATAGAATTCGCCTGTCTCACTTGTCTCCCATTTTCATAAACAGAGCACCTCTTTGACATAATGAAAAACAAACATTATATTTCTACCTCCTACAGGATTCTACACACTTTGCTGTCTGCTAAATATAGAAAAGATTCATGCACAATCCTCATCTTCAAGGAACAATTTTCAGTAACCCAAGTAGCTTATGTATATCTCCTACCCCTTTCTTCCCAGATGTCAAACTAGGTGAGTGATGACTGAATTCTATAAAAAATAAAATCTCAGATAATTCAGAGGCATGCAGTTAGTATCCAATAGAATCTTCTTCACTTGGATATATATTATCACCATCCTTGTGAGAACTTCAGCTTCCTTATTTGAAAACTGCACTGTCCAGTTAACAGAGTAGATGAATCTCATTATTTAAAATTCCATTTAACTGAAATTGGAAGGATTAATTTCTCACACACTATTAACGTTTGAGATTCTGTAGCTACATATTGCCAGTGGCTAGTCTGTTAGACAACGCATATATAGAATATTTCCATTATCAAAGATGTTTCTGTTAAAACTGTTTTAGAGTGTGTTTCTGCTTGTTAAGAAATAGTCCATCTTCCTAAACTACATATGCTCCATAGCTGGTACTCAGACTGAAGATCAGACCAGAAATTCTAGAAACACATCAAGTTAAGATATAGATATAAATTGTTCTACATAGGCACATTTATTTATGAGGAGGAAGAGGATCAAACAGTCAACGTCAGCAGAATCAACTCTCTCAACTCTAGGAATGAATAGATGAAAAATTTAGCAATTCTTTGCAGCATTGCTTCTGTGATTGGAATTGGCTGTGGTATTCTCAATGGTGATTTTGTTGGAAAGTATAAATGTGTAATTATCACATTAGCTCACAGAAGAATTAGGATCTGTGCTTGTAAATGTCATTTGGTATTTACACATGACATTTTAATTTTGCCTAGTATCAGTACACCACAAATATCTTTATATGGTTTCTGAGGGTTTTTTTTTTTTAACATTTTTTATTGCGAACATACCGTACAGAGGTTTTACAATTACATGAGCAAGGTAATGAGTTCATTTCTTATCAAGCACTGTTGCCTCCTCCTTTGTTTCCCCTTATGATCCCTTCTCATCTCCGCCTTCCCCACCCCCATGCCTCCTCTTCCGCCAAAGTTGTAAAGGTCGTTTTTCGACATAACGTCTTGTACATCTCATTGTTGCAATGAGTCCACTTGTAAACCTAATAAACAATTTTTTCCCTTCCCCTCCACATACTATACCAACATCAAATACAGTGAAACAGGTATTGTACCAGGGGAGGGGACATACAAAGCAACAAAGGAATCATCTTAATTATGTTAGAAACAATAATAAGAAAGAAAAAGCATTTGAGTACTTATCTTGTATTCATTTCACCTAACATCAACTTATCTGACCATTTCTGCTTGTCTAAGACATGTACTAGTTATTGCAAATAAGGGAAACCATGGGACCTATGTTTATTTGGGCCTGGTTTACTTTACTTAATATAATTTTTTTCCAAGTCTTTCCATTTCCTAACAAATGGGACAATGTCATTCAATCAACTCCAAATTTATCAAAGACCCTGGAGTCAAAGCAACACCCTGAAAACATTGCAGGACGTAATAGAAAATACCCTTGGTCTGAGTTGTTTGTTTCATTAATTTTGATTCTTCCTACAGCAGGCATTTTTTTTAATTTTATTTTATTTTATTTGAGAACATACTGTACAGAGGGGTTACAATTACATGGGCAGGATAATGCATACATTTCTTACCAAGCATTGCAGTCTCCTCCTTTGTTTACCCTTCACCTCCCTTCCCACCCTCCCCCCTCCCCCCCCACCCAATCAAACCCCCCCTCCCCCCCACTCCGACATTGTAAAGCTGGTTTTGACATGACATTTTGTACTTCTCATTGTTGCAACAGGTCCACCTGAATCCTTAAACGACTTGTTTGTCCCCGTCTCCTCCACATGTTATACTGACATCAAATATAGTGAAAGCGGCGGTTACACTGTGGGGGAGGGACATACAAAGCAACAAAGAAATAATCTTATAAATTCGTTAGAAACACATGCATGAAAGAAACAAAAACATTAAAATACATATTTGAGGGTTCATTTTCCTAACATCACATTATGACTTGTTCCGCTTGACTCATACCTATACTAGATATTGCAAATAAGGGAAACCGTGGGATCTATGTTTCTTTGGGCCTGGCTTACTTCACTTAATATAATTTTTTCCAAGCCTTTCCATTTCCTAACAAATGGGGCAATGTCATTCTTTCTGATGGAGGCATAGAATTCCATTGTGTATATATACCACATTTTCTTGATCCATTCATCTACTGAGGGGCATCTGGGTTGGTTCCATAGCTTAGCTATGGTAAATAATGCTGCAATAAACATAGTTGTGCTGGTAGCTTTAGTGTGGTCTTTTTTGTAAACATTTGGGTAAATGCCCAAAAGTGGGATTGCTGGGTCATAGGGGAGTTCTATGTGAAGTCTTTTGAGGAACCTCCACACTGCTTTCCAAAGTGGTTGAACAAGTTTACATTCCCACCAACAATGAAGTAAGGTTCCTTTCTGTCCACATCCCCTCCAGCATCGGTTGTTGTTAGAGTTCTTGATTTTTGCTGTTCTAACTGGAGTGAGGTGATATCTCAATGTTGTTTTGATTTGCATTTCTTTTATGGCTAGGGATGTTGAACATTTCTTCATGTGTCTATTGGCCATCCTTCTTTCTTCTTCAGAGAAGCTTCTCTTTAAGTCTTTCGCCCACTTACTTATTGGGCAGTTGTTTCTTTGAGGATTTGTTGTTGGGTGGTTTAATTTTTTGAGTTCCAAGTATATTTTAGATATGAGACCCTTGTCCGTTGTATGGCTAGTAAAGATATTCTCCCAATCCGTGGGCTTTCTATTGATCTTGCTAGCTATGTCATTTGCCCTGCAGAAGCTCTGCAACCTTATGCAATCCCATTTGTCCAACCTTTCTTTGATTTGTTGTGTTTCCGGGTCTCTATTAAGAAATTTTCGGCCTGAGCCAAGGAGACCCAGGGTTTCTCCAATTCCATCCTGTAATGTTTTCAGAGTGTCTGCTTTGAGTTCAACGTCTTTGATCCATTTGGAGTTGATTCTTGTTCAGGGTGATATATAAGGATCTAGCTTTAGTTTTCTTCATGTTGATAACCAGTTTTGCCAGCACCATTTACTGAAGAGGCTGTCTTTGTTCCATTCTATTGTTTTAGCTCCCTTATCGAAGATTAGATGGCTATAGATCTGTAGGTTCATTTCTGGGTTTTCAATTCTATTCCATTGGTCCTGAGATCTGTTCTTATGCCAATACCAAGCTGTTTTGATTACTATGGCTTTATAGGAGAGGTTGAAATTTGGTATTGATATTCCTCCAGCAGTGTTCTTTCCGTTGAGGAGCGTTTTTGCTATTCGGGGTCTTTTATTGTTCCATATGAATTTTTGGATTGCCTCTTCTATTTCCTTGAAGAATGAGGGTGGAATTTTGATAGGTATTGTGTTGAATTTGTAGATAGCCTTGGGAAGTATTGCCATTTTCACGATGTTAATCTTTCCAATCCAGGAGCATGGGAGGTTTTGCTATTTTTAAAGTTCTGTGTTGATTTCCTTTTTCAAGATTTTAAAGTTTTCATTATAGAGGTCCTTCACTTCTTTAGTTAAGTTAATTCCTAGGTATTTTATTTTTTGTGGGGCTATTACAAATGGAGTTGATTTCCTAATTTCAGCCACACTTTTCTCATTGTTGGCATACAGAGAAGCCATTGATTTTTGGGGGTTAATTTTATAACCTGCTACTTTGCCAAAGTTTTGAATCAGCTTGAGTAATTTGGGAGTGGAGTCTATGGGATTCTTTAAATATAAGATCATGTCATCTTCAAAGAGGGAGAGTTTTATTTCTTCTTTCCCTATTTGGATACCCTTTATGTCTGCATCTTGTCTTATTGCTGTAGCTAGGAATTCTAATACTAGATTGAAGAGAAGTGGAGAGAGTGGGCATCCTTGTCTTGTTCCTGAGTTAAGGGGAAATAGCTTTAGTTTTTCACCATTGAGTATAATGCTGGCTGTAGGTTTGTCATATACAGCCTTTATTGTATTGAGGAATGTTCCATGGATTCCTAATTTTTCCAAAACCTTCATCATAAAGGGGTGTTGGATCTTGTCGAATGCTTTTTCTGCATCTATTGAGATAACCATGTGGTTCTTATTCTTGCTCCTGTTGATGTGATGAATAATATTAATTGATTTGCGTATATTGAACCAGCTTTGCATCCCTGAAATGAATCCTGTTTGATCGTGGTGTATGATTTTTTGGATGAATTGTTGAAGTCGGTTGGCCAAAATTTTGTTGAGAAGTTTTGCATCAATGTTCATCAAAGAAATGGGTCTATAGTTCTCTTTCTTTGATGAGTCCCTGCCTGGTTTTGGGATGAGGGTTATGATGGCTTCATAGAATGTGTTCGGTAGTGAGCTTTCACTTTCAATTTCATTGAAGAGTTGGAGGAGAATTCTCTCCTTCATAACTGAAGGCCAAATAAAAACCTTCCATAGCAAAGTAAAATTGAAACCATACATCTCCACCAAACTAGCCCTACAAGAAATTCTTAAAGATGTCCTACACATAGAAAACCAACAAGACCGCAATAAAGACCAAGAAACTGCACCCAAACTGAGAATCAAAGAACCATAGGAAGAACCCAGTTGTCACAGCCTCCAAGAAGGTAGATAACATGGCAGGAACTCCCAAATACCTCTCAGTGCTATCTCTTAATGTTAACGGACTGAACTCTCCAATTAAGCGACATAGACTGCTAGTTGGATTAAAAAACAAGACCCTTCTATCTGCTGCCTGCAGGAGTCATATCTTGCCCGTAAAAACAAACACATTTTCAATGTTAAAAGCTGGAACAAAATCTACCAAGCAAACGGCCCCCATAAACATGCGGGAGTTGCAATCCTAATATCAGATAAAATAGACTTCAAATTCAAATTCGTGAGAAGACATAAAGAAGGTCGCTACATACTAATTATAGGATCTCTCCTTCAGGAGGATATTACAATTCTAAATATCTATTCGCCAAACAATGGCGCACCCAAATTTATCAAAGAAACACTACTTTCCCTCAAATCCCATACAGATCCAAAGACATTAATTGTTGGGGATTTTAACACACCACTCTCCCCACTAGATAGATCAACTCGGCAAAAACTCAACAGAGAAAATGCAGATCTAAACAGCTGCATAGATCAACTAGACTTAACATTTACTGAACATTTCACCCAGCAGCATCAGAATACACGTTTTTCTCAGCAGCACATGGAACGTTTTCTAAAATAGACCACATTTTAGGCCACAATGCAAACTTGTCTAAATTCAGAAACATTGAAGTTATACCTTGCATTCTCTCTGACCACAAGGGAATAAAATTAGAACTCAACACCAAAAGCCACCAAAGAAAGTCCGGTATCACATGGAGGCTGAACAACACACTGCTGAATCATGAGTGGGTCATGGAAGAGATTAGAAAGGAAATTCAAATGTTCATGCTATTCAACAAAAATGAACACACAAAATACCAGCTCCTCTGGGACACAGCAAAGGCAGTACTCAGAGGCAAGTTTATTTCTCTGAGCTCCTACATCAACAAATTGGAGAGATCTGAAACTAACAATTTAATGACACATCTAAACCTCCTTGAAAAAGAGCAGCAAGATAAACCCCAATCCAGTAGACGGAAAGAAATAATCAAAATTAAATCAGAATTAAATGAATTAGAATCCAAAAAAACTATAGAAAGAATCAACAAAACAAAGAGTTGGTTCTTCGAAAAACTTAACAAAATTGACAGACCCTTAGCAAATCTTATCAGAAAAAGAAGAGAACACACCCAAATTAATAAACTCAGAGATGAGAATGGAAACATCACCACGGAAACAACCAAGATTCAGAACATTATAAGGGAATACTTCTCAAAACTTTATGCTAATAAGTTTGAGAACTTGACAGAAATGGACATCTTCCTAGCACATATTGGCATGCCAAAACTAAACCAAGATGAGGTAAACTATCTTAACAGGCCCATATCAAGCATTGAAATAGAAACAGCAATAAGAGACCTCCCAGCTAAGAAAAGTCCAGGACCAGATGGTTTTACAGCGGAATTTTACAAGGCCTTCAAAGCAGAGCTCACACCAATTCTTACAGCAGGCATTTTAAAAATTAGTGGAAAACTTAAGACTTTCTTGTGTTTTATAGTCCCATTATTACTCAGTAAGCTTAATAAAAAAAAGAGAATCCATGAACTATGTATCTCCCACCACCCTTTTGTTAATTACTGGAGCTAAGAGAACTGGTTCCCCAGAATCTGACCTTCAGAATTCAAGAATGAGGTGGGAATAAGACAAGGAAAGAGAGACATAGTCATTTGCTGTCACAATGAGCACCTGTTCTCAATCTTTTTGATTCCCACAGTGAGCTTTTATTTGTGCTTTTTTATTAGCATGACAAAGATAAGTGACTTTCCCAGATTTAGAGTTGGAAACTTGTGGGACACATTCCTTTATTATGTAATCTTTCTTAAAATTGTGTATCATTGTTTTGGCTCTTGGTGCCTTTTCCATCCTTGTTGCAAGTATGTATTTCTACAAATGGAGACTTTGGTTTATCATCATGATTAAAATAGGATTTGGGAGATTGTGTGATTTGCTATAG
The DNA here is from genome assembly GCF_019054845.1 of Dipodomys spectabilis. Taxonomy (NCBI): domain Eukaryota; kingdom Metazoa; phylum Chordata; class Mammalia; order Rodentia; family Heteromyidae; genus Dipodomys; species Dipodomys spectabilis. Next base: position 65,187 of record NW_024870837.1, on the reverse strand, counting down.
AAGTAAGGTATTATGATTAGGACCCTTTGGTCCAGGTTTCATTTCTTTGTGGAATTTTTATTGGGGTCCTTACTCATGGACTCATGTGTAAGTAATTCTTCCAATATTCCAGTATAATCCAGTAGAGTTGGACAATGCATTAGAAATTTAAAACATGCCTATAATTCTTTTAAAATATACTTTTAAATATAATATCATAAATAAAAGCTTTGTTTTGTTTTTTGTAATTTTAATATTATTGTCATGGTTATGCACAGATGGGTTACACTTACATAAGTAAAGCAGTTATAACATTTCTTGTGTAACTTGTTACACACTCCCTCATTTTCTTCCTCTTTCCCTGGCTTTCTTAATCCCACCGCCCAAGTTGTACAGATAATTTCCAACATATTGTCACTTTTAATTTCCATTAAGTAAATTTTTGTGCTGTTCCCATCCTGGATCTCCACAATGTGAACACTGGAACATCATGGTTATACTCCTCTGCCTTGCATACATGCATATATTTATATTTATATATATGCCTACAATTTGGGTTCATATATCTGTTTGATTATTCATTTGTTTATTGCCAAAACTGGAGTTTGAATTCAGGGCCTGAACATTGTTCTCTGTGTTTTTTCCACCTCAGTGCTAGCCACAGTTCCACTTCTGGCATTTTGGTAGTTGAATGGACTTTCTCTGGGAGCTGGCTTTGAACCATGATCCTCAATCTCACCCTTGTGATAAGGTAGGATTACAGGTGTGAGCCTACTTTATACTTTGACTTTTCATCTCATTGTATCATGCATATATTTCCTACCCAATAACATCCTTAGAAATTTCATACTGTTCTAAGAGCATCACTTATAATGATTACATGAGAGTCCAGTGTTTATAAATAACATGAAAATCTTTGTTGTCTCCAAAATATTATATGTATCATCAAAGTTCTTTTGGATTTTTCACTCTAGTATTCATTTTTTATAGAAAATATCTGCGAGTTAGAAAGAACCAAATACAAACTTTCTTCTTACATAATGATCCATCTTAACTTGGCTCATCTAAAACAGTAAGTTAATCCTCCCTGTGAATTTATTCTTTTTCCCAGCATGTAGTTCCAATTTTGTAACTTTTACCCACCTTACCCACTATAAACTTTGTCTGAAATGACTCTTGCTATCATCCAGTTTTTGTAAAAACCTTTTCCATGGTATTTCATTAATAGGAAGCCATATTTAAATAATAGCAACTTAATGTCATCATTTCCACGGGTATCTGCATTTCAGCCTGGAACAGGATTTTATTTTAATGGAAGAATCAGAGCATCATTTGGAAGGCAGAGATTACCCTTATGAACAAATTTGATCTTTCATTGCTTATTTTTGTTTTGGAATTTGAAGGCTAAAGATTACCAACTCATATATCCTCTGTTGTCACTGTATTTGATTCCAGTTCCCTGCATCTTGTATATACATTTTTCTAATTTGGGGAGGGAAAGGATAACAAAATGCTGAAACAAGGATAGTGGTTGACCAATTGTAACAATGAGATGTACAGTACACTATGTTGAAAATGATCACAATTTTGGGATACAGAGAAGGAAGAGTTGGGGAAGTAAGGAGAGAGAGGAATGTAGGAGGAAAACAAAGGATGGAGTAACAATGCTCAATGGGAAATGTACTCATTACCTTACTCATGTAACTGTAACCCCTCTATACAATATTTTATAATAAAAATATTTTTAAAAGATTACCAGCTCATACTCCCACAGTTTACTTGCTATACACCTTAAATGCTTCATATGGCTGAAAAAGGGAAACCAAAAAGACAGCAACTTTCAATATAGATTGTCTATTTTTGCAATACCAAGATGCCAAATGCAGTGCCAAGTGCACAGGCACCCAGAGTACATTCATTAAGCTCTAGAATTCTCAGTTGTTTGCTTTGGCTAGAAATCTCTTAATTTTATTATACTCAATATGCAGAAATGTCCTGAAAATTATTATTGCAGAAAAACCTTTCCTACAAAATCAGGAAAATTTGACCAAGTCAAAAAGAGTAAAATAACACAAGAAGAATTCTATTCCTGTTTACATAAAAGCTAGGATTCAACATGGGTCTATTAATAGTCTGAAGAAGACAAACAATTATTTAAGTGAGTTGTTATTACAAATGTAATGATATATGAACTCTGCCTGGGGAGTTGAAAAGAATCCTTCCTGCACAGTGTCTTGATACATAGGAAGGGAGAAAACAAATATTCTGTAAAATGATGAAAAACTTAGGAAGTTCAGTATTCTCCAAATATTATGACCAAGGAATGTAAGGTATCAGGAACAAGGTGAGTTGGAGAGTGAAATTGGAGAGATGGAAATGGCCATATAGCTTGGTGTTTTGGCACTTTCTTAATATGCACAGGGCCCAGGGGTTCAATCCCCAGCAATGAAAATGAAGGAAGGAAGAGACCAAGAAAGATTTGTGAGGTAGGCCTAGCATCATCATAGAAGTTTTATTCTCTTCCTCTTTTATTTTATTTTTTGGTTGGTCATGGGGTTGAACTCTGGGCTTGGGGGCTTTCCATGTGCTCTTCAGCTCAAGGCGAGGGCTCTACGACTTCAGCCACAATGCCATTTCCGTTTTCTAGTGGTTTATTGGAGATAAGAATCTCATGAACTTTCCTGCTTGGGCTGGCTTTGAACGATGATCCTCAGATCTCAGCCTCCTGACGAGCTAGGATTACATGCTTGAGCCACTGGTGCCTGTCTACAAGTTTTATTCTCTAGCCCAGGATTTCATACTCTTAATTTCACATTATTACTGCATGGGAGATTTTAAAAGTACCGTTGCTCAATTCTCAGCTGTTTTATCTGAGTGGGAACAGATATATCAACTTCAGCTGATATGACATGGGGGCACCAGTAAAGCACCCAGGATAAAGATATCATGGTAGCATATAAGAGTGTAGAACTTGAAAACTTTTCTGTGAGCAGAAAAATAAGTGCACATAGTATGTTAGCCTAAGTATGATTATAGATCAGTCTGAGTTTAAATGAACCAATATACCAGTTTTGTAACCTCTTTTTAAACCTCAGTTTCCTATTTTGGACATGGAAGCCCATGAGACTACAATGCAAGAGTGTTCATAAAGTGTTTTCAGGGTATGCATTTTAAAATTTATTATAACTACCATTAGTTGATTTGTTTATATAGTGTAAATTTGAACTAGGTGCTGATGAGCAAAGCGGAAGAGGATGAAGTGTCCTGTCTTAGGTCTCTCGGGTACTTGAGGTCATTCCTTACACTCCAAAATTGGTGAAGTTATAATTGGACAAAAGGGCACTTTTAAACGTTTCTCTATGGAGCTTTAGCATTTTTCAATATCAGAAGGACTCTGGAAAGATGGAAAAATAAAATAGAGAAAGTGGCGCTGGGAAGGTGTCTCAGTGGTAGAGTGATTGCCTTGCAAGCATGAGGCCCTGGGTTCAATTCCTCAGCACCACATAATCAGAAAAAGCCGGATTTGGGGCCTAGACTTAAGTGGTAGATCGTTGGTCTACAGCTGAAGAACTGGGGGACAGTGCCCTGGCCCAGATTTGAGGCTGCACAACCAAAAGAAAGAAAGGAAGAAAGAAAGAAAGAAAGAAAGAAAGAAAGAAAGAAAGAAAGAAAGAAAGAAAGAAAGAAAGAAAGAAAGAAAGAAAGAAAGAAAGAAAGAAAGAAAGAAAGAAAGAAAGAAAGAAAAAAAGAAAGAAAGAAAAAAACCACAACAGTCCTTTTCAGCTGGCTTACTGTCAGTCCTTTTGACGTATGATGACAAATTACCAGACACTGAATTGCTTATAAACAACAAATTTATTTCTCCATTCTGGAGCCTGTAGGTCCAAGATTACAGTGCTAGCATAGTCAGGAATTTTATTTCTGAGTGAGGCCCTGTTTTAAAGTTCAGGAGTGAAATTTATTTGGTGTTGTTTATTTAAACCCAATTCATGAAGTTTTGCTTGCATGACTTAATTACTATCCATGTACACACAAAGGCCCATTTCTACAACATTACATTTGAGATAGAATTTCGATATGTGAAACTGGATGAAGCGAGTAAATAAATGTATTGTACATATACATTCTTTTATTTTCCTATAAGATTGTGGATCTAAGAACAGTAAGATAAAGACATTGAATGATCTCAAAGCTGAATCTTAGCCATTCTATGATTCTGGAGCTTTATATTGATCTGGATTATTTAATTCTCTGCCTTCACTACAAGTTTATTTGGAGAATACATATGATAATTACACTAAGTGAGAAGTTTAGAGAATTATTTCATATTGTTTACTTTTAATTTTTTGGTAAATACTTGGATTCAAATTCAGAGCCTGGCATTTGCCAAGCAGGCACCATACCACTTGATTCATGCCACATCCAGCAATTTTTGCTTCGATTATTTTTGAGATAGAACCTTGCATTTGTTTATTCCTAGGATACCTGGATAGTGAACTTCCTAGTTGTATGTTCAACATAGGTAGGATGACAGCCACACATTGGCACACCCAGCTTTTATTGTTTGAGAAGAAGGTCTCTTGTGTGTCTTCCAGCTTGACCTTGAACAGTGACTATCCATATTTCCATTTTCAAAGTAGCTAGGATAATAGGTATAAACCACCTCATTTGGTTTGTCTTATTTATGTTTATGAAAGTTCTGAAAGTATGAGAAAATTCTCAAAAAGTTTACTAACCATACCCAGATTCTAGGTGATACACTTATATTTATTCTGTCACAAACACAATTTGTGATATTGCACATCAAGAATACAAATATGTATTGCTAATGCCAATTTAAAGAGTTGTGATGATCTAATTTCTATGTGTGGATTTGTTTCCTGGCAAAACATCCTGAGTACATAGGCCAAAAATGTGATAGTCCTACAAGCAAAAATTACTTCTAGTATGATCAACAGTTTGCAAATAAGGGTTCCATGCCTGCAGAGGAGACAGGTCACAGGACAATTCCCTGCTGTGACCCTATAATAAATCTGCACTTTTCAAAATAGCAGAGTGGTGAATTTTGTCAAAATTATTATACGGGAACTTTCTTGACCTGATAAAGAGTACTGCATTAGAATGAAAATATTCCCAGTTCTTCTGAAGTCAGGAAAAGATGTCATCCATTTGTATTCAAACACATAGCAAGCATTTTTGCTAATATAATGAAGAAAAATATAAAGTTCTTCAAAAATAGCTTTTATTTATATATATATAGGACTCTTAAACACACGGATAAGACAATAAATAACCCAATTAAGAAGATACAGAGAGAAGGCAAATAAGCACATCCAAAACCCATACATTACAAGAATGTTATAGAAATTCTTCTCAAATGTGTTCAGATAATGTTTTCTGGAATGTAAGGAATGTAAATAATTTCACCATCTTGATTCTTCCAATAATAATTTTCAAAAATGCATAAAGAACTTCAGAATTCATGGAATTTTTATTTCATGTTCTGTGCAGAACACTTTACAAAAGGCATATTCTTTATTTCTTGAAAACACCAATATTTTTACCTGTATTCATCTGTGTAAATGACTTCACAAACCTTTTAAGGCAATTGAAGAAGGAAATTGTAGCCAAACAATGCATAGACAATATCTTGAAAATTGTATCATAATCTTTTTCCTTTTTCTTGTCTCTTTTTTTTTTTCAGGAGAAGGGATTGAACTGAGGGTCTCAAACTTCCTGGATAATTGCTCTTGATCCTTACACCTAGCACTTTGTTGAGCTTTAGATTTCTTTTCAGATAGTTTCTTATTAACTGCCTAGACTGGCCTCAAACCATTATCCTCCTACTTTTGCCTCTTATAAACATGTGGCACCAGTTTGTTTTAAATATTGAGGTATCTGTATCACATTTTTACCATACAAACAGCAAACCTCCTATACTTTCCACTGTCTAGCTCTTAAGTAGTTAGAATTGTAGGCATGTACCACTATATCAAGCTGAATTTTTCTAAAAAGAAATCTTTAGTAGCTCTGATAACAAAGAAATATTCACTAACTTCTCTTTAGTCTCCAATTGTCTACCTCTGTAAATTCTTTCTCATTTTTCTCCTCACTGAAGACAGTAAGTTTGTGATAAGTTCAGTTTTGTTAATGCTTTCAAAATATTCCTTTTTAGTCTACATTCTTCATGCCTCATGTTCCGTATCATAGTGATTTTCCTTACCAAAAATATTTGTCTCAGCCTGGAGAGGTGACTGATGCCTACATCCCTAGGTACTCTGGAGGCTGAGATTCAAAGATTGTAGTTGGAAGCCAGCCAAATATTTTCTATCTAAAAGGAAACTGGGTGCATCCTAGTAACATAAAAATCATTATCTCATATTTGTTATAATAACATCTTACAAATTTAAGGTTATTCATTTGATAACTTTAATAGAAACAAGAAATACACATGAATTTCTCTCAGGAAATCCAAGTCATTCATTAAAACCCTAACTTGTTTCGGGAAAGAGATAAAATCTCATTCAGAGAACATAACTAGGTGCCATTGTTACATTCTCCTTTCTGTCACTATCAAAGATGCTTCAGAGGAAACAGACCTAAACAGATATGAGTCCTGGAACATATTGTAAATGCAAGCATTGAATGATCTCTCTATGGTAAGAAAAACAATCCACAAATTTTCACGCACCTAAACAACCGATCATGTTGCTTTGCTCTGAGCCTGGATGAGTTTTCTTATTTGTCCTTCTGTGGCACTGAAGGTGTGTATCTTTTTCTATATTCAGTCTATATGGAGTTCTATTTCCTCTTGCAAACATTCTGAGAAGCTCTTCCCAGGCCACAAGAAGTACAGATAAATTATTCATCCCATATTCTCCCCTCACAGCTCTCCTGTCCTGAAAAACTGTTTACTGAACAAAATGGAACAATGATTGCACAATGATATAAACCTGAGTGAGCATTATCACACTAGTCATAACACCAGAGAAGAACAAGGCTGTTTTCTCATAAGATCGAAATATGCTAGTTTTATATGCATGTTTTATGCGTTCAAAATACAATTAAGTAATTCACTATCCTGGAAATGATTGGCCAGACCTAAGAGTTAAGTGTCTTAAAAGCTAAAGACAAGGTTTTTGTGAGTTTTATCCAAAGGGAGGGAAGAAAGTTAAAATCCATAGTTTATTTTGTAGAATCAAAGTGGTAATACAAAATGAGAATCACAAAAAAATCTCTGCCCAGTCTAGATCTCCGGTGCTGCCCTCAGCATGGTACTTTCTGTCTTTTCTGGGCGTGGTTAGGTCCTCCTGCCCAGTGGATCAGTTGTCTTCAAGGCATCTTGGTCCTGAATTGGGACTTGGATTACCCAGTGGTGGTTGGGACCTGGCCAAGGACACGACACAGACCACTTCCATGGAATGACTTCTTTGCCCGGCATGTAAGTAGGATTACAAGTGGAATTTCTCTGAACTTGACTCCAGAAGGCAATCACTGAACTAAAAGTCAAGGCCAAACAAACTCCTTCTCCCCTCCTCCATTCCTCCCTTCCTCCCTCCTTGGGAAAGAGCAAAATAATTTTGCAGGTTTTGGTACACACACAAATCACCCACCATCTCCCCTGGTAAACTAGGTTGCAAGTGACTAAGTCATGTAATTCCATTATGCCACACTCATTATTCTGGACAACATCTTCAGGTTGTTTGGTGCTTTCATTTTTTTTTCTTTTTGTTGGTCGTTGGGTTGAATTTCAGCTCGAGCCAAGCTCTCTACCACTTGAGCCACAGTGCCACTCCCTGTTTTCTTGTGGTTAGTTGGAGATCAGTATCTGACAGACTTTCCTGCTAGGGCTTGCTTTGAATCATGAATTAATTTTTTAAGTTTTTTACTGTAAAAATGCTGTACATAGGGGTTACAGTTACATGAACAAGGCAATGAGTGCATTTCCTATTGAGCATTGTTGCCTCCTCCTTTGTTTCCCCCTACCACTCCTTCCCTCCCACCTCTATAACTAAACCCCTCCCCCGCTGAAGTTGTAAAGTTCATTTTCTTTAAAAAAAATATATGTATGTCTATACATATATATACGAATATATATATATATATATATATATATATATATATATAATAAAAATGTTGTAGAGAGGGGTTACAGGTAAATAAGTACGGTAATGAGTACATTCCATAGCAAGCATTTAACTCTTCCTTTGTTTTCCCTCTACCATCACTTCCCTCCCACCTCCCCAACACCACCTGACCCCCTCCCCTGCATTGTAAAGTTCGTTTTTTAACATAGTGTCCTGTACATCTTGTCATCACAAGATGGGTCAGCCTGCATCCTCATTTAAACGTTCCCCAATATCCTTTCCACTCCCCAAATTACAAAATTGTATGTACAAGTGCAGAACACCAGTATCAGATCCAGTGAAAACAGGAGTTACACGGTGGGGGGGGGGGGGGGGGAACATACAGAAGAAACAAAAGATTCACATAGTGCATTTTAAGTACATTATAAAACACTAGCAATAAAGAAAAAACCACTGTGTCCCTGTCTTAGGGTACATTTTGCTTCACATTATCTCATGTGTTCGTGTGTACATAGCCTTTGAACTTCTCTGCTTGTTCTAGACCTATGCTAGGAATTGCAAACAAGGGAAACCATGGAAACTATATTTCTTTGGGCCTGGCTTACTTCAGTTAATATAACTTTTTCCAGTTCCTAACAAATGAGGCAATGTCCTTCTTTCTGATGGAGGCATAGAATTTCATTGTATATATTTATAACACATTTTCTTGATCCATTCATATACTGAGGGGCATTTGGGTTGGTTACCTATCTTAGCTATGGTAAATAATGCTGTGATAAACATGATTGTGCTGGTAGCTTTGGTATTACCCTGTTTGTGATTATTTGGGTAAAATCCCAAAAGTGGGATTGCTGGGCCATAATGGAGCTCTATGTGGAGTCTTTTTTTTTTTTTTTTTGTCGGTTGTGAGGCTTGAACTCTGGGCCTGGGCTCTGTCCCTCAACTCTTCAGCTCAAGGCAAGCGCTCTACCACTTGAACTACAGCGCCACTTCCAATTTTCTAGTGGTTTATTGGAGATAGGATTCTCATGGTCTTTCCTGCACAGGCTGGCTTTGAACCATGATCCTCAGATCTCAGCCTCAGTAGGTAGGATTACAGGCGTGAGCCACCAGCGCCCTGCAGTGTGGAGTCTTTTGAGGAACCTCTATACTGCTTTCCAGAGTGATTCAACAAGTTTATACTCCCACCAACAATGCAGTAGGGTTCCCTTCTAGCCACATGGCCTCCAGCATCTGTTACTACATTTCCTGATTATAGCCATTCTAACTGGGATGAAGTGGAATCTCAGTGTTATCTTGATTTGTATTTCTTTTATGGCTAGAGGAGCTAAGCATTTCATGATGTGTCTATTGGCTATTCTTATTTCCTTTTCAGAGTAGTCTCTCTTTAAGTATTTAGCCCATTTGTTAATTGGGCAGTTGTTTGAGGATTTGTTTTAGGAGATTTAGTTTTTTGAGTTCTAAGTATATTTTAGTCATGAGACTCTTGTCCATTGTTTGGCTAGTGAAGATTTTCCCCCAGTCCGAGGGCTTTCGGTTGATCTTGCAAGCCATGACTTTTGCCTTGCAGAAGCTCTGCAGTTTCATGCAATACCATTTGCCTAACCTTTCTTTGATTTGTTGTGCTTCTGGGTCTGTATTAAGAAACTTTTGGCTTGTGCCAAAGAACCCTAGAGTTTCTCCTATTCCTTCCTGTCATGTTTTCATGGACTCTGCTTTTCTTTAGAGGTCTTTGATCCATTTGGAGTTGATTATGGTGCAGGGTGTTAGATACGGTCCTATCTTTAGTTTTCTACAAGTTTTTAACCAATTTTACCAACACCATTTACTGAAAAAGCTGTTTTTTCTTTCCATTCAACTTCTTTTTTTTGGGGGGCGGGAGTCCAATTGTGGGCCTGAACTAAGGGCCTGGGTGCTGTCCCTCAGCTCTTCAGCTCAAGGCTAGAGCTCTACCACTTGAACCACAACACCACTTCTGGCTTTTTTTTCTGCTTATGTGGTGCTGAGGAATAGAACCCAGGGCCTAATGCATGCAAGGCAAGCACTCTACCACTGAGACACCTTCTCAGCCCCCATTCAATTTCTTTAGCACCCTTATCAAAGGTTTGGTAGCTATAGATCTGTGGGCTCATTTCTGGGTCTTCAGTCCTAAACAATTCATCCTACGGTCTGTTCTTTTGCCAGTACCAAGCTGTTTTGATTACTATGGCTTTTTATTAGAGTTTTGAAATTTTGAATTGATATTCCTCCAGTGCTGCTCTTTCAACTAAGGATTGTTTTTGCTATTCAGGTTTTTTTATTGTTCCATATGAATTTTTGGATTGCTTCCTCTATTTCATTGAAGAATGAAGTTGGGATATTGATAGGTATCGCAATGAATTTGTAGGTAGCCTTGGGCAGTATTGCCATTTTCACGATGTTAATCTTCCCAATCCAGGAGCATGGGAGATTTTTCCACTTGCTTAGTTCTCCTTTAAATCTTTTTTTTAAAGTTTTTAAAGTTTTTGTCATAGAGGTCCTTCATCCATTTGGTTAACTTAACTCCTAAGTATTTTATTCTTTTGTGGGGCTATTGTAAAAGGGATTGCTTTCCTAATTTCACCTGCCCTCTTCTCATTATTGGAATACAGGAAAGCTATTGATTTCTGAGGGATAATTTTATACCTTTCTTTTTTGCCAACGTTTCCGATCAGCTCAAGTAATTAGGAGTTGAATCTATAGGTTTCTGTAAATGCAAGATCATATCTTCTGCAAAGAGGAAGAGTTGTACTTCATTTCCCCCTATTTGGATACTCTTTATGTCAGCGTCTTCTCTTATTACCCTAGCTAGGCATTCTAATACTAGTTTGAAGAGGACTGAAGGGAGTGGACATTCTTGTCATGTTCCCGGAATTTAGAGGAAATGGTCTTATCTTTTGCCATTAAGTATAATGCTGGCTGTAGGTTTGTTATATACAGCCTTTATTGTATTGAGGAATTTTCCATGGATTCCTAGTTTATCCAGAGCCTTCATCATAAGTGTTGGATCTTGTGAAAGTTTTATTCCACATCTATTGAAATAATCATGTGCTTCTTATTTTTGCTCTTGTTGATGAGATGAATTATATCGTTTTGTTTATGTTCAACCAGTTTTGCATCACTGAAATGAATCCTGTTTGATCTCAGTGTATGATTTTTTTTGATGAGTTGTTGAAGTTGATTGGCCAAGATTTTATTGAGAAATTTTGCATCGAAATTAAACAAAGAAATGGGTCTATAGTGCTCTTTCTTTGATGAGTCCCTGGTTTTAGGAGGAGGATTATGCTGAATTCATAAAAAGAGTGTGGTAGGTATGTTTTACTTTTAATTTCATTGAGGAGATGGAGGAGTATTGGTGTGAGTTCTGCCTTGAAGGCTTTGTAGAATCCAGATGTAAATCCATCTAGTCCTAGGCTTTTCTTTGGTGGGGGGTCTTTTTTCTTTTTTTGCCGGTCATGGGACTTAAACTCTGGGCCTGGGCGCTATCCCTGCACACTTCAGATCAAGGTGAGCACTCTACCGCTTGAGCCACAGCACCACTTCCGTTTTTTCTAGTGATTTATTGGAGACTCACGGACTTTTCTGCCCAGGCTAGCTTTGAACTGTGATCCTCAGATCTCAGCATCCTGGTAGCTAGGATTACAGGCGTGAGCCACCGGCACCTGGGAAAAGTTGGAGGTCTTTTATTGCTGCTTCTATTTTGATGCTTGATATGGCTCTGTTAAGTTGGTTTAAATCATCTTGGTTTAGTTTGGGCATGTCAATATTTGCTAGAAATTTGTCCATACCTTTAAGATTCTCAAACTTACTATCATAAAGTTTTGAGAAGTATCCTATTAGTATATCCTAAGTCTTGGTTATTTCTTTTTTTGTTTTTTTTGGGGGGGGAGGGTCTGGTCGTGGGGCCTGAACTCTGGGCCTGGGCGCTGTCCCTCAGCTCTTCAGCTCAAGGCTAGTTCTCTACCACTTGAGCCACAGTGCCACTTCCGGCTTTTTTCTTTTTGCTTATGTGGTGCTGAGGAATCTAACCCAGGGCCTCAAGTATGCAAGTCAAGCGCTCTACCACTGAGCCACCTTCTCAGCCCCTGAATCTATGCTATTTCTATAATGATGTTTCCATTCTAATCTCTGAGTTTGTCTATTTGGGTGTGTACTACATTTTTCTGATTAGATTTGGTAGGGGTCTGTCAATTCTATTAATTTTTTCGAAGAATCAACTCTGTTTTGTCAGTTCTTTCTATAGTTTTTCTTTAAATGTAATTTATTTAATTTGGATTTAATTTTAATTATTTGTTCCCATCTACTGAATTTGGGTTTAGCTTGTTCTTTTTCAAGGAACTTTAGGTGACTCATTAAATTTTTAGTTTCAGATCTCTCCAATTTGTTAATGGAGGAACTCAGAGCTATAAACTTGCCTCTGAGTACTGCCTTTCTGTGTCCCAGAAAAGCTGGTAATTTGTGTGTTCATTTTTGTTGAATGTCATGAACAGTTGTGTTTACTTTCTATTCTCTTCCTTCCACTGATGATCCAAGAGTGTGTTGTTCAGCCTTCATGTTTTACAGTATTTCCTTTGGGGGCTTTTGGTGTTGAATACTAATTTTATTCCCTTGTGGTCTGAGAGAATACAGGGCATAATTTCAATGTTTTAAAATTTGGACAGATTTGCTAAATGGCCTAGAATGATATCTATTTGGAGAATGTCCCATGTGCTGCTGAGCAGAAGGTGTAATCTGATGCTGCTAGGTGACATATTCGTTAAATGTCTGTTAAGTCTAGTTGATCTATGCATATTTTAAGATCCGAGGTTTCTCTCTTGAGTTTATGCCAGATTGATCTCTCTATTGAAAGGAATGGTGTGTTAAAGTCCCCAACAACTAATGTCTTTGAATCTATGTGAGACTGGATTGAAAGTAGTGTTTCTTAGATAAACTTTGGTACTCTATTATTTGGTGAGTTGATATTTAGGATCATAATATCCTCCTGAAGAAGAGATCCTTTAATTAGTATGTAGTGACCTTCTTTATCAGTTCTCATTGATTTTAATTTGAAGTCTATTTATATGATATTAGGATTGCAAATCCTGCCTGTTTATGGGGTCCATTTGCTTGATATATTTTATTTCAGCCTTTCACTTTCAGAATGTTCATTTTTTTGGGCAAGGTGTGTCTCTTGAAGACAGCAGATAGAAGAATCTTGCTTTCTGATCCAACTGGACAATATATGTCGCTTAATTGGAGAGTTAAGACCATTAATATTGAGGGTTAAGACACAGAGGTGTTTGTCTGTCCCTACCATTTTATCCAATTTTTTTTGGGGGGGGAAGCTGTGCCTTGGCTGTTCTTGTGATTACATATTTCTGTGTTTGTGGAGCACTTCACTGACTATATTCTCTTCTAGTTGGTTTTCTATATGTAGAACCTCTTTGAGGAATTTTTGAAGAGCTGGTTTGGTAGCGGTATATTGCATCAGATTTAACGTGCTGTGGAAGGTTTTTATTTGTCTTTCTGCTGTGAATGAGAGGTTAGCTGGGTAGATTATTCTTGGTTGGTAGTTATTTGACTTTAGGACATGGCATACCTCTTTCCAGGACATTCTTGCTTTTATAGTGTCTTCTGTGAAATCTGAGGTAATTCTGATTGGGTTACCTTTATATGTGATTGATGTCTTCTCCCTGGCAGCTTTAAGAATTCTTTCTTTAGTGGCTATTGAGCGGTATGGATTGTAATGTGGAGGTGGGATGTCCTATTCTGGTCTATTTGGGTTTCTAAAAGCTTTTTGTATGTGTATGGGCCTGTCCTTTTGTATATTTGGGAAGTTCTCTGCTAGGATTTTGCTGAATGCATTTCCTAATGCATTGGTTTCCCTCTCCAGCCCCTCTTGTATTCCTATTATCCTCAAATTAAGCTTTCTGAACGTTTCCTGTATTTCCTGCATTGATCTGTCATGCTTAATTTTGTTATGAAAAATGGAGTGCTCTTTCTCTATGGAGTCTAAACTGTCTTCAGCTACATATATTCTTTCTTCGCCTTCTTCCGTTTTAGGTTGAAGACTTTGTACTTTGGTGTTTAACCCTTTTCCTTCTTGCTGGTCTTCTTAATGGTGCCCAGCTCTTTATTAAGGTTCTCTTTCAAGTCTTGAATAGATTGCCTTACCTCCTGGAGTTGGTTATCAGATTTTTCTTTCCACTCCATTTTCTAGGTTCCTATCTTTTCATTAGATTCTTTCTCCCTCTGCTGGAGTTCCTCTACCTTTTTATTTGTCGAGGCCATGTAGTCATCTATTAACTTCTTGTTGGCCTCTTTGCACTCTCTGATAACCCCATGAAGGGTTTCCAATTTTTCATTCAGCAGGTTTACCAGCCATGCTTTTAATCTATCTTGATCATTATCTTCTATGTCATACTGGGACTGCTATGTAGCTTGTTTATGTGGAGATGGTGGTGGGATTTGTTTATTGGCTATTTTTCTTGTGTTTCTGCAGTTAGTTCTGCCCATTTGGAGACAAGAACCACACTGCTACAAGAGTAGGACAGTCTTTTAGGACCGGAGCCAACCCGATGTCATGTAGATGGGTAGATCTTAGGGTTTCAGTGGTAAGGTGAGGTGTTTTCCTGTTTAGCTCTCTTTTTCTTTGCTTGCAGAGGATATTTTGGCTTTGGGGTCGAGATTGCATATAGTTGTAACTTTTGAGGCAATCTAGGTTTGATTAATAAGTAGTCTGCTCCTTAGAGTTAACAAGATGGGCCCCTTGTACTCAAAGTGTTCAAATGGAACCAGTTTTGTAGTCAAATGTAGAACCAACTCCAAGTTGAGTCACATATAAATCATTAAGGATCAATGGGCTGGATTAGAATGAGAAATGAAGGGTTAAGATTAGAAAGATATAAATTTAATTTCAGAAGAGAACTTGGGTATAATTATAGTAGAGGGGTAAGAACAGCTTAGGGGAGAGGTATATGTAGTAGGAAGAGAATAAATACCTTGTTACTGAATGTAACAGGTTGAAAAGAATTTGAAGAAAGGTTATGTTGGGAGTAGCTTGGAGATCAAGATGAAAATAAGAAAGTGTATTGGGGAGGCTTGCTGAGATTAGAAAAATATCAGTCAGATATTATTGAAAAGTTGCTTACTCTGTTAACTCCTGTAATTATTGTTTACTCACATAGAAGGAGGCCTTATTTGTGCATAGAACTAGACAGGGTAGCCCTGATGGAGTAATAGTGTAAGGTAGAGAGAGAGAGAGAGGTTAAGGGGGAGTGAGAAGAAAAGAAAGAAAAAAAACTTACAAATTAGCAAATAGTAAAGTAGAAGCAGATACCAAATAATAATGAAAAACAGAAGTTTTAAGTGGAATAGCAAATTCTAAATCACAATACACATAAGTAACACATAGAAATACAAATGAACAACAAATGATCAGACATTACAACTAACAACGCAGAACAAAAACCAGAAGAAAATACTAAAGAATGGATTTTTCAGGTTCTTTGGGGAGTTTATTCTCCCTGTAATACTTAGAGCAGATTCCTGATGGAACCTTGTGTGCCTTGCTGTAGTCCACTTTCCTTGTGGCTTGGTTGGGAGCAGATGGCTTTTTGATTGGGGAGGGTGCCTGCTACCTAGAGTTCCATTCTCAGGCCTGGTGGCAGGTAGTTTTGGGGGTTTCAGGTTTGTAGACTGCTATCATAGGCCTGGAGTTGGGTTCCCAGGCTTTCCCAGGTAGCCACAGGAACCTTAGGAACAGAGCTTATGTCTGTGTTCAGTTTTGATGTAATCCATCCCTTTTGGAAGTGGGCTTGTGTCAGGGGGCTTTGGGATCCCTCAGAGAATTACCACCTCCAGGGCATGGTCCCAGGTGTGTTATTCACAAGTCTGTAGTTGTTGGTGTGCTGGACCACAGAGCCTGTGCTATGGTGGCTAAGATGGAGTTGGCAGGTTCTAAAGGAGAGGGTCTGTGTGTTAGCAGATCAAGGTGGGGGGATGGCTTTGCTGATGCTGAAGGGTCTCTCTCCTATGTGATGGTGTGAGGAGTCCTGGCACTGGGAGGACTGGGTAGAGGTTGTAGGGGCAGGCTGGTGTGGATTGTGGGGGGAGCCGTGCTGGTCTGTAGCAGACGTGGTGGGAGGTGGCAGGCGCTGGAAGCCTTAGGGGTTTCTGCCTGTGGCTGCTAGGTGTGTCACCAGAGATGCCTGCAGAAGCTTGGTCATGCAACAGGTGTGTGATCCAGGGGTCTGTGCAGGGCAGCAAGGAGGGAGAAGTCCCATCAGAAAGCTCAATCGGCTGGGCAATTTTCCAATAGAGCATAGAGCGATTGGCTGCAGCTGTGGTTTCTGGAGATCTTGTGCAGGGTTGATAGGGGCCTTCTGGGATCCTGCCAGTGCTGCAGGTATGGGCTGATTTTGGGGGCTTACCCGGTGGTGCCAATTTCTGGCCATTGTAATGGTGGTGGTAATACTAAGTTTGCTCCTTCCCCATGGGCTGGGCGGGGGGGGGGAATGGGAGAGGCATTCACCAACTCGGAGATCTTCACCAGATTCCCTTCTAACATTTCATAGGTATAGTATTGAGCACTTTCTTCAGCTTTTGGGTGCTCCTCTGCTAAAACTCTGCAGAAAGTCCTAGTGCAGCATTGCATAGACCTATGTGGTACAGGTGCTCCACAGAAGTCCCATTCACTTTTTCTCTTTTGCCTTTTCTTGTTTGCCTGCTAGCATAGTCCTTTTGTAGTAGAAAAAGACTTTAGGTATTTAAAGTTTGATTGGAGTGGATCTCTTGAGGTAATCGGTGGCTGTGGCACTAGATCTTCTTTTGGTCAGAGATACTTAGTGAGTTGCCTATGAGAACCTCACCATTTTCCCACAACCCGTCTGGATATTTATATTATATTTCTTCTTAATGTTTATTGGAGCATTGCAGTTTTTCTGGAATTTAAGGTTTTCTGTGAAACTTTTTCTTCAAGTAATCCAACAGCATTAAATATTATATTTAAAAGATGTCCTGTAGCACCTAGATTTTGTAATTATAATATTAAGATGAAATTCTTATTGTTTGTACAAAAATCATTTTTAAGTCCAAACAGGAAATATGCTCATTTCATCAGCCTTGGGTCTACTTCCTCTTTTTTTCTCCAGTATCTTTCTTGTTTTGGAACAAGTGTCATGGATGTCTGTCCATTCCAAAGTAAGATTACTCCATTAATTCATTAGAAAAGGAATACAATCTTTTTGCCTCTAAAGACAGCTTTGAGGATAATGATCATCTGATAATTCACATCTGTGAATTTTCAAAATTATATTGATTATTTTTTGTAAACCAATCATTAAACAGTTTCCAAAAACAAAATAAAGATAATGTTCTGCTTTCACAGGTTAAAAATCTAGTAATTCAGCAAAATGTATTCTATTCTTCCCAGATTGCATGATGAAGAATTTCTCTTTCATCATAACCCTTACAACCACTGACCCCTCCCTTCAAACATGTAGCTTTATTCAATTTTCCTGTTCTAGCTTTCATTTTGGTACTAACATTAGTAATCGTCTAGTATTTGACAATGAAATGCCATTTATTGATAGAGAGCTCAATTCATATTGACATAGTCAGACT
>NW_024870837.1:0-42500 GCF_019054845.1 Dipodomys spectabilis | reverse complement strand
TGGCTCAGGAAGCAGCCACCCCTATGATAGCTAGGTCTGGGGACTGTCTTTGAGGTGGGATGTTTGGGGCAGATCCCCTGCTGTCTGGCAATCTAGTGAGGAGAGGAAGGAGTCTCAAGTGCTGGCAAAGCAGACAATGAGAAATGAGACGACTAGGGGATGAAGAATTTCAACAACAAAGGCTGGGACTTGGAGGCAAACTCTAGGGGTGTGGAGGGTGGACGCCACAGGATTCAAGCTGCAGTGTACCTCTTTTGACGCCTCCTGGAAGTTTGTGAGGGGCAGCTCCAATGCTGTGGGCTCAGTCTATGACTGGTCTCGCACCTGGCACCAGGAATGGCCAGCACAGCCTCTGCCTGCCCCACAGAGCAGTGTCTGGGAGCCCACGCACAGCGGGGTCGAGGAAACATGCCTGGCTGGTGCTGTTCCAGCCCAGCCAGGTCAAGGGCCACTGGGGAAGTTCCAGCTGTAGATCTGGACTTCTGCCATTGACAAGACTAGGTGTGTCCTCTGGGGACCAGCATGGTGGCTGTCATGTGTGAGCTGGGAACATCCTTAGCTTGCCTTAGGTTTCTCCACAGAAAGGCCCATTCACTCCTGTGTCTCTTCCACCTTCTGGATTCCAGATGTCCTCCTGCCTCCTGCCACATCCAAGTACAGTGTCAACTCCATGCCACTGAGAGGTCATTATGGAGATGCTCACAGGGCTTCCCACACCTGGTTCGCCATGCATAAAAGGCTCATGGTGTGCCATCCTCCAGGCAAAGTGTACCCCTATTTCACCTTCGCCACCCATGCCTATGGGACCACGAACTTCATTCTTACATAGAAAGCCAGGGATACACAAATCTGTGCTGCAGTCTAAGGCACCCTTTCGCTCCTCCTGCTCAAGTGTAGGGTGGCTGTGGAGCCAACTGCACTATCATGTTTGATTATCTGATAGCAAGAGGAAAAAAGCTTCATTGTCCCAGATACAGCTGCCCCTGGGTTTCTATGTGTACACGAGGTGTGTGTGTGTGTGTGTGTGTGTGTGTGTGTGTGTGTGTGTGTGTGTGTGTGTGTGTGTGTGTGTGCATGTGTGTGGTGTGAGAGAATCAGGCACACCTGAGTTTTAGGGTAAAACACTTCTTCCCTTCAGCATTGAGTTTTTTGTCAATGTTCTAAAGTTGTCTTTCTGTATACTTTTATCCTTTCATCTTCTTGATAATCAGATTCCTATGGTCTGCTTTTAAACTTCACCATTTGCTTCATGAAGTTGGTGCCTTTTGAAAACATCTTTTATGAAGCCTTTGGATCTCTTCAAATGCAATTTGTGCTGCATTAATGTGTTTTACTTTGCCCAATTGTCGGGGCCTACGCAGTGACTGTTAATTTGAGATTATCTTAGCACTAATATGAGATACTATCCTTTCAATCTACTTTTCTAGTGAAAGAAGTTCAACATCTTTATTGAAATAATTGCCTGGGTGTAAACAAACAAACAAACAAAAATCCAGTGTTATAATTGTACAATCACTTGATTTTAGTAAATTTTGCACCACTGTAATAATTTTTTAACTAATGTTAATAGTTGGAATGGGAAAAAACCACAAATTGTAAAACTTAAAAATTGATCAAATATCAGAAAGGACACTGATCAGGAATGAAGTACAAATGTAAATGTTTAATAAATAAATGAAATATTTGAAATTCTTATCCACATATCAAAAAGTTACTGAGCTCCAATCTTACACATCAGAATATTTATAACCACTCAAACAAATAAACACAAATGCTGGAGAGGTTGAAATAAATCAGGAACTGTGTTTAGTTGTGTGGCAATTGTAAACTAGTGCAAGCCATATGGAACTCAGAGTGGAGATTTACAAAATACCAAAAAACCCCACATATTTTAATGACCTTTACAATAACTTGGATACATATTGAAGGAATATGATTAAACATGAACATCCGTGTTCATGGTAGCAATATTCATAACAACCAAGATCTGCAATCAACCTAGGTGTACCAGTAAAGGGAATAAAGAAAATGTGCTGTTCATAGCTATAAACATATTCTCGGATATAAGAGAAGTGAATGCTTCTACTGTTTCATTGCAACGTATTTTTGGATATACACCTAATACTAATTTCATGGGCTTTTATGGCATTATGTTTTTGCTTTTGTGAGGAACATCCATATTGATTTTCAGAGCAGTTACAACAGGTTAAGGATATCCTATAATAGATGAATATTAGACCAAAATTTAAATATATTAGTGAACACATACAGGACGATCATATATAGTTTATAATTTGAAGCAATGTTAAGAAGGCAACAATTGGGAAAAAGATAATGCTAGAAGCTTAATAAGAAATTATCTTGAAAAGCTAAATAAAGAAAGTATAAAATAAGACACATCAGAAGCTGTTGAATGGTAGAAGATGGATGAATGTTAGAAAAACATTCATCTGCATGGTCAAGTTGAATGAAGTATATGCATATTTGGTGCACACTGATGAAACTCATTCCAAAACATAAAATACACTTAAAATGTTTATGAAAAGACAAAACAGTAGCTGTGTTTTGTATACGTAATAGTAGGAATTCACAGAAGGATCAGAACTGTGAAGGAGAGAGAATATGGCCAAAAATGTTGATGTGATTGTTTGAAGATATCTGTGTTTGTGTGGGAAGGGAGGAAAGAAGATGAAGAAAACCTGTGGGGTGCTGATCAAGGTATAATTTCACATATACAGACACGGAAAAATAAGAAAAATGTGCAACTAATTTGTGTTAATTTAACAAAACATTTTGCTCAAATTTTAAAAAATGAAACTATAAAAATAATACTTAATAATATCAAATAAGTAGGCCATGGAAGAAAATTTACCATAGAAAGATTTTCCCCATAATTTGTTTAATTTCATAACAAATGGATTAAAATAAAATATAGGATGCTATATATATATGCTATGGATGAAGATACTCAGTAGAACTTTGTGAGGAAAGAATGTGCTTTCTTTTCCTCATCAACCTAGATCTAGGACACCTAGTTTTTAAAAGAACACTTGTAGTCAGAACAGTAGGGTGACTAATTTAGGCAGTAATTTATTATGTTTATTCTCTAATTTTATGATGTGTTTCCCGAATTACGTGAGTGATCCTACGAGATTTTGTGACCTCATTTTTACCCAGAGTTTCTAATTCCTCCCACTGGGCATGATTTTTCTACTACTCTCATTTTTCCTTGTTTCTGAACTCAACTCCTGTAATCTTTGTGTTCATGAGAAAGAGATGGAGAAATGTGAGGGTGGCCTAGAGTCTGTGCTAACTTCCACTCCAGCTTAGAGGATCTAGTGAAGGACTTCCACCTGGGCCTCAGAATCTGATATTAATTGATCTCTTTTGAAATGGAGAAACTCACTCCCTCAGGCAGAATCTGTTATTCCTTGACTTTCTCTGAAGAGATTTGGAACTAGGGCACAATTCAGAGAATGAGCTTTCCCACCACCCACCACAGCCTTGACAGAAGGAACAGATCCAAAACTGATAGTGGTTTCAGTTCCCACAGGGCCTCATCAGGGACCTTCTGGTGGGAATAGAAACTGGACAAAGTCTAAGATGGAGATTAACTGAGATTGGGCCTAAGGGGGACACTAAAGAATTTCCCTTTCTTTGACTACAAGTGAGTTGTTTAGTGAGATATGACACCTTCCTTCATATCAGAAAATGCAGTAGGTCAATTGTGTAACTGCCACTTTGTAGGAGGTCATTTTCCTCGAAGGAGAAGGGGTTACATGTTGGTTCCACCAGTTTTCTCTCTAGTCTGTTGTCTCTCCCACGCCTTCCTATGCCAGGAACATATTGCTTCATTCCTGCATTCAACTACTTGTCCTGACTCCTAAGCAGAAATACCATAGGCTATCCTTTTGCTAGTCTTTTACATTTGTGATAGAATAGACCCAGGCTCTGCTGCTGCCAAGAGGTGACAACAAGATCAGATTTGTATTGAAGATCAATCATATTGATAGAACCATTCTATGAGGTCTTTCCTGACCACACTTTTTGAGGTTTCCACTGAAAATTGATTGAACTCACTAGAAGCTCAAAAGTTTCAGTTTGTGGGGTGGTGGATACTGGTGATTCACGTCTATAATCCTAGTTAGTCATGAGGCTGAGATCTGAGAATTATGGTTCTAAACTTGCCTGGGAAGAAAGCCTAGGAGATTTGCCTGTAGCTAATCAACGAAAAACCCGAAGTGGTACTCTGTCCCAAAGAGGTAAAGGGCTAGCCTTGAACCAAAGAGCTGAGAGACAGTACTCAGGCAATGAGTTCGTGCCCTGTGACCAACAAAAAGTAAGTTTCATTTTCCTACCATGGTTTCCTCTTCTAACACACTATGTCCTTTATCTATAAGACTTTCTTAAGATTCCTGTGTCTCACTCAAGCAATTTTTGTCTGTCAACAATAAGAAAGTCTACCTAGAATACAATCAGTAAGTTTACAATAAATATTTGTTAAGTGTGAGTGTGCAGACATTAGACTAATTCTTACTTTAAAGAAACCGTGTTGGTCTTTCTTCCGTTGGAACACTTGTATGGAAAATAGATGTATCTCTGGATTCCTTTGGTTCTCTGTAGAATCTATATTCTCTATATTGTTTTTCCATTGATACAGAAAAGTTCTAATTTGTGGCCACTATTATTTATTGTGTTGCTAGTTTTAAGCATGGGAAAATGGATCAAAGGGATTTCAAACTTCATTTATGTGAAAAATGTTCATTCATTATATAAATTCAAAAAACATAAATTACTAAAAGAACTTTTTCTTGGGTAAAAAGAAGAGCATGGGGGTCAGAGATAGTCTCTTCCATATAGTAGACTTTGAGGTTCTGACCATACTGTGGTCTGACTTTGAGAATTAAGTTCCTATAATGGGTCTTTTCAACACTCTTGTTTGGCACTAGAGGCCTAGCGAAACAAACACATTTGTCTCTGATTGACTTTCTTTCAGGAAGTCCATGGCTGACATTGATTGTGAAAGGTAAGAATTGTCCTCCTAACAATTCCTTCTAAGTAATTTTATTTATATTTGTGGTTTTGGATCTTGTAGCAGCTTATATGTAACAGTCTCCCATGGAGCAATTTAAAGAGAGAAACTTCTGTATCTATGTTATAATGTAGTGGTATTATAAGAGTTCCTTATATTTTACAATATATGATAAATAACAATGATTTTCTTAGCAACTCTAGCTAAATTATGTATCATAAGACATTATGATAATAGTGTCCCAAAGTTCACAGATCACTTTATTTATGTTTAATGCAGCATTATTTACCATAGTTAAGATATGTACTAACCCAGATACCCCTCAGTAGATGAATGGATCAAGAAAATATGGTTTATATACAAAACAGAATTCTATGCCTCCATCAGAAAGAATGACATTGCCCCATTTGTTAAGAAATGGAAAGACTTGGAAAAAATTATATTAAGTGAAGTAAGTCAGGCCAAAAAAAACATAGGTCCCATGGTTTCCCTTATTTGAAATAACTAGTATATGTCTGAGACAAGCAGAAAAGGTCAAATAAGTTGATGTTAGGTGAAATGAACCCCAAGATAAGTATTCAAATGTTTTTTTCTTTCATGCAATTGTTTCTAACATATTTATAAGATGATTTCTTTGTTGCTTAGTATGTCCCTCCCATACTCCGTAACTCCTGTTTTCACTCTATTTGATGTTGGTATAATTTTTGGAGGGGAAGGGAAAAAAACAAATCATTTAAATAGGGATACAGGTGGACCCATTGCAACAATGACATGTACAAATCATTATGTTGAAAACCGAACTTTACAATTTTGGCAGAGGGAAGGGGGAGATGGGAAGGGATGGCAAGTGGAAACAAAGGAGGAGGCAACAATGCTTGATAAGAAATGTACTCATTATCTTGTACATGTAATTGTAACCCCTCCATATGCTATTTTCACAATTAAAAAAACATAAAAAAGTAATCAGAATATTGATATTTTTGAAATGCATATCATGAGGCATGTATATTTCCAAAGGCAATGTTACCCCCAATACATTTCCCGTTTCTTGTTTTGTCATGTAGCTAATTTAATTTTACTTTTTGCCCAAACTAAAGCTTACTATATATTACTTTGCTACAAGAAATGGAGCACAAATTTAAATCATGTCTTTATTTTTACTCATTTGTATTTATCATAAAGTTGTTGTGCGAAGAGTTTTCAATTCAATGAGTTTGTTTATTAGTACAATGCATCTTGATTAATGTTCCATTGATCTACCCCATCTTTCCCAACACTACCCATCCTATGTTTCCTGGTTCCAATTTTACATATATATCATCAATATGATTGTATTTCCCATCCCTTCCTCTTTTCATTAATCTGCCCCCTCTTTTCTGAAACCTCTTCTGCAGCCAAACATGACTTCCCTTTCTGTTACTTATTTTCTTGAACTTTTGATTGTTTGTTAGTTATTCAGAGAACCGCCATCACTGAAATACTCGAATGAGCATACCGAGTATTGCTTTTCTAAATTTTATTTTGATTTCTACTTGTACACATGAGTTGACATTCAATACATGAGTACATGTCTATAATGGATATTAATCAATGTCACTTCTTTCATAATTTTCCCAACACAGACACTCCCATCTTTTCCTCAAGTTTCTTCACTTTGTAGGATATTCATTAAGCTAGATCATTGCTTTTTTCCCCACTTTATTGCTTCATTTATCTATTTCTCCCTACCCTAATCCCAGCCCTACCTGTGAATACTTGATTTCTAGTGTTTCCTTTGTTGGAATTTGAGTTAGCTATTCTAAGGAATTACATTCTTTGAATTCTTTTCTGAACCAATCATATTTCAGTTCGTACCTAGGTGTATACATGGGTTCCACCCCAATGTGTGCATATTGCAGTGATCTAGATTATATCTAACTTCCTATATAACAGAAAACATATCTCATTTGTCACTTTGGGTTTAACTTTCTTTCCTTACTTCACTTAACATGATTTCTCCCAATTTCTTTCCTTTCTTTGCAAATGATGCATTATCATTTTATCAAATGGATAAATAAAATTCCGGTGTGCATGTACATATGTATGTATATAAGCGTATATATGAATATGAACATATATATGCATACTTATATGCATATAGCTATCATATTTTCATGATCTACCTGTCCACTGAATGTCATAGTCCAGGTCCAAATGTGATTTCTTGTACTATTATGCTTTTGCTTTCAATGTTTTAGTGAATAACTTAGTATCATTTACCTAATATTGTGCATACAGTCTATTCTACAACAAAAACCATTCTATTAATTTCCCAGTCTGGTGGTTTATGTTCCTATGTATGTTAGACCCTATAAATCACAAGGGTTCATAATTGCATATGAATCTGTTTTTAAGAGCAAGACTAAATGTTCACTTGCATATAGTTGACACTTGCTAATAACATATAATTATATATATACATATACATATGCATATACAATTTATATACATATTGACACACAAATATGCATATATATGCATTCATATAGTATATATATACATATATATGTGTATATATATATATATATATATATATATATATACACACATATACAATTCCTGTGTCCTAGTACTGGGAATTAAATTCAGGGCCTAGTTTCTTTTGCTTTTCCTTTTTGCTCAAAGTTAGCATTCTTCCATTTGAGCCACAGCTCCACCTTGAGCTTTTTGGTTCTTAGTTGAAGATAGCACTCTCATGATAGATTTTACCTTGTCTGTCTTGAAACAATGATCCTCAGCTTTCAGCTTTCTAAATATTTAGGTTTAAAGGCATGCAACACTAAAACTAGCCCTATTATATGCGAATTAATAATAAATTTAAAGAATTATAACTTGTAGTATTTTCAAATAAATATCTTTAAGTTAAAACTAAAACACGCTGCTTAATTTTTTTTCTTATTCCAACTCACCTACCAAGAAAGGAAAGGAAAATGCAAAGCTGAAGAACCCCTGAATGTAACAGTTCTCAACCCTGCTAGCCACAGTTTCTTTGCTGTGAAATAGAAGAGGAGGCTATCGACTACAGGCAAAATGGGAGAACATGCTCTTCACTGAAACTGCTGAAGGCTAATGACAATGAGAACAAGCAACTTTATCCAGGAAATGACACAAACAGTTTGCTGTGGTCAGCTAACTCCAGTGGATATGTGTAGCCAATCTTAGAGGATGTTCATAGATATGAGGAGAATAATCTAAGGTGAATATGTCATTAGAGAGGTGTACTTTCTTGATGATGAATGCCCTTGATTTTGCTAAGCGTGTTATCCATACTGAAGGTTCTTGCCTTTCTGCTGCCACTTTTCAACTGTTCATCCATTTGCTTCAACTGGACCTTCTTTTAACTTAACAGGATTATTACCTCCATATGGTCCTGGTAATTTATGAAAACAGGAAATTCCAGTATTTCTCCATCTCTCTTTTTTTACTTTTTATTTGTTCCACTATGAGAACTTGAACTCAAGGCCTGTGCACTGTCCTTTAGCTTTTCTGTTAAGACAAGTGCTCTATAACTTGAGTTAAAGCTACATTTACATGGTTTTTGAGGACTAAAGGGAGATTTTTGTCTGGACTGGATTTGAACTTCAACCATCAGTTCCCAGGCTTCTGAGTAGCTAAGATTACAGGATTGAGCAATTAGTGCCCAGCCTCCAAAACTATGTATTTCTTTAGCCACAAATATGGAGTGACTCTTAAAGAGTTTTGTAATTGAGAAATTCTCATCATACGTGATAGTTAATGAAATTTCAAAGGGAAAGATTGGAAAGTCAAGAAAGGTTCAATAAACAAATTCAAAATATGGTTTGTTCTTACTTTATTGACACAGCAGCCCCACTGACTTCTCTCATGGATATCTTCTATTCTAATTTACTTGGGAATTCACAAGTGGATATAATTCAGTTTCATTTAACTACATGAACACCTCTCTTGTTACAGATATTATGGAGCTACATTACATCTGAGGCCTAGTGACTACCTGAAATCATCAATTTCACCATAGATGACCTCTGTTCTTGTGTAATAACTAGACTGTTTCACTAGTCTGACACACCAAGATACTTCAGGACACACAGCCCCTCTTGCTGTAAGACCTGCCAATGTAAAGAAAGCAACTGTTTTCTTCAACCCTTATAGGAATCATGCCTGTAATATAAGATTCTCAGCAGAAAGATGGGTGTTCAAACTACACCTGCCTGGACACTGCTGGCTCACTTTCTGAAACTTCTCAGGCCTTTCTTCAATGATGATGTCAGCTGTCTGTAGAACTGTTGTCCATCTACACCAGCCATCACCACAGCTCCTTATTCTCTTGATTGAATAAGATCCACGAAACGAGTCTGTCTACAATCATCCACCGCTTTGCTGATAGTCACCTGCAGAGAAAAATGCATTTGGCTTTTGAAGATAGCAAACAAAATGGTGTCCTTTCCTCCTATTAATGGAGTGTGAATTTCATTCATTTTGGTCAGCATCTTTGAGGACTTACATCTGTGTTTCTTGCTTTTAGAAACCTAGGGTTCAGCATCCTCAGACATTATCATACCTTTGCTGAAGTAACAACTCTAGGTGACCAAGAGGACTGTTACCCATTGCAAATCATTTTTTACCTTATAAACAAGAAAGGCTGAATATATTTAGCACCACCTAAATTCTTCTGCTTTATGTACTTTCAATATTTATTTTCCATTGATGATAAACTTATAATTTAATTCTGACAATATTTTCGTCTATTAAAATTAATCAAATTCTTCCATCATTAAGGCCAATGTCCTGTTTGTTTCATTTAAAAACTAATTCACATCATGTTAAAACCAAACGTTTATAATACAACATATCAGAAAGATTAAAGGCATATATATGATGGAGGATTCATACATAGTAAAATAAAAGAAACCTTAAACCAAGGCCCATCACACATTTGATCCCACACTTCTAATAGAACAGGGTGATTTTTCCTATAAATCATGGAAATGTCACCTCAATCCATTCTACTCTTCACAGGCCAACTCTGAAAGACCCAGTGCTTCATTGCTTACAAATAACTCCAACAAGTAGATTTACTAAGCATAGGAATATCCTCCCAACAATGATAAATGCTTATGCTAATAAATTTCAAATTAAATAGTTCAAAGCAGCCTGGCTAGAGTACAGAAGGATTCTGAGGTCTTAAAAAACTTGAAATACATCTAGTTAAAAAGGGGCCACAAAAGGTCCTTTGCTAAAGTTTTCACATGCAGTTCATAAATAAGAAAGCATGAAAGAAACAAAAACATTAAAATACATATTTGAGGGTTCGTTTTCCTAACATCACATTCTCTGATTTTTCTGCTTGACTCATACCTATACTAATTGTAACCCCTCTGTACAGTATGTTCTCAAATAAAATAAAATAAAATTAAAAAAAAAAAGAAAGCAAATAGGATTTTCTTCTTACACAAGACTTTCAGAGTGGAGCAAAATTACCAAATGTAGCACCATCTACCCAGCCAAATGTGTTGAAAAGGCTTGAAAGTCTATTGCTAGAAAGCCAAGTTTTGTTTCCATCTCTCTGACATGTATTGACTTCAGCTTATAAAACTATAGTCGTTCACAGCTCTGAATTCCTAATTAATCTCACAATGGCTCTACATTCTGCTCTACATTAACTTTTGGAGAAATTTCCTAGAACACCGAATACTTTCTTTTTGTATAAACTTTAAATAAAAAACTTAAATTGACATTTAAAATGAGACAAGCAAATACTTTGTTCAATTTTTGTGTGTGTGTGACGGTCGTGGGGCTTGAACTCAGAGCCTGGGTACTGTCCGTGAGAGTATTTTGCTCAAGGCCAGTAATCTACCACTTTGAGCCATAGTGCCACTTTCCACTGGATTTTATGTTCTTAAAGATCTTTAAGATTACTAGAAGTCTTCAATTTGCTTTGATCTCATCACTTATATAAACTGTCCAATACATTACCCAGGACTCTAACCTGAGTAGCAGTGAACAGTTAAGTACCCGTACCCTCTTGAGTTCAATCAGTTAATCTGATAGCTTCTAAAAGTTTAAAAATCCCACCAGCTTCTAAAAAGAAGCTGATTACATGTGTATGTAGGGGAGCCCAGTAAGACCCCTGCTGTTAGGCCCAAATGAGGTGTTGCTCAGGAAAGGCCAGAGGCCTCTCAACAGACAGGCAACACTTGTCACAATCTAATCAATATTAGCTCAGCCCCATTATCACCACATCCCTCTCATTGTTCTCCTACCTGATGAAGATTATTTTCAAACTTTCCTTAAATGTGTACATACTTGCAGCATCCAGTGCTATGGAAAGAAGGGATTGTTTCTGTTAAGCATGCTGCTGCCTTCTAAAACTACAGAATCTAAAGGAACAGTGGAGGAGCAGGGATCCCACTGAAAAGGAATTCTAACAAAATTAAAGCCCCTTTCTAACATTTTGGGACATTGCAATTTCCTATGGGAAGATTGCTGACTTACACACAGGAGTAACAATGTGCAAGTTCTGCACAAAAGTTCTGTCTATTCTTTGTCACCACCACATCCTCCTCCACACAGACCACACAGGTTGGTCTTCATATTTCGAATTACTTTCCAGGTCAGAGACCAGTCAGCCAGTGACTTCTCTTCTTCCTGCATTTAAACAAAAGAAAGAGACTTTAAAGAAAGCCTTCAACTCAAGCTGCTGCTGTTCCCATACCTATAAGCTAATCCTTTGATTAGACTCAAGGGGAGGAGGACCAGTCAGGGAAATGGACCTTAAGAATGAGAAACAGCCCTGGCCTCTTGAAGACCTACCTTGGTAGCCAGTCTCAAACCAATTTGCTCCCCTTTTCATTGCCTCAGTTATTTCCCTAATGTTTATACAATTCACTCTGATATAAAATTTAGTTCAACACTTAAATTTAGAGGATAGTGAAGTTAATATTTAGCTGAAATTAATTTAATAATGTTATATATATATATATTTGAACGGTGATAAATAGGTGACACTTTTAAAAAGTAAAAAAAATGCATTGTTGCTGAAGTCGTAATCACATACAATTTCTCTTCAACTGGCATTAATTCTTGGCTAACTTTCTAAATGAAAGAGTGTAATAATTGTTTAAATATAATTAGTGCAGATTTATAAGCAGAAGTTTCATCTGACTGTTGGTACATAATTTGTTGGAAAAATATGCAAACTGTCACTAGCCATACCTGGGATTATTTTGTGTTCTATTTATTTTAATTTTTTGTGCTGGTCCTGGGACTTGCACTCATTACCTGAGCACTGTCTCTGAGACTTTTCTGATCAAGGCTATGACTCTAAAATTTGGGACACAGTTCTACATACAACCTTTTGGTTGTTAGTTGGAGATAAGACTCAAACATTCTGTAATTGGTCCCAACTTCAAACCGAGGATCTTATGTCTCACCCTCCATAATATCAAGGATTATAAACATGAGACACTGTTAGCCATGTGTTTTTTATAGCGTCTGTCAATAATAATATTAGAAAACTATTACTATTACTAAAGGCTCATACCTGTAATCCCAGCTACTTCAGAGGCTAAGATCTATAGGATGATGGTTTAAAGCTAGACTGGTCAGACAATTCAGAGTTTGTTATTTTTTTAACCCGCTGGCCCCAGGGTTGAAATTCAGGCCTAGGCACTGCATATGAGTTGCTTTTCATTAAATCTAATGCTCTACCTCTTGAGCCACAATGACACTTGCAGCTTTTCCTGAGTAGTTTATTAGAGGGAAGAGGGAAGGAGACTGCACAGTCTGGCTCTGAACTCTCATCGCACAACTAATCCTTCAAAGTAGCCAATCAGTGATTCTTACCTACAATTAAGCAGCAAAAAATCCCTGAAGGTGTGGTTTAAGTGGTGTAGTGCCAACCTTGCTTGGAGAAATTTAAGGAAATTCAAGCCTCAGTATTGGCACATATGTACACAGAAGCATGCACATACATACATATAAATTATCCTATACTCAATTCCATGTGATGAAAAAAGAGATAAAAATATTAAATTAAATTAGGACAAAAAGTAAATAATTTCAATTATTAAAAAAACTACCATATCTGGGTGTCAGTGGCTCACACATGCAATCCTAGCTACTCAGAAGCTGAGATCTGAGGACTGTGGTTCAACTCCAGCCTGGGAAGGAAAAACCCATGAGACTCTTATCTCCAAATAACCACACAGAAAACTGGAAGTGGCACTGTAGCTAAAGTGGTAGGGGTCTAGCCTTGAGATGAAGAGCTGAGGAATAGCACTCAGGCCCAGAGTTCAAGCCCCATGACCAAGAAAAACAAAAAAACAACAAACAACAAACTTCCATAGCTGATTGTGACTTAGGTGGTAGAGTGCTTTCTTCCCATAAACGAGGTATGAGTTCAATCCTCAGTGTTGTTCATACCAAAACAACCCAATAAAAGCACACAAAGAACTATCTAACAAAACACATCATACGTTGTAAAGAAAATTAAAACTTGCAAAAATAATTGAAATAGAGCTAAAAGGAGAACCATGGCTCAATTGTGAACAGTAATACACAGCATCAAGTAGGTATTAATTTCCATCAAAACCATCTATACATTCAATGCAATACTATGATAAGTCTTCACAGCAATTTGTATAGATTGGAGGCATCATCAGTTAGGAAAAATAAGCCTTGAGGAATGGTAGACAGGAACTCAAAAAGAAACAAGACATTTAGAAACATGCAAGCACATCTTCTTTGCTTCTAAATACAGCCTGAGAATCAAGAGGATGCATTCCTCATCTTAAGGACAAATATCTGTTGTATGGCAAAATGTGTTTTTTTCCTAGAAGAAATATACTAAAGAGTGAGTCACCAAATAAATAATCAAGAAATCAAAAGGTGTAACACCAGGAATGACAAAAAGCAAAGATAAACAAGCATCTGCATGACTTTATGACAGACCTTGCTTTTTCAGAAAAACTCCCCTGATGTCAAACAGCTCTATGCTTCTCTCTGTGACAGCACCCACATACTGA
Organism: Dipodomys spectabilis; assembly: GCF_019054845.1. NCBI lineage: Eukaryota > Metazoa > Chordata > Mammalia > Rodentia > Heteromyidae > Dipodomys > Dipodomys spectabilis. Next base: position 28,424 of record NW_024870837.1, on the reverse strand, counting down.
GTGTGCCTCTGTCTGTCCGCTGCTGATTGTTTGCTTGCTTACTCAATAAAACTATACCAACTTTTCTTGCCATGGTGATTTCTCTGGAAATTCTTATTCTGTGACCAAAGTCAGGGATCGTAAGTAAAGAGACCCTAATTCTAGAGAGAAACTTAAAAAATCCCCACATGGACCCAGTGACTGCTGTTTCAAATAATTAAGAGCTGGGTGGGCATGTAGCTCACTTGTAGAGAACTTGGCATCCATGCAGAAGACCTGGGTTTGGTCTCCAACACTAGAGGAGGGGAGGGATTGTGAAAGATCAAAGACGCAAAGAATGAGGAAGAACAAGTGGGGACACATCCCACCTGAAATGAAGATTTGTCACACTGAAGCATAGTAATCAAGACAGTCTAATATTAAAGCTGAAGAAACGCAATAAGAAAATAGTAGAGAAATAAGGACCAAACCTAAGTGGGAACTTGATATCAGACACTAGATTATGCAATAAACAGCCACTAGGATAGCTAGGTATCTATATGAATAAATACCAAGTATACCACGACTTAAAGCCTTTGCAAACAATTCCTAAAAACAAATAAGGACACAAAGGTAGAAAGCATCCCATGGACGTTTAAGGAATACTAAGTGAGTGTTTTAAGAATGAAAATTTATTTCACAAAGTAAATATATATATATATATATATATATATATATAGGAAAATATCAACAAATTTGTGTATATTACAACATAAAATCTTTTGTTCAGTAAGTGACAGCAAGAGAAAGAAAATGATGTTCTCTTAAGGCCAAAGACACACCCCACAATCCCTGTGCTAAAATTGCGTTCCTACATTTGAGGAAGGAAGAGGAACCACTTACCTTGAAAAAAAAAAAACAAAGACAGATGATATATGCCCCTGGGCCAACTAGGACGAGGAATCAAGGAGTTCCCAAGGTGAAGAAAGATTAGTACAACACCCTACGTCTTATATATACATTTTTTTAAAATTTGGGAAGGGGAAGAAAAGTACCAAAATATTGAAATAAGGTTACAAGTTTAACCATTATACCAATGAGATGTACAAGAAAATGAACTTTATATCTTTGAGTATGGGGGAAGGGAGGAGTTGGTGAGGTAAGGGGGAAAGGGATAATAGGGTAAAAACAAAGGAGGGGGTAACAATGTTCAATAGGATATGTACTCATTACCTTACTCATGTAATTGTAACCCCTCTGTAGAGTACCTTTATAATAAAAAAAAGCCATTACGACCCTCATCCTAAAACCAGGCAGGGACTCATCAAAGAAAGAGAACTATAGACCTACTATTTGATGAATATCGATGCAAAACTACTCAACATAATCTTGGCCAATCAACTTCAAAAATTCATCAAAAATATCATACACCACGATCAAACAGGATTACTCATTTCAAGGATGTAAAGGTGGTTCAACATACACAAATCAATAAATGTAATTCATCACATCAATAAGGGCAAGGATAAGAATCACATGGTTATCTCAATAGATGCAGAAAAAGCATTTGACAAGATTCAACACCTCTTTATGATAAAGGCTTTGGAAAAATTAGGAATCCGTGGAACATTCCTCAATACAATAAAGGCTGTATATGACAAACTGAGAGAAAGCATTATACATAATGGTGAAAAACTAAAGCTATTTCCTCTTAACTCAGGAACAAGACAAGGATGTCCACTCTCCACTTCTCTTCAATTCATTATTAGAATGCCTAGCTACAGCAATAAGACAAGAAGCAAACATAAAAGGTATCCAAATAGTGAAAGACAAAGTAAAACTCTCTCTCTTTGCAGATGATATAATCTTGTATTTAAATAATCCCATGGACTCTACTCCCAAATTACTCTAGCTGCTTCGAAAATTTGGCAAAGAAGCAGGGTATAAAATTAACCCTCAAAAATCAATGGTTTTTCTGTATGCCAACAATGAGTAGAGCACAGCAGAAATTAAGAAAGCAACTCCTTTGTAATAAGCCCACAAAAAATAAAATACCTAGGAGTTAACTTAAAAAGTGAAGGACCACTAAGATGAAAATTATATAAACCTGAAAAAGGAAATCAAAACAGAACTTAGAAAGTGGAAATCCTCCCTTGCTCCTGGATCAGAAGGATTAATATCGTGAAAATAGCCATACTTCCCAAGGGTATCTACAAATTCAATGTGATACCTGTCAATATTCCAACCTTATTCTTCAAGGGAATAGAAAAGGTAATCCAAAAATTCATAAGGAACAATAAAATACTGTGCATAGGAAAAACAATCCTTAACAGAATAAAACAGTGCTGGAAGAATATCAATAGCAAATTACCAATTCTACTACAAAGCCATAGTAATCATAACAGTGTGGTAGTGGCACAAGAAGAGACCTCAGGAACAATGGAATAGAATTGAAAATTCAGAAATGAACACACAGAATTTTAGCCACCTAATCTTCGATGAGAGAGCTAAAAAAATAGAATGCAAGAAAGACAGCATCCTCACTAAATGGCAAAATTGGTTAATCACCTGTACAAAACTAAAGTTATATCTGAATATATCACTCTGCAAGCGAATCACCTCCAATTGTATCAAAGACCTAGGAGTCAGAGCAGACAAACTAAAAAAATTAAAATACAGAATAGGAGAAACCCTAGGTCTTCTTGGCATAGGTCAAATTTTTCTTAATAGAGATCCTGAAACACAACAAATCAAAGAAAGGTTGCACAAATGGGATTGCATGAAGCTGTACAGATTCTAAATGGCAGAGCACATAGCTAACAAGATCAATAGGAAGCCCATGTACTGGGAGAAGATCTTAACTATCCACACAACTGATAAGGATCTCATATCTAAAATATACTTGGCGCTCAAATAATTAAATCGCCCAACAACAAATACTAAAAGAAACAATTGCCCGATAAATAAGTGGCCTAAAGACTTAAAGAGAAGCTTCTCTAAAGAGGAAATAACAATGCCCAATTGACACAGGAAGAAATACTCAACCTCTCTAGACATAAAAGAAATGCAAATGAGAACAACATTGAGATTCCACCTCACCCCAGTTAGAATTGCTATAATGAAGATCTCTGATGGAGGCATAGAATTCCATTCACATTTTCTTGATCCATTCATCTACTGAGGGGCATCTTGGCTGGTTCCATATCTTAGCTATGGTAAATAATGTTGCAATAAACATACTTGGTCTGGTAGCTTTAGTATGGTCTTGTTTGTGATCATTCAGGTAAATGCCCAATGTGGGATTGCTGGGTCATAGGGAAGCTCTATGTGGAGTCTTCTGAGGAACCTCCATACTACTTTCCAAACTGGTTGAACAAGTTTACACTCCCTCCAACAATTGCCTCATTTTTTAGGAAATTGAAAGACTTGGAAAAAATTATATTACGTGAAGGAAGCCAGGTCCAAAGAAACATAGGTCCCATGATTTCCCTTATTTGCAACAAGTAATATATGTCTGAGACAAGCACAAACCGTCTGACAATTTGACGTTAGGCTAAATGAACCCCAAGATAAGGACTCAAATGGTTTTTCTTGCTATTGTTTCTAACATATTTATAAGATCATTTCTTTGTTTTTGTATTTCCCTCCCCCATGGTATAAACCCTGTTTTCCCTGTAGTTGATGTTGGTAAAATTTGTGGATGGGAAGGTTAAGAAAACTGTTTAAATAGGGATATAGGTGTATCCATTCCTACAATGTGGTGTACAAGATGGTATCTCTAAAAACGAACTTTACAACTTTGGAGGACCCGGAGGAGAGATGGTAGGAAAGGAATGGTAAGGGGAAACAAAGGAGGAGACAACAATGCTTGATAAGAAATGTACTCATTACCTTGCTCATGTCATTGTTACCCCTCTGTACTGTATTTTCACAATCTAAGAAACTTATTAATATAAAAAAGAACACTAATAACAGATTCTGGAGTGGATGTTCCCAGGTGGGAACCCTACTGCATTGTTGGTGGGATTGTAAACTTGTTCAACCACTTTAGAAAGTAACACGGAGGCTCCTTAAAAGACTCCACATAGTGCTCCCCTAAGACCCAGCAATCCCACTTTTGGGCATTTACCCAAACGATCACATATAAGGCCATACTAAGGTTAGCAGCACAACAATATTTATCAGAACATTTTTTGGGGGATTGCCAGTCGTGGGGCCTGAACTCTGGGCCTGAGCACTGCCCCTCGGCTATTCAACTCAAGGCTAGCACTCTACCACTTGAGCCACAGCGCCACTTCCGGCTTTTTTCTTTTTGCTTATGTGGTACTGAGGAATCAAACCCAGGGCCTCATGCATGTAAGGCAAGTGCTCTACCACAGAGCCCCTTCCCAGCCCTATCACAGCATTTTTTACCATAGGTAAGATATGGAAGCAGCCCAGGTGCCCTTCAGTAGAAGAATGGATCAAGAAAATGAGGTATATGTATACAATGGAATCCTATGCCTCCATCAGGAAGAATGACATAGCCCAAATTGTTTGTTGTTGTTGTTGTTGTTGTTGCTTTTGTTTTTGTTTTTGGGTCCAGTCATGGGCCTGAACTCTGGGCCTGGGGGCTGTACCTGAGCTTTTTAGCTCAAGGCTAGCGCTCTACCACTTGAGCCATAATGCCACTTCCTGCTTTTTATCTGCTTATGTGTTGCTGAGGAATCGAACCCAGGGCCTCATGAATGCAAGGCAAGCACTCTACCACTGAGCCACCTTCCCAGCCCCTCATAGCCCAATTTGTTAGGAAAGGGAATCATTTGGGAAAAAAATTATATTAAGTGAAGTAAGCCAGGCCCAAAGAAACATAGCTCCCATGGTTTCCCTTATTTACAATAACTAGTATATGTGTAGGACAAGTAGAAAACATCAAAAGCTATGTTCATATGACCTGATAAGAAGTTAAGTGAAATGAACCCCAAGATAGGGAGACAAGTTGTTTTTCTTCTCTTAATGCTATTGTTTCTAATGTATCTGTAAGGTACCATGTGATTTTTTGGTTGCTTTGTATGTCCCTCCTCCATGGTATATCCCCTTTCACTCTATTTGATGTGGGTATAATTTGGAGAGGGGAAGGGTAAAAACACAATGTTTAAATAGGGATACAGGTTGACCCATTGTAACAATGAGTTGTACAAAACACTATGTTGAAAAATAATCTTTACAATTTAGGCAGGGGCTGGTGATTTGTAGTTGTGGAAATGAGAGGAAAGGGATGGTAGGGGGGAAAAAGGAGGGGGCAACAATGCTTTTTAAGAAATGTATTCATTACCTTTCTCATGTAATTGTAACCCCTCTATACAGTATTTAAAAAAGTAAGGAAAAGCTGTTCATCATGCTCTGTAGCAGGTTAAGCACTGGTTTGGAAGGACAGAATCATTGCAGGCTTTAAGCACATAACCCAGGGCAATGAAGTCTATAGCCTGGAAGGGACTCCTGAAATACTCTGTGTATGGTCTTCCTTCCCTTGGAACCACAATTTAACAGGAAGAGGCAAATGTGTGTACCTCAAACTTGGGAATGCACAGTTACAATCACATACCCACAAAACCTCACCCGGGAATTGTTTCTCAGAAATGAGGAAGAAGGTTCACTTGCCGCAAAATTGGGGTAATTGGGATAACAGTACATGGGACTACTGGGAGGAACCAACAAGATGGCAGTCCACAAAGTGGAGAACAGGTAACTTGGCTCCACCTTGGGACAGTCTGCAAGACCTGGACTTCCTTCTCCTGGGTCCAATGTAGCACCTGTCTGGCCACTCTGGCACAACCTGCATGCATTCCAGTAAACATATGTATACATGCACTCAATCCCTCACCAGCAATTTGTTCCCTCAATGGTAGAGTGGAAGGGCACCCACTTATGTCATACAGCTGCAATGCCTCTGGAAGTTGCTTCATAACAACCGGTGACTACTGAAGGCATGACCAAGAGGGGATGGGGGTGAACTCTAAGCCCCTATCTTCCTTCTATAGAGGAGGTTCTTCCCCTCACCAATGAATCTTCCTACACTGAGAGAGGAGGGGCCGAGTTGAGAGTTAGATTCAGACCATCAGGGGTGGAGAGGAGGATATTGGGGGGAGTGGGGCCCCGTATCCTTGAAACTGGGTCTTCTAGGATTGTCTTTGGCAGCTGAGTCCCAACATCCCTAACCCAACAAAGGTTTGTGGGGCACTGGAGGATCAGGGAACAGGACAGGGTTGGCCCATGTATTGAGGGGCAAGGGGTGGGGGAGCCGGGTGGTGGTGGAAGGAGGAGCCTGGGAAGGGATTTTGCACCCCAGGAAGAGGGGATGGCACATTTCAGTTGAAACCGCGCTGAGATGGGAGGCTCCCATAGAACAGAGAAGAAAATGGAAAATAGAGGGGTTTAGGGAGGGGGCCTCTTAAAATCGGTTTCATCCTGGTGTAGTGCTGGCAGCTGGGCCCACACTGCGTAGAAAGTTGGAGGTCCACACAGTGAAGCCAAAGATCCCTCAGGAAGGCACAGCACTGGTTGAGGAGATGGAGGCGAGGACTGCATCTCCAGCCCCACAACCACCAGTGAACTCAGGGAAACCAGAGAGCCCTGTGGCTGTCCAGGCTTAGCCACGCAGGGAGGAGAGGAAGACTCTGACCTGAGCTTTCCTTCTCTGCAGCAGCCATAGCTCATGTTTGGAACATTCTGGCACCAGGCATTATGTAGTAAGTGATGGGCATATGCACATTCCCCTTCCCACTCCTGTGTTCCCACCGGAGGTTTGGGCAGGCAGTACCGGGACAGCACTGGGGCCATAAGGGTTAGGGCTAGAAGGGGTGGGGCCGTAAAGGTGGGGGTGGAGCTAAACGTTGTGGCTGTGAGAGGGGAGGGTCAGGAGAATGAGTAGGTTCTTGAGGGGTGTCTGACCTCAAGAAGGGGACTGATTCAGAACGGGGTAGTAAGGCACATAGCCTATAGTAGGCACAGCTTACCACGGTGGTAGGCTGGCTGGGGAAACACGGGGTGGCGATGGGCCAGTTGATGGGGGCAGTGGTGGTATGATGGGAAAGTGAGGTAATGGACAAGGAACCTAGCAGAGTGGAGGAGTGGATAGGGGAGCAAGAAGAGGGATTGGGTCCACTTAACTGGAAACAGTGCTCTCCAGTATGGCTCTCTCCATGTGCTGTGTGCTATGCTCATCTGTGCTCTGTCGGGGGTAAGCCCAGCTTGTTAGAGTCCCCATGCCCTACAATCTAGACTAAAGGAAAGAAACTCCATCTAACTATTCACCTGGCAGGGGCAAAACTCTCTGGTGCCCTGGGAAGAGGTTTATAGCGAAGACCAATTGATAGAATGGGACACATCTGGGGTAACAGATTCATATCACCCATACCCATGAGGCATAGTTATAGTTAATGTATAAAATGCACTCAAGCAATAGGTCCTTCTTTTTCCTTTTCCTTTCTGTTTTTTTTTTCCTTTCTTTTCTTTAACTCTTTTTTGTTCCAAAACTGGGACTTGAACACAGCTTCTAGGGCCTACAAAAATTCCCTGCCCAAGGGCCTATTATTCTTCACCTCCTAGTTCTCCATTTTCCTGGTCCCTGTCAGTCCAGGTGCAGGTACCATGGCCAGATGCCACCTTGCAAGGTAAATAGATCCCCACCCGCCTTCTCCCTGTAGGAAACAAAAGGAGAATTAATGTTATTTTGTATGTGCATTCACATTAATATTTCCTTCCATCTTTGGACAATTCTAAGGACTTAATGTTTTACTTAACTTCAGTTATAAATCATTTGAAAATGGAGGCATGGAGCAGGAAGGGTGAACAAAAACTCAAACAACAAAACAAAAGACAAATCAAACAACCATTGGATATATATAAAGATGACTGAATGAAGGCAACTAAGACTCAACCTAACAATGTATTACCAAATATCTTATGCTTGAATGGTGAGAGCTACATGGAGGAAGATGTCAGTCAAAGCAGCCAGGCTTTATGTTTAAGGATGCTATCATTAATATTTAATCATTTGATCATTCATCCAGGAAGGGGAGATCAATTATGGCAAGCTGCCATAATAAAAAATAAGGCTCCTCTGCCAAGCAGTAGTTATCTTTAGTTAACTTCCAAGCCATATACATCATAACCATATCCAAAGAATGCAAGGAAGGGAGGTAAAGAATCCACGTTCTGACGTATTAGCTGGGACCAACACACTGTTCAGTTTGAACTGTTTATCCTCTGTGGTATTACTTTCTTCCTATTTTTGGATGTGATCTGTGTGCACATATGGACTATGTGCATATATCTGTATACACATTCTGACTGAATATATATGTCCATAAACTGAGGTATTAGCTTGCAAAGGTTCATTTTAACTTGTAGTGCAGTAGGGTGTCAATGTAATTTCTCCTGTGTCCCATGTGCATCTCTCCAAGTTCTACTCAAGATAATGTCATTCACTGTTTTACTTATATGGCTGCTGCCATTACCAGGATTCCTTCTCCCCATTTTCCCTCCCTCATCCTTCAATACCCTGCAGTAAACCATAGTCTTTATGGTTTTGTTTCTTCAGTTTTGATTACCTGAGATTTGATGGGTCCAGGTATAACACACTTGGTAGCTATGGCAGGTGCCAGGGGTGGCTTTTCTTCTTCTTCTTTTCTTAACACATACCAGGAAAGTTGGTCCGTGTTTCAGGAGTTTTACTTCAGTTACTTTCCACTTTCTGGACTTTAAGCTGATTTTGTATCTCCTTTTGTATTAATGAGTATTGAACCCAGGATGTTTCATTAGCTAGTCAAAAACTCTCAATGAACTATAAACCAGCCCCTGAACATCTTTTTAAATTCTCCCTACATCTGAGTGTAGGATAGAAAAAATGGTTTATTCCAGTGTATTGGACTGTTTCAAATTTTTAGGTTTTGAGGAATCTAGTTAGATACAGTCATAGTCTAGAAACTGATAAGACAGGCTTTCCCTCACTATATAGTTGTTGAGGGGAAGGGCTTGCCCTACAGTATAACCTTGGAAACTTGATGCCTTCAACATCAACTCATCGGGGAAATAAGTTCAACCCAAGTGAGTTGCTGTGGTCTGAAGCTACCCCCAGTTTTCTCCTTTTCCACCTTGCATACTACATTCCATACTAGCATTATCTACCATGCTCAGTCTGACTGCTTAGATTTGTTGAAAGGTTGTGAGTGAATGTATGTATCATCCTAGACAACTTAACATTGAATGATGTGAAGAACTTCACCACAAAAGAGATCAATTCAGTTGTAGTGATGATTTAAGATAAATTTTCATATGTTGACCACAAAGCCTCCTCTTTTATGCCAAACACTATAACTTGAGCTAAAGTGATGCTATGGCAATAATCATCTTATAATAAATCCAAAGACAAAGTTCTTTTGCTTAAGGCAGAATGAAGTATGCCAGCCAATATATTCCCAGAATTTTTACCTGTGTTTTGACCATATAAAAAAAAATTGAATTTTGGTCATGAGGATTGAACTCTGGGCCTAGGCGCTGTCTCTCAGTGATTCAGCCCAAGGCTGGTGCTCTACCGCTTGAGCCAGAGCTCCACTTCCAACTTTCAGGTGATAAGAGTCTCAAGGACTTTTCAGCATGAGCTGTATTTGCACCACAATTTCATATCTCAGACTCATGAGTAGCTAGGATTACAGGTGTGAGCCACCAAAACTTGGCAACCATGTAAAATTTTAACCATAATTGAAAATGCTAATGTATATCTTTTTTAAAAATGTATTTCTTAAAAATGGAAATATTTTTAAATTCTCATGCACACTTCCCATTAGGCAGTTCAGATGATGTTAATTTGAATTGTTGTCAGAGTTATGTGTGTATATGTGTGACGGTCTTTGAGGTTGAAGTTTGGCCCTGGGTGCTCTCCTCTCTCCCCACCCCCTTTTGTTTTTGCTTGCTCAAGGTTAGCACCTTCCCACTTGAGCCACATCTTTCAGCTTTTTGTTTTTCAGTTGGAGACAAGAGTCTCTCTTTTTCCTGTCTGAGCTGGTTTTCAACCATGTTCCTCAGATCTCAGCCTCCAGAGTTTCCTTGTCCTCTTTTGTCAAAATACACCCCCCCAGCCTCAAACATAAAAGAACAAGTTAAAAGTTATTATGATACTCCCAACACAAAGAAGATACTTGATATACTTAATTTCAGTACTAAGATACAAAATTTGGAGTTTTGTAAGACTGAATGTCTTTAGTCTCATTTTGGGAAAAGTGAATCAAACATTCAGACCATTCCTAGATAAAGAGAATAAAGTAGACCTGTTTTATGAGGAGCATTAATGAGAAGAACAATGTTTTTGTGTCATTAACTTAGCCTAATTGAAACTTTTTCAAAGCACAGATTCTCAGGTATATTTTCTGTGTAGTAATCACTGAATTCTAAAATTCTTTGTTTTCCTCAGCATTCTCAGTTTGTTTTCATCAGCTATCTAATTTGAAACATACACCTTGGTACCAGGGGTCTTCTGTACTTATTTTACATTTTAAGAAAGTAATTTTAAGTTTTTAAAAATCAGAAAAGCTAATAATGATAATCATTTTCTGATGTCCTTCACATTTCTCCACCTTTCATTATATTGGTTTAATATAACATTAGTATATTTATTGGCTATCAAGTTTGATTGTGGTTTTGGATTTTGTGCTGGTGTTGGAGCTTGAAATCAGTGTGTTGGTCTGTCACTAATGCCAGCATTGATGGCTCATTCCTGTAATTTTGGCTATTCAGGAGGTTGAGATCTGTGGATCAAGGTTCAAAGCAAGGAAAGATTATGATGCTCTTGTGTTCAATTCATGATTAAAAAGCCCAAAGTGGAGTGTGGTTCAAGTGGTAGAGCACCAGGCATGAGCAAAGAAGCTAAAGTGCAGTTATGTGTAGTTCCTGCCAAGGGTTTTTCTCTCTTATTATGATGAGTTCCTTTTCTTTCCAGGTAAACCTGAACATTGCATGTCTTTCTGTGTACCCACATGTAAATAAGGCTTTTGTAAAATGTCAGCCATTGCACACCTCCTTTTTCTCTTCCCACCATTAGTGAGTTTGTTGGCAGCCAGCATTTTTCTAAGAAAAATGGAATTTTCTAGAAATTATTATGGGATGTTTATATATGTAGGTTAGAATTTATAGTTCTTTTGCTCTAGTGAATTGAGCAACATCTATGTGAGTTATAGATAACCTTTTGTGAACTTTTTTCTATGGTATAGATGAATTTTGGATATAATATCTCTATGGAAGTCCAAAGATATCTTTAAGTAATTTGTCCAAATGAAACAGGAATAGAAAACACTTTAATTTTTTTAGTTTTAATCAGAGTCTTGTATTGATTTGGGATATAAGAATTTTAAGTGATGGAATCTATTAATTTCATTTGTAGGAAACGTGACAGATACGAATGTACCTGAAGATACAGCATAACTTTTCCCTTTTGATGAGTTAAAAGGTTTAAGTTTAATTTCAACTAAGATACAAATCCAGTTTCTGCAATTAAGTAGATTAAATTAGTAGAAAAGGTACTTTGTTTGCAGTAACAATTACAATATGACATATAGAAAAATGTGTGGCCAACACATATGTGTAGTTGTGTTGTTAGATATCTTGATGTTGGAGTTATAAAATATAATAAATTACTTCACACAAGGAAAAAAATTGAAAGATGTTAGAGTTTTACACAGAGCGCAGAAAATACCAGGTGGTCTTCAACAAATGTTTTCATTTTTCTATTCTTTTTTGTGTTTTTTTTTTTTGTGTGTGTATGTGTAAGTGCTTGTATTGGAGTTTCTATTTAGGGTCTTGTGCTTCACTTATCTTTTCCCTTAAGGCTGTTTCCCTACTTCTTAAGCCATACCACCATTTCCAGGCTTTTGTTATTTATTGGCAATATGAATATCACAGATATTGCTGCTTGAGATCCCTTTGAATCTGGATCCTCAGATCTCAGTCCCTATGTAGCTGGGGTTACAGGTATGAGGCACGAGCACTCTGAGAGATGCATTTATTTTGTCATGTTCTGTGGCAAATTACCACATATTTATTTGTGCGTCCATCAAATACCAACTATTTTAGGTTAGAAGTTTGGGCTGGTAGTATGGGTGTGGTTTGTCTATAGCAGCTTCTCAGTTTCTAGCAGGGGGCCAAAAAGCTATAGTCTATCATGGAATGTGGGGATCTCTTCAAGATTAAAGGATGCCTGGTTGGGTTTAGGTCCTGTGGTTGTGAGACTGTGGTTTCTGCTTTCTGGTCACCTATCATACAAACACTGTTGTCAGCTCCTAGACATCCCTATACTTTCTTGACAAACATATTCTCCTTACTGCTTGATTCATTCTGTTGACATGTCTGACCTCTAGAAAACCCTTAATTTGCACTCACACCTTGGAAATAACTCATATCCAACTCTTGTGGGAACTAATTACATTTGTAGAATCTCTTTAATTTTGTTATCTACCAGAGTATATTGTAGGTTTAGATCCTGCCCAGACTGGAAGATAAAAGACATCCCAAGGGTCTGAGTTGTTGTGTATCACCTGATACACATGAAAAGCTATTTATTAGATGGGAACAGGTGGCTCATTCCTGTAATCCTAGCTACTCAGTAGGATGAGATCTGAGGCTGTCAGTTCAAAGCCAACCCTGCAGGAAAGGCTGAGAGACTATTATCCCCAATAAACTCAGAAAACTGGAAGTGGCACTGTGGCTCAAGTGTTAGAGGACTAGCCTTGAGCTGAAGAGCTGAAGGACAGTGCACAAGGTCCAAAATTCAAGCGTATAACTGAACAAAATTGAAAAAACTGTTTATTATTCTTAGTGTCTTCAATTTCAGACACTGATAATGTTGAGTTATTGTTTGATTTTAGCCAATGAGGTCTGAAATTTAAGAAAATGAAAGCTAATTCCGTGGGTTGAGTGGAAAATAATTCGGCAGTTATAGGATATGAAAAGTAGGAGTAAAACTGAGGATATATTCAAGAGCAGTGGCAGTGGCTTCAGAGATGGGACAGAGGTAAACATGTTAGAAACAACGAGGGGGCAACAGTGCTTGATGAGAAATGTACTCGTTACCTTGTCCATTTAATTGTAACTCCTCTGTACGGTATTCTCAAAATAAAAAATAAATACACAAATAAAAATACATATTTTAGAAAGAGAACATGTGGCTGGGAATGTGGCTCAGTGGTACAGTGCTTGCCCAGCATGCATGAAGCCATGGGTTCAATTACTCAGTACCACATAGACAGAAAGAGCCAGAAGTGACGCTGTGCATAGGGTGCTAGTCTTGTGCAAAGAAGCAGCTCAGTGACAGTGGCCAGGACCTGAGTTCATTCCCCAAGACGGCCAAAAAATAAAAAAAGCGATCATGTTAACAATTGATAAGGGAGGGATACAGAGACCATATTCTTCACTGAATTTTTCCTCTATTTCAAAATCAAGACATCATTCCAGAGAGAAAAATGGGGCATAAAGCTGGTCCAGAATGAACATATCTTATGAAGAAATACAAGATTTTTTTACTGCAACTGTCCTGTAGAGATAATCCATTAGACATAATGGTGACTTGTAATAGCACAAGAGCTCATTGTAATATCACAAGTGCTATCTGGAGATTTTGTACGAGTGCTGGTCCTGAGCCTTAAAAAGAGTCTAGGTGCTATTTCTATATTTTTCCTCAATAATATTACTCTATTACTTAAGCCACAGCTAGACTTTTGACTTTTTTGGTGATTAAATGGAGATCAGAGTGTCATGGACTTTTCCTGGCTCACGTGGATTAACAATGCTACCCGAGGAGTTCTGGGAAGATGGCGGAGGAGAAGCTGGAATCTGAACAAGCTCTCGCATAGAAAGCAGTTTTAGAGTTCCAGTGAACAGTCCTAAGCCAGAGAATCACACCAAGTGTGCCATCGCAGGACAGAGAGTTAGTCAAGAGAGGGGAAGCCAAGGAGACACATCTGAGCGCTTGCCAGCAGCTGCCGCTGCGGTAGCAGGGTCGCGGCGGCGACCACCGCCGCGGGGTCATCCGGGACCAAGGAGCCAGACGCAGGGGACGAGCGGATTCTACTCAACACCAGCAAGAACTGACAAGGAGCAGACATCTTCATCCTGCAGTTTGCAGACCAGAGACGACCCGGGATCCAAGACTCGGCATGAGTAGAAGCCCGACGTCCTCACTCCTTCTCAGGGAGCAGAGGAGGGAAGGCCACTCCTCCCCCCCCCCCCCCAGCACCAGTGATCTCCATCTTGGATACCGACAAAGCTCCGAGGAGCTGCTAGCTCCAGGTCAGGCCTTGGAATAAAACGAGTCATTTAGCAGGTCACAAGAACTTAACGGTGAAGTGACCTGCCACACTCAGCTCCATACAGGGAAAAGTCACCCAGCTCAGGCGCCAGCCATTGGAGTGGCTCTCCTCACTGGGTAACTAGAGCCAGAGGCTACCCATCCCTCTAGCAGCCACCACAATCAATTGAAAAACAGAAACCCTGAGAATGGCTCCAGGCTGGGCGCTGTGAGTTTTTTCACAAAATAGCCCCAGGGAAAAGCTACTGTTTGTCGAAAGGCCTCAACTCTACCCAGAACCTAGCCTCATCACTGCATCCCCCTCTTTTGTGATTCTCAAAGCAGATCACCCTCCCAGTAAACTAACCTGGGAGGGGGATCTCAAAATCTTGGGTAAAGCAGAGAATTTTTCTGCCTGTTCCAACAAACTGACTTAAGAAACCAATCAAGCCACAGGACCTCAAGCTGACCAGAGACTCCAACAAGAGGCTGGTTACAGACAAAAGGGAGATACAGGATTCTTCCAACCCCTCCCCCCCAAAAAAAAAATCAAAGAACTTTTTTTTTCTTCTTCTTCTTTTCTTTTCTTTTTTTTTGTTTTTTGTTACCTTATATATATACAAAAAATTTATTTCCTTTTCTAAAACTTTTATTAATCTTTAATTTTTGCCTCTTCTGAAAAAATAATTGTTTTCCAGTAACTTTTTTTTTCTCCTCTTATAATTTATATTTTAGGAATACGTGAATGTGTGTTTTCCTTTCTTTTCTTGTCTTCTTTCTCTTTTTCTTTCTTTTTGAATTATCTTTTTGTTTTTTGTCTAGCTCTCCTGAACTTCTGATCTTTTCTTCTCCCTTTCATATCCTTTCCACCTTTTCCTCTTTTTTGTTCTTCTTTATGTGACTTAACTCTTGTCCTGCACATCCTCAAATAAACCCGTAGTTAACTAGTAGACCCTATCCCTCATTGTGTACACACTTAATCCACAAACTTACTACTCAATTCAAAACCTCTGAGACTTAAATTCATTAATAGCAGTACTACCTCTTTATACCTATATAATACTTTAAGCATTTTTTTAAAGTTTTTCACATCTTCTCTATGTCCCTCCCTTTCTCTCTATATATTCACATTGCTCTCTAAATAGATGGTCTTTTAATCTCTATAATAACATTAATTTTTCCATTTCTATTTTTTTCTGGTCTCTTTTCATTCCCCTTTCACTTTCTTCTTTTTCTCTCTCTCTCTACTTGCATCCTACAAAACCTATTTCCTGCACTGTGATTAGGACATAGTTAACTCTCCCTGTGCCTCCCCACAACAATATATTCCTATTTTTTACCCACATCTCTCCCTAACCCTAATAATTTCTGGTTTTCCAAATTCTTCCCTGCGGTTCGAAGTCCTTTAACATATAGTTGTTTGATGTTGAATAGATGGTTTCCTTAAGATAGTGTTCTAGCACAAAACTGTTGCTATCTTCATCTCAAATGGGCAGAGTAAGCCAGAAAAACACAAGAAAAATGGCAAATTCGGGTACCTCAATTCCCAATCTTGATAATCAGGGGTTAGAAAAGATAATGAATAATCCAGAGGAGAGTTCCCAAATAGCTCTACAAACACTGCTGGCAAACATGATAAATGAGAAGTTTGACAACGTACAAAGGATTCTGTATGAGCGTGATAGGGAGAGAGAGGAGGCATCCCAGAAGTTTATACAGGAATATCATAAGCGTGAGGAAGCTACTCAAAAACTGATACAGGATTTGCGTGAACAACTTGAGAATATTCAAAGAGAAAGGGAGGAATGGCGTGAGCAGGCTGAGAACACTCAAAGAGATCTGCAGGAATCCCAAGAACGGGAGGAAGCTAATCAAAGAGTAATACAGGAATTGAGAGACCAGGTAGAGAACACACAAAGATCACTAAAGGCATTCATGGAATCCATTAACAAAGATCTGAAGGAAGTCAGGGAGGCCACAAAGGGAATGCTGAATGGAACCCAACAGAAGGAATGGGAGTCCAAAGAAACCATAACCAATCAACTAAGCGATTTGAGGACAAACACTGAACACCAAATTAAGGAAGTAAAGAAATTCATACAAGACCTAAAACAGAGCTTCAACAAAGAACTTGAAGCCATCAAAGCTGAATAATTAGAAGGAAAAGAGATAAAAAACAAAGTAGAGAGCCTTGACAGCAGATTAGACCATGCAGAAGATCGAATCTCAGGGATTGAAGACAGCCTAGATATTATAGAGAAAGAACATACAACCATCCAAGACAAGTCCAAGAAATATGATAGATCTATCCAACACCTGGAAGACACCATCAGAAGGCCTAATCTAAGGATAATGGGTGTAGAGGAGCACCTAGAAACAGAAGTTAATGGTCTAGGAAATTTGTTTAACAGGATCCTAGCAGAGAACTTCGCAAACATACAAAAAGATAGGCCTATTCAGATACAAGAAGCCTTTAGAACCCCAAATAGACCAGACCAGGATAGGACATCCCACCGTCACATTATAATCCACACAGGATCAACTCAGAACAATTAAAAGATCCTTAAAGCTGTCAAGAAGAAAAGGGTAATCACCTATAAAGGGAAACCAATTAGAATCCCCTCAGATTTCTCAGCAGAGACAATCAAAGCAAGAAGAGTCTGGAATGATGTATGCCATGCCCTAAAAACAAACAACTATCAACCAAGAATACTGTACCCAACTAAACTCTCCTTCATAACTGAAGGCCAAATAAAAACCATCCATAGCAAAGAAAAATTGAAACAATACATCTCCACCAAACCAGCCCTACAAAAGACTCTTAAAGATGTCCTACAAATCCAAGAACCATAAGAAGAACCCAGTTTTCGCAGCCCCCAAGAAGGTAGATAACATGGCAGGAACTCCCAAATACCTCTCAGTCCTATCTCTTAACGTTAACCGACTGAACTCTCCAATTAAGCGACATAGACTGCCTAGTTGGATTAAAAAACAAGACCTTTCTATCTGCTGCCTGCAGGAGTCACATCTTCCCCATAAAAACAAACACATTTTCAATGTGAAAGGCTGGAACAAAATCTACCAAGCAAACGGACCGCATAAACAGGCGGGAGTTGCAATCCTAATATCAGATAAAATAGACTTCAAATTAAAATTCGTGAGAAGACATAAAGAAGGTCGCTACATACTAATTAAAGGATCTCTCCTTCAGGAGGATATTACAACTCTAAATATTTATTTGCCAAACAATGGAGCACCCAAATTTATCAAAGAAACACTACTTTCCCTCAAATCCCATATAGATATAAAGACATTAATTGTTGGGGATTTTAACACACCACTCTCCCCACTAGATAGATCAACTCGGCAAAAACTCAACAGAGAAACCGCAGATCTAAACAGCGGCATAGATCAACTAGACTTAACAGACATCTACCGAACATTTCACCCAGCAACATCAGAATACACGTTTTTCTCAGCAGCACAAGGAACGTATTCTAAAATAGACCACATTTTAGGCCAAAATGCAAACTTGTCTAAATTCAGAAACATTGAAGTTATGCATTCTCTCTGACCACAAGGGAATAAAATTAGAACTCAACACCAAAAGCCACCAAAGAAAGTCCGGTATCAAATGGAGGCTGAACACCACACTGCTGAATCATGAGTGGGTCATGGAAGAGATTAGAAAGGAAATTCAAATGTTCATGCTATTCAACAAAAATGAACACTCAAATTACCAGCTCCTCTGCGACACAGCAAAGGCAGTACTCAGAGGCAAGTTTATAGCTCTGAACTCCTCCATCAACAAATTGGAGAGATCTGAAACTAACAATTTAATGACACATCTAAACCTCCTTGAAAAAGAGCAGCAAGATAAACCCCAATCCAGTAGACGGAAAGAAATAATCAAAATTAAATCAGAATTAAATGAATTAGAATCCAAAAAAACTATAGAAAGAATCAACCAAACAAAGAGTTGGTTCTTCGAAAAACTTAACAAAATTGACATACCCTTAGCAAATCTTATCAGAAAAAGAAGAGAACACACCCAAATTAATAAACTCAGAGATGAGAATGGAAACATCACCACGGAAACAACCAAGATTCAGAACATTATAAGGGAATACTTCTCAAAACTTTATGCTAATAAGTTTGACAACTGGACAGAAATGGACCTCTTCCTAGCAAATATTGACATGCCAAAACTAAACCAAGATGAGTTGAACAAGCTTAACAGGCCCATATCAAGCATTGAAATAGAAAGAGCAATAAGAGACCTCCCAGCTAAGAAAAGTCCAGGACCAGATGGTTTTAAAGCCGAATTTTACAAGGCCTTCAAAGCAGAGCTCACAGCAATTCTCCTCCAACTCTTCAAAGAAATTGAAAGAGAAAGCTCACTACCGAACACATTCTATGAAGCCATCATAACCCTCATCCCAAAACCAGGCAGGGACTCATCAAAGAAAGAGAACTATAGACCGATTTCTTTGATGAACACTGATGTAAAACTTCTCAACAAAGTTTTGGCCAACCGACTTCAACAATTCATCCAAAAAATCGTACACCATGATCAAACAGGATTCATTTCAGGGATGCAAAGCTGGTTCAAAATACGCAAATCAATTAATATTATTCATCACATCAACAGGAGCAAGAATAAGAACCACATGGTTATCTCAATAGACACAGAAAAAGCATTCGACAAGATCCAACACCCCTTTATGATGAAGGTTTTGGAAAAATTAGGAATCCATGGAACATTCCTCAATACAATAAAGGCTGTATATGACAAATCTACAGTCAGCATTATACTTAATGGTGAAAAACTAAAGCCAATTCCTCTTAACTCAGGAACAAGACAAGGATGCCCACTCTCGCCACCTCTCTTCAATGTCGTATTAGAATGCCTAGCTACAGCAATAAGACAAGATGCAGACATAAAGGGGATCAAAATAGGGAAAGAAGAAATAAAAATCTCCCTCTTTGCAGATGACACGATCTTGTATTTAAAGAATCCCATAGATCCACTCCCAAATTACTCTAGCTGATTCAAAACTTTGGCAAAGTAGCAGGTTATATAATTAACCCCCAAAAATCAATGGCTTTTCTGTATGCCAACAATGAGAAAGTGTGGCTGAAATTAGGAAAGCAATTCCATTTGTAATAACCCCACAAAAAATAAAATACTTAGGGATTAACTTAACCAAAGAAGTGAAGGACCTTTATGATGAAAACTTTGAAATCTTGAAAAAGGAAATCAACACAGAACTTAAAAAATGGCAAAACCTCCCATGTTCCTGGATTGGAAAGATTAACATCGTGAAAATGGCAATACTTCCCAAGGCTATCTACAAATTCAACACAATACCTATCAAAATTCCACCCTCATTCTGCAAGGAAATAGAAGAGGCAATCCAAAAATTCATATGGAACAATAAAAGACCCCGAATAACAAAAACGCTCCTGAATGGAAAGAACTCTGCTGGAGGAATATCAATACCAAATTTCAAACTCTACTATAAAGCCATAGTAATCAAAACAGCTTGGTATTGGCATAAGAACAGACCTCAGGATCAATGGAATAGAATTGAAAACCCAGAAATGAACCTACAGACCTATAGCCATCTGATCTTCGATAAGGGAGCTAAAACAATACAATGGAAGAAAGATAGCCTCTTCAGTAAATGGTGCTGGCAAAATTGGTTAACTACATGTAGAAAACTAAAGCTAGATCCTTATATATCACCCTGCACCAGAATCAACTTTGGATCAAAGACGTTGAACTCAAAGAAGACACTCTGAAAACATTACAGGATGGAATAGGAGAAACCCGAGGTCTCCTTGGCTCAGGCCGAAATTTTCTGAATAGAGACCCTGAAACACAACAAATCAAAGAAAGGTTGGACAAATGGGATTGCATAAGGTTGCAGAGCTTCTGCAGGGCAAGTGACATAGCTAGAAAGATCAATAGAAAGCCCACGGATTGGGAGAAGATCTTTACTAGCCATACAACGGACAAGGGTCTCATATCTAAAATATACTTGGAACTCAAAAAATTAAACCACCCAACAACAAATCCTCAAACAAACAACTGCCCAATAAGTAAGTGGGCGAAAGACTTAAAGAGAAGCTTCTCTGAAGAAGAAAGAAGGATGGCCAATAGACACATGAAGAAATGTTCAACATCCCTAGCCATAAAAGAAATGCAAATCAAAACAACATTGAGATATCTCCTCACTCCAGTTAGAACAGCAAAAATCAAGAACTCTAACAACAACAGATGCTGGAGGGGATGTGGACAGAAAGGAACTTTACTTCATTGTTGGTGGGAATGTAAACTTGTTCAACCACTTTGGAAAGCAGTATGGAGGTTCCTCAAAAGACTTCACATAGAACTCCCCTATGACCCAGCAATCCCACTTTTGGGCATTTACCCTAATGTTTACAAAAAAGACCACACTAAAGCTACCAGCACAACTATGTTTATTGCAGCATTATTTACCATAGCTAAGATATGGAACCAACCCAGATGCCCCTCAGTAGATGAATGGATCAAGAAAATGTGGTATATATACACAATGGAATTCTATGCCTCCATCAGAAAGAATGACATTGCCCCATTTGTTAGGAAATGGAAAGGCTTGGAAAAAATTATATTAAGTGAAGTAAGCCAGGCCCAAAGAAACATAGGTCCCATAGTTTCCCTTATTTGCAATATCTAGTATAGGTATGAGTCAAGCGGAAAAGGTCAGATAATGTGATGTTAGGAAAACGAACCCTTAAATATGTATTTTAATGTTTTCGTTTCTTTCATGCATGTGTTTCTAACGCATTTATAAGATTATTTCTTTGTTGCTTTGTATGTCCCTCCCCCACAGTGTAACCCCCGCTTTCACTATATTTGATGTCAGTATAACATGTGGAGGAGACGGGGACAAACAAGTCGTTTAAGGATTCAGGTGGACCTGTTGCAACAATGAGAAGTACAAAATGTCATGTCAAAACCAGCTTTACAATGTCGGTGTGGGAGGGGAGGGTGGGTATGATTGGGTGGGGGGGAGGGGGGAGGCTGGGAAGGGAGGTGAAGTGTAAACAAAGGAGGAGGCTGCAATGCTTGGTAAGAAATGTATGCATTTTTCTGCCCATGTAATTGTAACCCCTCTGTACAGTATGTTCTCAAATAAAATTAAATTAAATTAAAAAAAAACAATGTTATCCCAAAATCTCAGCATTCTGAAGAGCTAGGTTTACAGTTGAGAGCTACAAGCACACACAGAAGCATTTCTTTTTTAGTGATAGAATTAATAATACAGATTCTTCATGAAGATTCACCCTCAGTACTAAGTAAATCACCAAGAACAGTTCTCATGAATACACACACACACACACACACACACACACACACACACACACACACACACACACAAATACATAAGCATCTCATGGGTCTGTATCTCTTTTCCCGAAAGAACAGCATATTCTAACTGGCAAACTGTGGTGTCACAGGCCTGTAATCCCAGATATTGGGAGGTAGCAATATAGGAGGATGGGATACTGAAGGTGGCTTGAGTGATGTTAGCACGAGACCCTATATGAAAAGTAAACTGAAAAAGAAAAAAAAGGGTTGGGGGTATTCAGGCTCAACTGGTACCATATCTGCCTAGTAATTGTAAGGCCCTCAGTTTAATCCTCAATATGAAAAAGATAAAAAGAATAGCATCTCGTCCATTTGGTCATGGTTTATCAAAATCCTTGAAGCTGTACACTTCATAAGGAATAAAAGGTCTATTTCAATCACAATTGTAGTGGCTGGAAAGTCTAAATAGCATGGTAGCACATGGGACAAGGCTCCCTAGGTGCATCATATCACAGAGGATATCAGCATCATGGCCATGTGCTAGAATGACAGAGAGTAAGGGGCATAATTTGCCTGTTAATAGTGATAATGTTAGTCACTTGAGAGTTGATTAGATGGCATTAATCCATTTATGACTGAAACCTCTCTTAAAGTTTCCATCTTCTGACACTGCTACATTGAGAAGTTAAGCTTCAGTGTGAGCTTTGATGGTGACAGACCATCACCACGCTTCTGACAGAGGCAGGTGAGACCATTGAAAGCTGAGGACATTCATACAATCAGGCACCTGGGACAACTGCTTCGATCTCATTGATTCTGATATTTGCTGTATTTGGGGCCATCTCAAAGCCAGGATCCATCGAGTCCATGTCTATTCCATGTGCCAGATGACTGTGATATAAACTGCTAGACAATAGGGAGAACAACGATGGACATGGTCACAAAAACGGAGGTTTGGCGTTCTTCATGACAATTAACATTAATAGAGTTATGTATGTAAGTCATTAGAAAGCTCTATGTCATTACACAATACTTACATAGATCCATGTAATAACTACTATATGGCCCGGAATGATACCTTATTGAGCAGCTGGTTTACACAAAATAGACACATTCCTATGAACACAAGGAATGGATAAAAAACAAGTTCTGACATACAAAATTAATTGTCATTCTTACAGTCAAAGCAGACACCCTAAAAACTTTACTGGAAGGAATAGGAGAAATGCTAGGTCTCCTTGGCACAAGCCAAAATTTTCTTAATAGAGACCCAGAAACACAACAAATCAAAGAAAAGTTGCACAAATAGGATTGCATGAAACTGCAGAGCTTCTGCATGGCATAGGACATAGCTAACAAAATCAATTAGAAAGCCCACCGATTAGGAGAAGATCTTCACTAGCCATACAACAGACAACAGCCTCATATCTAAAATATGATTGGATCACAAAAAATTAAATCCCGAACAACAAATCCTCAAAGAAACAACTGCCTGATGAAATAAGTGGGCTAAAGATTTAAAGAGACACTCCTCTGAAGAGGAAATAACAATGGCCAATAGACACATGAAGAAAAGCTCAACTTCTCTATCAAAAATAATGAAATGCGAATCAAAACAACATTGAGATTCACATTACCACTGTTAGAATGGCTATCAATAAGAAATCTAATAACAACAGATCCTGGAGGGGATGTGGCCAAAGGGAACCATATTGCATTGTTTGTGGGAGTGTAAACTTGTTCAACCATTTTCAAAAGCAGTATGGAGATACCTCAAAAGATTCCACATAGAGCTCCCCTATGATCCAGCAATCCCACTTTCGGACATTGACACAAATGATCAAAAACAAGGCCATACTAGAACTATCAGCACAAGTATGTTTATTGCAGCATTATTTACCACAGCTAAGATATGAAACCAACCCAGATGCCCCTCAGTAGATGAATGGATCAAGAAAATAAATGGGTATATATATATATATATATATATATATATATATATATATATATATAGCTTTATATATATATATGCATATGTATATATGTGAATTCATTGCTTTATATATATATATATATATATATATACATACATATGTATATATGTGAATTCTATGTCTCCATCAGAAAGAATGACATCTCCTAATTTGTTAGGAAATGGAAAGACTTAGATAAAAATTATATTAAGTCAAGTAAGGCATGCCCAAAGAAACATAGGTCGCATGGTTTCCCTTATTTGCATTAACTAGTATATGCCTAGGACAAGCACCGATAAGATGAAGTTAAGTGAAATGAACCCCAAGACCGGGACACAAGTGGTTTTTCCTTTCTTGCTGTTGTTTCTAACTTATTTATAATGTACCATGCGATTTTTGTTGCTTTGTATGTTCCTCCCCCATGGTATAACCCCTGTTTTCACTGTATTTGATTCTGGTGCCCTGCATCTTGTATATACAGTTCTCTAATTGGGGGAGGGTAAGGGAAAACAGAAAATGCTTAAATAAATAGGCATACAGGTTGGCCCATTGTAAAAATGCGATGTACAACACACTACATTGAAAACGAACTTTGCAACTTCCGAGGTGGGTGGAGTAGTTGTGGAGTTGGGAGGAAAGGGATGGTAGGGGAAAAAACAAAGAAGGAAGCAACAATGCTTGATAGGAAATGCACTCCTTACCTTGCTTATTTAACTGCAATCCCTCTGTACAGTATTTTTACAATAAAAGACATAAAAAATTAATTTAATGTTTGGTTATGGGCCGGTATTAAGACTTGAACTTATGAGCTTTACTTTCACACTTCTAACTGGGATCTATATATGTCTTTAATTTTTATTAATCATTTTTTCAAGGATATATCCAATAACACTGTCCCCTACTTTTTGTATAAAATAAATTTTGGAAATTTTACACTGAGTTAAACTTATTATGTCACATTCATCATTCTACTGTCTTCAAGTTTCTAGTATTTCTTGGAAGTTAAAGACAGGCTCTCTGTTGCATTGATTAAGACAACTTTTGCCTGGTCCCAGTCTATAATCCTAACTACTAAGGAGGCTCAGATGAGAGAATGTTGGCTTGAAGCAAAAGCAGAGAATTCCATGAAACTCATCTCCAAAATGATGCATATTTATGCATATAATTATATATAATATATTTAATATGTAATATATTTGTGAGATATATATATACTGTATATCTGCAGGAGATGGGCACAATGAAACAATAGCAGGCACTGATTTAATTTCACTGCGGTCATTCTACTTTGACATTTTTTATTAAAAAAAATAGATGACCATGATTTCATTTTAATGTCCTGTCCAATATCATTTTGTTCATATCAGGCAGGCTGTACCTCATGTCACACATGAATGCAAGAATAATAGGGGTTAGCTCATTACATGATGGCTCATTAGGACATAGGATATATTCCTCAACTTAGTTGATCCAATCTCCATTTTTTATTCTATATTGTGCCTCTGCCTTGGGTCTGCAGTTTACAGTTTCAAGATGATATTTTGTTTCTTTTGGATACAGGTGAATGGAGAAATGTATGTGACCTAGAAGACAATTACTTGTATCTGGCTAAAATTGATATCTTCAAATGGAAAATTTGCCATCCCTATAGAAAACAAATGAGACTCCAAGCCTGCTTTGCAGGCATTGTAATTTTCATGCAGGAATATTTTATACAGACAAAATTATTGTACCAATATGTCCTTCAGCAACTACCCTTGGGAAATCCTTATGCTCATGCCAAAGTCATTGACCTTCACATTGTCTTTGTCATCCAACATGGTGTTATTAGGTTTAATGTCTCAGTGTTCATTTCTATATTCGTTAAAGCAATGCACAGTCCTCACAATATGTCTGAACAATCTTCTGACTTCATTCTTGAATAGGTGGCATGATTTTCACAAATATCTCAGGAGGTCTCTGGATGGCCAGTTCCACTGCTAGGCATTGGTGCTCATCCTTCTCCCTCACCTGGAATGACCTGATCATGTGTGGTTGATGGAAAATCTTAATAATGCCCATCTCATTTAAATTTTTTTGTGGGTCCTGGGTTTGAACTCTGGGCCTGGGTACTGTTGCTGAGCTATCAGCTTAAGGCTAGTGCTCTATCACTTGAGCCACAGCATCACTTCTGGCTTTTTTTGTTTATGTGGCACTGAGGAATTGAACTCAGGGCCTCATGCATGTGAGGGAAACAACTAACACTGAGCCACCTTCCCAGGCTGTCCATCTCATTTTGGTATGACAATTGCTTAACTCTCCATTCAGGATCATTTTCCCTACCACCTTGTTGTCTATGAGGTGGTGCTAAGCCAACGTTACATATCCATAGCTACCATATTCAATTAACTCCTCCTTCACACAGTATTGTTCAGGGAAAATCTCCTCCTGCCATAGCCAATGATCTCCTTCATACTGTCTTGTTCAGTGAAAATCTCCTTCTCTGAAGAGCTTGAGGATTATTCACTGTGTTCTCCCATCTTTCTGCTAGGATATCAAGGAGTAAATCTATCTAAACTTGGCTAAGAAAATAAAAACCCCAGAGCAATAACCAAAAGGAAATACTCAAACCCACATAAAACATAGCCAACTTCCAAAAAAACAAAAAAAAACATTCAAAATTGTCAATGTAGCACTGAATCCAGCAGGTCTCTCCAGTGGTCTCACAATGGCTGCAGTGGACCAATCACAGCTTGGCATGAACCCACTGGCTCTTTTGGTGTTGAGCCTGGAGGACTTTTGCCAAATTTCCACAGGGATGCGAGATGCAAAGAATGATGCCACTGCTGCTACCATGGCAGTGTTGCAGGAACTTCAAGTGCATCAGAAAGTGCCTTCTGTTCTTGATGTCTTCCTGGTCCTAGTGTTTGTTCCAAATATTTTGTCTTTGAGTACTATGGATGTCCTCATGTCTGTTCCTGCTAGACCCCTGGCCATGTGCAGGAGACAAACATACACCAACAAGAGGCTTCCATTCACCATTTGTTTTGGTCTTGGAACTTGCTCCAACAATCTAAAAACAAAGTGGATTCCTATGTATTTCTAGGTGTAGGGGGCACATGACTAAGAGTCCAATTGGAAATTTTCACTAAAGTGGTTCAGTTTTTTTAACTTGACAATAAAGAGAAAATTCACAGAAGTAATTAAGGCATACGAGGTGTACTTATTTGTTGAAATATATTCCTTGCACAACTGCTTAAAATAAGATTAAATCCTTATTTGGTATGGAGTTTATTTATTGTTGGCACCATAAAATAGATCATTTCTGGTCTTTAAAAGTTGTAATATCCGTATGCACTTTGGTGTCTTCTGAATGGAATCCAAGATGAGTCCCATAGCTCTTGAGTAGAACTAAAACAATATCACACTCAGCAATAACATGTTGTTGAAAGGAGGCAGATAGTGACACCCTACTGCAAAGTGACTATTGCCAGGATGTATCCCCTGTAGAAATACTTGTTTTCCTTTTCAATATTTACTAATAAAACACATCCGTGTGTTAATTGCAATACATTACTACTTTAATACAAATTAGCCATGTTCTCTATTCAAATCAGTGAATTTTGACAACTATTTAATTATGTAATGCTGAGTCCCCTTATAAAGTCAGCAAGTTGGCACTTTTGTCATTTACATTAAAATGCAAAGAAACTATGTCCAAGAAAGTTTTATACTTAGGTGAGTCATGCAAGTGGCTGTTTTCTCACTTAGAATTTAAATCCATTAGGATACTTCATGGCATCCATAATCTGAAAAGCTGCTCTACCTTTTGGGTTTAAAGACCTCATCAATTTACTCAAGATATTCAATGTCTTTTTCTTTAAATCTAGAATGACTGATGTCAAAAGAATAGTGGTATCACTTCAGAATCATCTGATACTGTAGCAAAATGCCCTATTCCATACATCTCCATGAAGCAGGTTATTAGCAACTACAGGAGTGAGAGAAAAGAGAGCATCATTCCCATGATAGTTATTTATTATAGAGTTTACATCAGAAGCCTTGAAGTCCATAAGACAATGCGTTGATATGTTCAAAGTGAAGAACAAGGGCTGCAGTAAGGGAATTATGTGGTAGAACCCCTGTCTAGAAAATTGGAGGTCCTCAGCTTGAACTCTCCTACTACCAAATCCATCCGTCTTCCTTTAGAGAAAGAGGCATAGCTGTGTATTTCAATTCCATTGTGATGCTATAACAAAATTCCTGAAGACCAGGTCCCAATAGCTTAGAGAAAGCTATTTGTACTCAACAGAAATTCTGAAAGACAAGATCTAGGACCCAGAAAATTCAGTGTATTGAGAGATCAGCTCAACAGGGCTTTAATGTGTTCCTTGTTGCTGCATACTCACATGGTGGAAAGGTTAGAATCTTATTTAAAAGAAAACAACACACCTGACAGACTTCTTCTCACCATCCAGATGAAGTTTTTTTGTTTCAGATCTCTATTATTTCTTCTGTCATGTCCCTCTTGTTTTTGGTTTTTTGGGGTTTTTTGGGGGGGAGGGAAGGGGTCCGGTCGTGGGGCCTGAAATCCGGGCCTGGGCACTGCCCCGCAGCATTTCAGCTCAAGGCTAATACTCTACCACTTGAGCCACAGCACCACTTCCGGCTTTTTTCTTTTTGCTTATGTGGTGCTGAGGAATAGAACCAGGGCCTCAGGCATGCAAGGCAAGCACTCTACCACTGAGCCACCTCCCTGACCCTGTTCCTGCTCTTGTTTTTTAGCTGACTGGCCTTGAACACTTGAACCACTGAAGAATGAATGTTTGGATTTTAAGTA